>NC_140004.1:18205789-18805789 GCF_964263955.1 Coregonus lavaretus
AGAGAGAGAGAGAGAGAGAGAGAGAGAGAGGCTAGTAAAAGGCTGTTCTCTTTGAGCGGGCTCCTTCCTTTGTGTGGCTGGAATAAAGGCTAGGTTAATTGAAGGCTGTGGATATTCATAATAACATTGCAAATCAGACTGTGGACAATACCCCCTCTCCCCTCCCACTGTGCTCTAGCCTGAGTGAGGCAGGCTGCCCATGGAAGCGGCTGATTTACACATTAAAGCAGCCGTTCTGCCGGGTTTCTCCTGTCCTGCTCTCTCTCACTTTCTCCGCTTTTTTTCTTTATCTCTCCAACACTCTTTTCTCTTCTCAGTCCTCTTTCTTTGCTAAATGGTTGCACATCTTGATTTGCATAATAATAAAACGTAGGGGAAGGATAAAAGCTGATACATACTGTACAGACACTTGAAGCCGGGCCTTAACTCTCCCGAGGAAAAGCTGATAGCTAAATTATTCATTTGATATGTATTTGCCTGTATTCATAAGATTGCCTACAGAGTAATACAGGAGTGCCACGTGGACCTGTGTGTGGCTGCTGATACTGTATTATGTACGTGTCCTGCAGGTGCGCTCTTCCATCCCCATCCAGTGTGTGTGTGTCGTGGAGAGAGTGGATGAGAATGCCTTCCAACAGCAGCATGTGATGCAGGTCGTCACCCAGGACAACGATGGACAGATGCACACCATCTATATCCAGTGCAAGGTACTGGCAGACCTCCAGTCACTGACCACACTATTACAATTGACCCTTGACTGGGTTGACTATGTGGTGCTTTCTTTGCATCACTGTGATGTTTGAGTGCAGCCTCCCCACTACAAAATGGTGGCCGTTATCAGAGACAATATAAAAGGTAGAGTCTGTCTGTCTGCAGAATGTGAATGAGTTGAACCAGTGGCTGTCAGCCATCAGGAAGGCCAGTATCTACAACGAGCGCATGCTGCCCTCCTTCCACCCAGGGGCGTACCGCAGTGGCAAGTGGACTTGCTGCCTACAGGCCAACCGCACTAGTAATTATAACATTGACCATTATGTAGGACGCTTTGTTCAAGTGCCACACACTTAACATGTTAGTGCTTTTTTAACACTTCATAATGATCTTTTTACCTCACATTTATGTGCACTGCTCTTACACCAGCCCATAACTGTTTGCTCCCTCAGACTAAGTAACTCACAGACAGAAAGGAAAGTGAATACACTGTATGGCCCCTCTCTCTTGTTCAGCTTTAGGTTGCAGTCGCACTCACTCTGCAGTGACTCTGGGTGACTGGAGTGACCCACTGGATCCAGACGCAGAGACTCAGACCATCTACAAACAGCTTCTTCAGGGAAGAGACAAACTCAGGTCAGTGGCATACACTTTGACATTAGAACATTTAGAGGCTATGATAAACCTCCTCCAACAGAGGGTGCAGTTCATTTACTTATCACAAGGGGTCTACATTGCAACATTAGGACTACTCTCTACTCACATGAATTAGAAATAGCCTGTAACTCAGGAACATATCAATGTGGATTGATATGCTCAGCCTCTCTCACACTTGGTCACTACCATGGCAAGGAAATACCATGGGATTTTCCTGCCACGGTAGTGACCAAAAAACCATGATAGTACCATGGTATTTTTTTCATTGTACTTCCCTTGCAGGAAAATCCCATGGTATTTGCACCAGTACCATGGTATTTTCCTGCCATGGTAGTTTCCCAAAACATATGATAGTACCATGGTATTGAAATGTACAGTACCATGGTAGTACAATTTTAAAAATAACATGGTTTTGTGCTAGCAGCATGTAGTGAAACATGAAAGCATGGTAGTTGTTTACAATGTATTATCATGATGGTCTGTGTCCCACCATTTTTCGGGTAAAGTGACATTGACTTCTTGCTCTGCAATGGAAAAGTGTAGGCCTAGTGTACCCTCTTAAAACCCTTTAGCTCATAGTGAAAAACCACAACACACATGGTCTAGTACTGTAGTGTACCCTCTTAAAACCTGGGACCTGGATAGGGTATGGTGAGAAGAATGGAGTCTGACACCTTGAAGATAAGGTTTAAAATAATTAGCTAGTTTATCTGGCACTCTTCAATACAGTTTTCAGTTGTTTCTCTCTCATTCAACTGACTAGGCTACTCTAAATACAATTGTAAATAGCCAACATACTAAAAAACTATTTGTACAAATATGAATTATCATCTTACTTCATAAATACATTTTCATCATGTCATTCTCAACACATCCCTAACAATAGCAAGTTACAATGTTCGTTGGATTCCGCCATGACTACGACAAGCTAGCTTGACTGGCGCTAACGTTAGCCGATGTTAGCTTCTATGCTAAAGGATTTTATAGATTAATTAAACTCCACTTAACTTGGTGTTTCATATCCTATGCTTTATAACTCTCTCACCGTGAAGATAAGGTTTAAAATAATTAGTTTATCTGGTGCTTCTCTCGTCAGTTTTCAATTGGCTCTCTCATTCCACTGACTCGCTGACTATGGGACAGCAGATAGCGTTGCGGTTAAGAGCGTTGGGCCAGTAACCGAAAGGTTGCTGGTTCGAATCTCTGAGCAGACTAGGTGGAAAATCTGTCTGTGGCCTTGAGCAAGGTATTGCTCCTGTAAGTCGCTCTGGATAAGAGCGTCTACAAACATGTCAAATGTAAGCAGGCTAGAGCCACTGTGGAGTGAGAGCACATTTATTTAATGCATTATACTGCCATTGTACCATGGTAGCGCACAATTAATAAAGATGGTGCCATATGATGTTTGGAACCATTTATCTTAATTGTGCGTTACCATGGTAGAATGTATAATGCAGGTTAAAACCATGGTATTTTTATGATCCACATCTATACCATGGTATGTATAAATGATGCAATACCATGGTATTATTTAGGTGCATGGGAGGGTATGTATCATACATGTACTACAAAGCTAAAACCATGGTACATTTCCATGATTCAGATCTATACCATGGTATAAATGATGCAATACCATGGTAATATTTAGGTACAATGGCAGTACCATGGTAGTACCATCATACTTCAAGGCTAAACCCATGGTACATTTCTATGATTCAGACTATACCATGGTATAAGTGAAAGTACCATAGTAGTACCATGGTATCAAGGAAAGTAAGTCAAGCCTCTCTCACAAACTCTGTTACACACTATCTAAACTTTGATAAACATGTTGATCAGTGTGTTAATGCGAGTGTGCCGTGCTGTGCCCTGTGCTGTGCCGTACCCTGTACTGTGTGTTTACAGGAAGCAGTATGTGGAGGCTGAGACGACCACAGAGGAAGAGAAGAGACTGAACTCTGGGCTGCTCCCTGGTGAGACTGTCAAAACAGTGCCTTTTTCAATATGCAGTTTGAACAGTTGTAACACCTTAGCCCTCAGAGGTTGGTTCACTAGACCCTTGTACTGTAATTTAAAGCGTTCTCCTGCTTTAAATCTTTCTCTCCCCTAGATGGAACAGACAGTAGCAGGCAGCTCCTGAAGCACAGGCAGGCTGCAGCGGCTCGGCTGCTGGGGGTGGTTCTGGATCTGGAGCAGGCCCATGCCACCTTCCAGCAGCGGGAAAGAGAGGAGGCCAGCAGCCTCATCCTGACCCCCTAGACTGGGCCTTCCCAGCAGCATGAGCCCGGGCCTGAGGGGGAGAGCAGCGTCCTGCATCAGACTCAATGGAGGTTTGACAGAAGAGTGTCCATACATACCCTCCCAACTGTGTAGGAAAGCTAAATTATCACAATGAAGGCAGCGTTTCCCTTCTCCCTGTCATATTGTCTGTTACATGTGATATCAAGAGGAACTCTCTTCTCATCCAGATAACTTCTTCAAAAGACCGAATGGAGAGGATGCCAAGCCCCTCTGCTACGTTCTTTTCCATGAACGTTTGACATCACACATACAGGTTTTCAGCCGTGGCAGAGGGGCTATCTAGGGACATAACTGATTGCTATAGGCCTTGCATGCAGATTGACTGCCACATATTAACTTCTGCTACTCTCACAAAGCTTGGGCTCTTGTCGATTGAGCAGGACACAAACTGTTATGTGGAGTGGAGGGGTTGGACATAGTGTGTCATTCGGTGATACTGCATTATTGTATGGCTATAATGTAATGCATGCCCTGCATCCAGCGTTTGTGAAACGTGAAGAAAATGCTTTTATATTCAATATTATCATACCTTGAAGGAGGACGATTATGCAATCTACTCTAGTTTTAGCTGAATTTACCTGAATGTATGCTATTTTGATATTGCTTTTATTGATGTTTTGTACTCTCTAATTGTACATATTTGAATTGAGAACAGCCTCAATGTAGCAGCGAGATTTGGTGTTCATATCACTGAGGACATTGCCCTGTGAGATGCCTAAGTAAATGTTATTAATACAACGGCACACGCGCCATAATTGCTTGAACAGTCACGTGTTTGCTATTAGGATATTGTTTTCACTGTTGCCATGGGCACCTGAGATTAATATTTAGTGAAGCTTGTGTTTGGTACTGTTGCTCCGTGCATGTATGTGGAGTAACTCAAACACAAAGCTGTGGCTTTGAGATAATATATATTTTACATATACAGTATAGGGTTCACAGTTGATTGGTTAATTGGTTAACGTTTCTTTGTAGCAGTACTACTGACAATCTTATCCAGTCAATCCAGTAACGTGTGTTTGCGCTTCTTCTCAGGTGCTTGTATTTTAAGTAATTTTAAGACAGATGATTTTGAGTGAAGTGTCATACAGTAACTGTCATGCATTGAATGAAATCGGACATATTATGTAGATCATTTCTGTTCTACTTCAGTTGGGCTCTCTGTAGAGAGCTTATGATGGCGACTCGTAACAGTATGAGCATGTCCTGTCTCAGCATTGATGTACACACTACATTACATTTTATATGCTCTACCTTATATTTTGTATACATTTATGTTTTTCCCCTACAGTATTGACCAAATTTAGTTTGCTGGTTTCGAGCTAAGCTCAGAGGAGTAGAGAGGAGTAGTCAGACTCCAAGTGTGTGAGTTGAGTTGCGTGGAATGGTGTGCGCCATTTGAAATGCTTTTCTGTGGAGGTGTGGGAGATGTTTCAAATGCCAAACTGTCTTTATTTTGGTAATACTTTCTTTAATTAGTAACAAGGAAGAATATTTTATTTCAATAAGTCTAATCGATCAAGATAGAAAAGCCAAACTTATTGGAATGTTACAATTTCACTGTTATCAAATTATATTTTACTTTTATCCAAATAGATTATTGACCTATTACTGTAATCTGTTTTGTAAATTGTATTCTATACATTCCAAATTGTATTTACCATGGCTTGCCATCTTTGGAAGCTTATTTTAGACCACTGTTATATTCCACTGAAATTCACCAAGCAGGCTCTCAATTTCAAATCTGGACAAATATTGATTGTCGCTCATTGACTTATTTACTGAAAGTGGGCTGCAATTTTGAAAATGAGCTTCAATTTTAGTGCTGACACAAAGTGACTGCATGTACAAAGTGGGTGGTTACAGATAAATGGTAACATCAGCTGTATTACTGTGAACTGTATTGGAAATATTCAGTAAAATGGAATGTTACCACTATTACTGTTTAGTTTGAAACTGTGTTTATGCACACAATGGAAAACCTTTTCAACTTACAATCAGTCAAGTGTTTTTTGTAAGAGGTGTTGGAGGGTCTGGGGACACCTCCTCCAGCTCTTTCAGTAGGTCCCAATTCCCACAGCACAGCTGGGAGTGCTCTTTCTGACTAGGGTTAACTGGAGCCCGATTGTGTGGTCACAAAAGGATCCGTCCTGTGTTACTTATCAAGATAAGGTAGGGTTACTTCAGTGTATTTACTGAATCCCAATGCAGGCTATATCACACTACCCACCACAGTGATACTTTTCCCAGCTGATTATTACTCTAAGCTCTGTGAACACAGATGTCAAATCCCCCTGGATTCAGACCAGGTAAATCATGTTAAATATGAGTCATTGAAAGTGGCCTGAGAAGTACAAAGTCAGTTTCCCTTCATATTAGATTAATATTTAAGAATGAGTAAAATGTGTTCGCAGCACTTTCCCCTTCCTAACCTTATTAAAATGCTAATGAGAGGCACCTGCCATGGGGCAGCAGAGACTCCCTCGTTAACACCCTCATTACATTAGTGACGGAGGTGAGTGATGAGAGGAGGGGGGCTCGGCTGGGACAGGGGAGTCTGGGATGTCAGCCCCGGCCACGATAGACCCTCTAAGCTGCTGTGTCACAGCTATGCTTGGGAGAGGGGAGATGAGCCCCATGACAGACACCACAGGCTGTCCACAGGACCAGTAGGGAGACCTCCCATGACAGCCCCACAAGCTGTTCCTCCAGACCTGGAGGGGAGGGGGGAGGACTGGGGTGTATTTGCTTTAGTATGCGCCACAGTGCCTGCATACCCAGCCTCCATTTCTTTCACACAGCACCAACCTTCAGCAGCCAGTGACAGAAAATGACCATAAAGCAACATTTACTGCCGGTTATAGGTTGAGAACTTTTGTGAAGGAGCACAGTTAGAAAGATATGACATATAGAAGCAAACCGGATGGATATCATGAAAATGATCGGAGAGGTTGAGAGTAGAAGAAGTTCAGAAGAAAAAACAAACAAAATATAATTATTGTAAAATTGACTGTGTCCATAAAATGTAGATAGTAAGTATAAGCTGGAAGTAGAGGCCGAAGCATTGTTGTTCACTAGTTTACTCCAATTAGGGAAAGGGTATGTGTATGTGTGTGTATGTGTGTATATATATATATATATATATACACACACAGTGGGGAGAACAAGTATTTGATACACTGCCGATTTTGAAGGTTTTCCTACTTACAAAGCATGTAGAGGTCTGTAATTTTTATCATAGGTACACTGAAACTGTGAGAGACGGAATCTAAAACAAAAATCTAGAAAATCACATTGTATGATTTTTAAGTAATTAATTTGCATTTTATTGCATGACATAAGTATTTGATACATCAGAAAAGCAGAACTTAATATTTGATACAGAAACCTTTGTTTGCAATTACAGAGATCATACGTTTCCTGTAGGTCTTGACCAGGTTTGCACACACTGCAGCAGGGATTTTGGCCCACTCCTCCATACAGACCTTCTCCAGATCCTTCAGGATTCGGGGCTGTCGCTGGGCAATACAGACTTTCAGCTCCCTCCAAAGATTTTCTATTGGGTTCAGGTCTGGAGACTGGCTAGGCCACTCCAGGACCTTGAGATGCTTCTTACGGAGCCACTCCTTAGTTGCCCTGGCTGTGTGTTTCGGGTCGTTGTCATGCTGGAAGACCCAGCCACGACCCATCTTCAATGCTCTTACTGAGGGAAGGAGGTTGTTGGCCAAGATCTCGTGATACATGGCCCCATCCATCCTCCCCTCAATACGGTGCAGTCGTCCTGTCCCCTTTGCAGAAAAGCATCCCCAAAGAAGGATGTTTCCACCTCCATGCTTCACGGTTGGGATGGTGTTCTTGGGGTTGTACTCATCCTTCTTCTTCCTCCAAACACGGCGAGTGGAGTTTAGACCAAAAAGTTATAGTTTTGTCTCATCAGACCACATGACCTTCTCCCATTCCTCCTCTGGATCATCCAGATTGTCATTGGCAAACTTCAGACAGGCCTGGACACGCGCTGGCTTGAGCAGGGGGACCTTGCATGCGCTGCAGGATTTTAATCCATGACGGCGTAGTGTGTTACTAATGGTTTTCTTTGAGACTGTGGTCCCAGCTCTCTTCAGGTCATTGACCAGGTCCTGCCGTGTAGTTCTGGGCTGATCCCTCACCTTCCTCATGATCATTGATGCCCCATGAGGTGAGATCTTGCATGGAGCCCCAGACCGAGGGTGATTGACCGTCATCTTGAACTTCTTCCATTTTCTAATAATTGCGCCAACAGTTGTTGCCTTCTCACCAAGCTGCTTGCCTTTTGTCCTGTAGCCCATCCCAGCCTTGTGCAGGTCTACAATTTTATCCCTGATGTCCTTACACAGCTCTCTGGTCTTGGCCATTGTGGAGAGGTTGGAGTCTGTTTGATTGAGTGTGTGGACTGGTGTCTTTTATACAGGTAACAAGTTCAAACAGGTGCAGTTAATACAGGTAATGAGTGGAGAACAGGAGGGCTTCTTAAAGAAAAACTAACAGGTCTGTGAGAGACGGAATTCTTACTGGTTGGTAGGTGATCAAATACTTATGTCATGCAATAAAATGCAAATTAATTACTTAAAAATCATACAATGTGATTTTCTGGATTTTTCATGCTTTGTAAGTAGGAAAACCTGCAAAATCGGCAGTGTATCAAATACTTGTTCTCCCCACTGTATATATAAACACGGGGGATTGGAAGTGATGCAGACAATTACATTGATGGAAGTTACAATGTATCTGCAATATTAAGCTGATCTACCCCCCCCCCCCCCCCAAAAAAAACATTTACTGCCGGTGCAAACTGTTACCACCACACTCCACAGCTCGAGCAAAGCTTGTTTATATCGGCAGAGCTAAAGGAAGAGGAGGACGTGGTGGCAACGAAAGACAGTAAAGAACGAGGAGGTCAAACAAACTACCCTGTTGAGGGCACATTTATTTTTCACATGAAACACACAAACATGCAACAACGTCATCACAATCCAATAAAGACTGATAGATTAAGAAGCCCTTCAATGTTTTATGTCTCTAATCTTGCCTTTATTTCTAGTCATTTGATTATACATTTCAAATCTCAATTTCTCTTTGTGTGTTGTGGTTTCTTTTTTAAATCATAATATGTTGCTTCTGATGAGAAATGATTATTTGAATATTGAACCATAGCCACATGGCTCTCTGACATTTTGTCAGGAGAAAATGGGCACTTAAAATGCAGACGATTACCTCATACATACGATCACCATTTATGTGCAACCTGAAGAGAGGACGGAGCAGCAAAGCGCTAGCTCATTCTCATCTCTCTCCATCAAACCCTCTTTAGAGGTAAAAAAACAGACAAGCAGTCCACCATGCCACTCCACACGGGACACAGCTGGATGACATCTCTAATGACTCAATAACAATTGTCACATACAAAATATTTTCTTTGTCAGCAGACTTCTTTAGGTCTTGAGTAACATGCACTTCTATGAAAACATTTTTGTCTCAACCCCCAAACGTTTACTGTTTCAATCTTTTTGGAGCTTAAACCAAACATTTTCACACACACATGCACATACGCTCACACACGCAGACCCCCTATCTCACACCTACACAGATTCCCACCAAATTGTTGCAGGTGTATCTGTGTAGACATAAGCACAGTATGCTGTGGAGGTTATCAATATGATTGAAAATGTAAACTCCTAATGAGAAAGTATCCCTGTTAATGTATCCTTACAAGTCAGCGTTACCCCATTTCCCACACCTAATCAATATATGCTATGGAAAATCGTATGGAATGTATATTAATTACTGTAATGTAACAATGTTACACAGTATGAATGCTCAATTGAAGATATTCAATCTTTTAAAAAATACATCAAAAATATGTGTTCTCCTATACGGAGCATTTGAGCAATACCCTTGGATCACAAATGGACATACCTTACAGAATGTTGAACATCCATTCTCCTGTCCCCAAAACCTCCTGCTACACGTGACATGAGGTACAAATTGCTCGCATATATAATTGCATAAACTCTATTCCTCTGTCCAAAACCAGACAATAAAATGTATGCTCACATTAAAATTCCCCGGTGTACAGACTCCACTGAAAGCATACTGACCTTATGTACACACCTGAAAGGCTGAGGAGGCCTAGACCATAAAATTACAGTTACATACTTAAGCATTTGGAGACTGGAAATGTAAGTCTATAAATATGAACTGATACAGTACATCAGTTAAAGTACAATGACATGGAAAATAGGGTTGGCCAAGCAAAAATGTTTTATCTGTACAACTTAATGAGTCTCACTTTAAATGGGAAATTCCCTGATAAGACTGGAAGCATTTCTTTCCTGTTTTTCCCCATTTAAGAGAGTGACAAAAAGCTTAAAGTTAGTCAAACTTGCACAAGGATAAAGAAGAAATGAACAGGCAAGATGACTCTTGTTTTTCACTCACCAGTTTGGGGGTACTGACAGTATCCTCCTCTTGGTTCTATTAGGTTATACAAGGTAAATGACACAATTAGAATTCTCTTTCTATGGTCAATGACCCATCTGGGGGATAGGGTCGACTACATGCTGCTAAACTCCCCCCAACCAATAATAAAGAGGGACCTACTGTTTTTACTGAATACCTCAGCGACTCCAATACAGAATCTACATTAACGACAGCAGCAAATTCTAAGACTACTACTAATATAAGACGCTCATAACATGGCATACATATTTCAACAGTCCCTGACATACTGGCAAATCACATATGCCAGATTTGATGTATTAATGTTAATATGTGCCTGTGTGTATAGTTTTGTGGGCGGGTAAATGTGAGTGTATATTTTCATTATATAGAAGAGTATAAAAAATCAATTAAACTTACACCATATGACTCAAATTGAGCATACATGTACATTTAAAGGTAGATCAGATCTGCAAATGTATAGATATATATATTTGAAGCAATGCAAGACAAGTTTATAAACATAAACAGCTGAATTTGTAGCCAATACATTTAAAGACATCTTCCTAAAATGAAAGGATTAATTAAAGAAAACTGCTGCCTCAAAGTGCTACGGAAGACTATGATTCAGTCCAAAATATTCAAAAGCATTTAAAGGATCAAAACCCGTGAAGTGGGTGGCACACCATAAAACTTCAACATGAATCTCTTCTAGATTATACCAACATCTCCACTCATTAAAATTTGTCAGATCCTACTGAAGGAAATAGATTTTTGCAGCTTAAAGGTTAACTGTTATTTTTCGGAAAAGAAACTCACAAGATTTCATCATGACTAAAATCTTCAACAACTCTTTAGCTTATGGGCATAGAATCTGTGGGAAGGGAGATGGGAAGGAGCAAAGGGAGTAACATTCCCAGTGCAACATCAGCTTCACGTACTGTACTTTAAAGAACAACATTCTGAGTGATCCTACTGTAGAATGAGCTCCTCTAGCTGCTGAGGGAAGGGGAAACGCAGCAGTGGCCCGTACATCAGTATCAGACCTAAGAGCCTTTAGACAGGTGGGGGTCTGTTGTCTGCAGCACCAGGGAGCAGCAGAGGCTTATCATGCAACCAGCCCAGCATTGCAGAGGATGAACACCAGGGGCTCGTACATCACTGTGTGTGTGTGTGTGTGTGTGTGTGTGTGTGTGTGTGTGTGTGTGTGTGTGTGTGTGTGTGTGTGTGTGTGTGTGTGTGTGTGTGTGTGTGTGTGTGTGTGTGTGTGTGTGTGTGTGTGTGTGTGTGTGTGTGTGTGTGTGTGTGTGTGTGTGTGTGTGTGTGTGTGTGTGTGTGTGTGTGTGTGTGTGGCACGCTCTGCCTACTCTACTGTATGATGGATCAGAGTTCGAGATTGCGCCATAGAAATGTAAAAGTAATTTCCGATTGAGCCGACATATACAGCGTTTACCGTGAATGCAGTCTCTGCTAACTCGGGAATATTGTCTTTAAATTTAAATCACGCTGTAATGCTCAACTACCGCAATACGGATTAAATAGAGCCCTTAGAGAGCGAATTAACCCCACAGCACACACACACTAACACACACTCAAAAACACACGCAAGTAGGCAAGCACATGTGATGCGAGCGTGATAGATCATTCCAACGCCTGGGCCTCCTCTAAGACAGGCTTATTCACAGAGGTCAATGTCACCAGTGTTTCAACAAAACAAATGAGGTTAACCTTGGAGTGGAGCGAGGCTTGCTCGACTGCCTCAGTTCTTAACTTATAGAAGCATACATTTTTTAACAATCATCTAACTGGTCGTTAAGATGCTTGTGGATGGATCTATATCAGGTTAACTTCCAAAGGCCTCCTCAGGTTGGCACCCCATTAGAATATACATTTACTGTGAGACAGCTGAATCCTCAAATCATCTGACTGTCTCTCTGTCAGGTGGTGCATGTCAACCTTCAACAGACTCACTGGCCAGTGACGCCAAGCCTTTGTGAAACGGCCCTGTGTAGCCAATCAGAGATGCCCTCTCTCCTTCCTGAGAATCACATCACCGTGACCGTCCACTCAGATCTACAGACAGTTTTGGTGCAGAAAACCACCAAGCTAAAACTAAGCAAAAGGCCTCACTTTCAAAAGACTCTCACTAGCAACCACATCAGCATGTCACAACAAGTTGAACTGTGTAGATTTAGTGTGAATTGGACTAATAAGTGTCAGATCTGGGAAAGCAACCACGCTTTTACAATTCTGCATATTAAAATTCTCCTGAAGATTTCCACACAAATACCAACTACAACTTGAGAAATCACTTCCCTACTCTTTAAAAAATACACATCTGATAAAACTAGAACAAACTGTGACAGACATCTAAAGCCTTCAGAGCCCTAGCCAACTGTCTTTGCAAAAGTCCCAGGTATGCGGTCAACATTAAAATGCAATATCAAACTCTGGGCCATATGGTTTGGTGGTGAGTATAAACAGACATCTCTTTCAATGCCATGATGTCACAGTCCTAAAATCTTCTTCAGTACAAAAGAGGAGGATCAAAATCCTGTCTCAGAGGAATCAATTAACAGTTGATGTGCAATAATGTCTAAATCCCACAACAGCCAATACACATTGAGATCTGTTTTCATTTAAATCCTGTCTTCACGTTCCTTTACCCTATCAGGTTGAAATCTTGGCAAAAATACACATGCTCAAGGCACGGACAAAGTTTTACAGTTATGTTTAGGTAAACGCAAATAACAGTATAACACAATCATGATGTTATAATGTCATTTGCTATATTTCCATGGCCACATACAGAATCTGAGGGTCTTTAGGTGTGTTTTGGGTGTGGGGAGTAAAATATAGTTATCTCGGCTGCATGTTGCCTCTTCATGCAGAGGCCCACTCTATGTCAGAGAGGAGTATTGTATGGGTGGTGGTCCTCGGTGGCCTCTCTGTCCCCCTCAGTCCTTCAGGTTGTCCTCTCCCACCCCCTGGGCTGACAGCTCTGTCAGGACGTTGTCCAGGTAGTTGGGGTCTGGGTAGCCGTGCCCTGTCAGGTTGGAGCCAAACTCTGTCTTGTGGTGGATCTCGTTCCACACCACCGTGTCCGACTCGCCCGTGGTGCTGGACGTGTCGATGGTGAAGATGAGGCGGCGGTCCCACGCCATGATCAGGAGCTTCAGGACCTGGGGACAGACAGACAGACTTACATGTCTTTTTCTAGTCCAGTCAAGGGTGTTGCCTACTACAGCATGTATTGTGGAAAACATGTTATTCCCATATACACACAGACAGTACTGTAAGTCTTACCTTCCTGCCCTTGTCATTGTCTGGGAGGTAGCAGTGCCGTGGGAAGCCTCTAGCGCTGAACTTCTTCCCTGGGTTGGGATGCTCTGTGGCCTGGTGAAAAGGACAAAAACATTCACAACCAGTGGCGGCTCCTGAAAAAATTCTCAGGGGGGGCAATTTTTCTGATGATTTAGGTGACCTACACACATTTAAAAAAAGATATGTCCAGCAACAACATGAAGACAGGGGCAGCATATAAGTCAATACCAGAAGCATTTATTGACTGATCTCAAAAGTGTTGGCTTACAAAAGCAAAATAAGTTATCACAGTAAAAATAATCAAGGGTGTTCTTTCACATTCCTCAACACTGCATAAACAATATGCATTTCCATAAAACACCTCATCTAATTGTGCCACAAAGTTGACAAGTCCAAGAAAAATACCAGGGTTGGTGGAGCCCTCAGTTTCATCTTTGCCTCGCAAAGCTAACTCAAACACTCCGCAAAACTTCACACACTGGATTAGCCGGCTGAGGATGTGGCGGTTCTTGCTAACCTCATCGTTGTGGCGGCGGACAGCTAGCCTGTATCCCTCATCCAGTTGAGTGAGTGGCAATGTTCACTCTCCCCAAAGCAGACAATCTCAAACAGCTATCCATGTGGGTCTTTGACAGCTCATGTTTCTTAATCTTTTCTGAAAGATGGTGCATGTCCGTTACACCAGTCGCTGTCCAAGCTGTGCTGTCTGCCGTGCCGCCTTCAGGGTGAAAGAGTAAGCAGGGGTAGCAGAAGACTGCATTAGCTACATCGCAGCCTGCTAGCCAGGTTTTTCGTTCGTACCAATTTTTGGAAAATCCTCGGGTGTAGGACTTTCCCCCTTTAGTAGAAACCTGCTGAATTATTAAATTTGGTCTGGGAGGTCCTAATTGTTTCGTTGCCAATTTATCTTGATTTGTTCGCCGACAAAAAGGAACTTCTTTCAAAGAGACAATCGAGTTGCACTGAACGCTAGCCATCTTGACAGTAGTACGTGAATTGATTGACGCTGCTACCCGCTCTTTTCTTAGTTACGTTCATGGTTATGTTACGTATGACGAAAGCGCGTAAGTGCAAGCCCTCCCGGAACCCATAGAGATTGTATTGAAAGCTCTGATATTTGAAAAAAATAGATTTTACATGAGAGTCTATGAGAGACTTCTGGGGCGATTTTCAACCTGACTGAAATCGCCCCAAAAGGGGCGGGGCCATTTGAAGCACGACTTTAGCCTGATTGGACATTTAGTGGCAGATCAGACGTCTAGATTAGAACACTGATAACTACTGTTGCCGTGATATAATTGATTAGAAAAAAAATCCCTTCCTTTTCCCGTTTGGCAGTGCGTCGCCCATATCGCCCTAATGAACACACCGCCCCTGTTCACAACCCTGCTCTTTCTCTTTCAATTAACATTCAGTCAGAGGGAAATGTCAAATGTGCCCCTGGGACAAGATTCTATACTAGTACTCAGACTACTCTGTGAGTTTATTTGCACTCTATCAAAGCATTAATTGGGGGGGGGGGGGGGGGGGGGGGGGGGGTGAATGCCACTGCCAAAACAAAACCTTTTTACTTTTCATCAAGAAACATGTTCATCAAGAAAAACAAACAAAATATAATTATTGTAAAATTGACTGTGTCCATAAAATGTAGATAGTAAGTATAAGCTGGAAGTAGAGGCCTAAGCATTGTTGTTCACTAATTTACCCCAAGTAGGGAAAGGATGGCGGGGGTGAAAAGTAATAAAGGGGAGTATATATATAAAAAACATGGGGGATTGGAAGTGATGCAGACAATTAGATTGATGGAAGTTACAATCTATCTGCAATATTAAGCTGATCTACCCCCCCCCCCCCCCCCCAAAAAAAAATTAAAATAAAAAAAATAAAGAAACATGTTCTTTATACCAGTTGTATAACAAACAAGTAACTGCCATGCTCTGTGATGCAGGTGATATGTGTTGACATGCCACACCATACTCATTGTACTCCACTCTACTTCATAATGTACTGTATCATTACTATATCATGACTTTCTTACACAGAGTACAGCTGTCAGTGAAGATGTGTTTGAAGGGGGAAGTGAGGAGGGTGAGTGGTGTGATGGGGCACTGTGGGTGGGTTGTGGTGTGATGTGCTGATGCAGTGTGGAGGGCAGGGGACAGACAGACATAGTCTCCCTCTTCCCTCCCCAGGGAGACTAAGCCTGCTCTTCTGAAAATAAAGGTCACTTCATTGACTCTATTAAAGCTCCGCTCTGCAGTCAGGATGAAATATGCAGCCCTCTTCCCTCCTCTCGACCGCCTCCGCCCACTGCAAAGAGAGGAGGTGAATCGTTCTCTCTCTCTCTTTACGAGGATGCAGTCACGCGGCTTTGGGACATTTCAACCCCCTCAGCAACACTAAACACATAATCAAATACCCTCTGAAGCATCCTCATGTCAGACACAACAGTCTTATACCAATGTAGATGGAAGAGAATAGACCTAGGAAGGAGAGCCAGTGGATGAGTGGACTGTGTGAGTGTGAAGGATATAAGGGTGGGACGTAAAGTGTCGTGCTTACCTGTATGCCAGCAGGAATGTCATAGACGATGCGGATGGTCTTGGCCTCCGGGTAGCCAGGCAGGCAGTGGGGAATGACATGGTACTCCATCTTCCCAGGGGGCTGTGTGCCTGTCTTCTCCCCATAGATAGCCTTACAGGTGGGGCACTGTAGACTGCCATCCTGGACAGGGACACATTAAATGTTCAAAATTCATTCCTAATCTAATCAAACATATTTAATCTAATCTAGAGTGATTTCATGGACATAGAGCCATCTTCTGTACTAAATAGACTTTAAATAAAAAAATAATTGTAATTTTGTTTAATGGTTATGCATTCAAATGAGCATGAACTGTGCTTTGCAGAGTAAGGCCTGCTTCTGAATGAGTTTGATCTCAATCTAGTCTAATCTCATCTCATCTAATCGAATGATATCAAAGTATAACACATCACATCAAATGGGATGTGTAATTTCACCCACTACTATACAATATCATATTATGATATGGTATCATTGATACCATAACAAGCGCTGGCGCGAATGCCCTTTCTCACCTTGTTGCCATTGTTGTACATGGCCACCAGGCACAGCAGATGGTAAATGTGCCCACACTTGCCAAGCTTGCCCACCATTTCTGGCTTTATGCCCTTGTGCTGCAGGACACCCTCGTAACCCGATGACATCACCAGCCTCTCCATGCAGATGGTGCAGTCCTGGGAAGGGAAAGTGAGTGGGCACCAGTTAGACCCTAACAGCTACTGTATCTTACTGTAGGGTTGGGATGCATAGCAATGATACACTGTACAGTATATTGATTTCAAACCGCATTAAAGTGTGTGTCACCCAGGACTCTCCTTACCTCATCAGGGGCTACCTTCACTTTCTCTGTGTATCTCCGCACTACATCCTCTGGGTTTTTCCCTAGCAATAAAACACAACATTGAAGGCATATGGTTAAAAGGAAAATATGACTAGATAGATCTGCATAAGGAGAAGTGAATGCTGTCTATTTGAGCAATAGGTAAACCCAGTGAACTGGTCTGGCTCTAAAGTACCATAGACCTACTTGATTATGATGAGACCAGTCCAATAAGAGAGTGTGAATAATACTGTGTGTGATTTTGAAGAGGAGGTCACCTTCAAAGTGACACAGAACAATGAGCCATCACCCACACACCAAGCTAATCCCAGTGTGAAACTAAGCTAGCATGGCTGTCAGAGCTCACCCACAGCTTACACCTCTAATACGCTTACAGACGGGCACTCTTCCCCCAGCACATTTGTTTGCTCATTTGGGGAACAGAGAGAGGGAGAGAGAGAAAGGGGGAAGGGGGGAGGAAGAGAGTGAAAGAGACAGAGAAGCGAGAGAGATGAGAGAAAGCAATGGAGAGAGAGAGATACAGAGGGAGAGACAGGGAGAAGGACTGCATTATGCATTTTCCGGCATTGCCTTTTTGATGGTTTCATTTGCTAGATCAAAGGCCTCTCTAGCCTCCTTTAGAGTGGCAGCCGGAACAGGATAACCCCAAATCTCTTTCCCTCTCTGCCTCGTTCCATGGGGGCTATGCTGCATCAGTTGGTAGAGCATGGCGCTTGCAACGCCAGGGTTGTGGGTTCGTTTCCCACGGGGGGCCAGTATGAAAATGTACGCACTCACTAACTGTAAGTCGCTCTGGATAAGAGCGTCTGCTAAATGACTAAAATGTAAAAAAATAAAAAATAATTGGCTGCAACCCATCTATCAGTCCGTGGTGTCCTCCCGTCCCAATGCCCCCGCCTGAGTCTGCGGCCCGGGGATGGAGTGATGAAGGGGAGGGAGGGGAGAGATGGCGGAGGTGTCTGGGTGGAACAGAGTGATGCAGGGCTGAAAAACCCACCGCCTGCACTGACCAATTAGGACAGACACTCAAACGGGGACGCCTGTGGTTTCAACGGCATCAAATTGACATTGGCCTGGCGCCATTTTAGCTAAAGCCACACATCTCACCACAGGATCATCATCAACCCATCTCACTACAATATATTCATCTTAATTATAGTTGTGGAAATAGCTAATTTAATAAATAGTTAATTTCAATGTGGTGGGAAACCCATGAAATGTGGTGAGTGTGACTGTAATCCCTCCCTTTCCCTTCATCAGGGTCATCAGGACTGCATTGTCCAATCTGCTGACAGGGTCATTAGCTACCCGCTTCTACATCTGCATTGCTTGCTGTTTGGGGTTTTAGGCTGGGTTTCTGTATAGCACTTTGTGACATCTGTTCATGTAAAAAGGGCTTTATAAATACATTGTATTGATTGACCTGCCCTCCACCGAGGACCTGCACGACTCCAGGACAAGGAAGCATGCAGGAAAGATCATCGCCGACCCCCCCCCCCCCCAACTTGGACACCCCATCTTTCAAAGAATCCCCTCTGGCAAACGGTTCAGGTCAAACATGACCAAAACCCCCCGCCGCCTGAACAGTTTTTTCCCCGGTACCGTGGTCCTCACCAACTGGCCATGAGGCTCATAGGAATTAATGGACTTTGCATTGAGCCGAACACTGCACCTTGCCATCAATGAGGTGAAATAATAATAACTGCACTATACTGCATTTGCACTATGTACACCTCTCCATATATAGATATATCCCCTCTGTAAATTGTATGTCCTCACTGTGAATCAGCTTATACTCCAGAGTTGCACAGTCGTGGTCAAAAGTTTTGAGAATGACACATGTATTGGTCTTCACAAAGTTTGCTGCTTCAGTGTTTTTAGATGTTTTTGTCAGATGTTACTATGGTATACTGAAGTATAATTACAAGCATTCCATAAGTGTCAAAGGCTTTTATTGACAATTACATTACATTTATGCAAAGAGTCAATATTTGCAGTGTTGACCCTTATTTTTCAAGACCTCTGCAATCCGCCTTGGCATGCTGTCAATTAACTTCTGGGCCACATCCTGACTGATGGCAGCCCATTCTTGCATAATCAATGCTTGGAGTTTGTCAGAATTTGTGGGTTTTTGTTTGTCCACCCGCCTCATGAGGATTGACCACGTTCTCAATGGGATTAAGGTCTGGGGAGTTCCCTGGCCATGGACCCAAAATGTCGATGTTTTGTTCCCCGAGCCACTTAGTTATCACTTTTGCCTTATGGCAAGGTGCTCCATCATACTGGAAAAGGCATTGTTCGTCACCAAACTGTTCTTGGATGGTTGGGAGAAGTTGCTCTCAGAGGATGTGTTGGTACCATTCTTTATTCATGGCTGTGTTCTAAGGCAAAATTGTGAGTGAGCCCACTCCCTTGGCTGAGAAGCAACCCCACACATGAATGGTCTCAGGATGCTTTACTGTTGGCATGACACAGGACTGATGGTAGCGCTCACCTTGTCTTCTCCGGACAATATTTTTTTCCGGATCCCCCAAACAATCGGAAAGGGGATTCATCAGAGAAAATGACTTTACCCCAGTCCTTAGCAGTCCAATCCCTGTACCTTTTGCAGAATATCAGTCTGTCCCTGATGTTTTTCCTGGAGAGAAGTGGCTTCCTCGCTGCCCTTCTTGACACCAGGCCATCCTCCAAAAGTCTTCGCCTCACTGTGCGTGCAGATGCACTCACACCTGCCTGCTGCCATTCCTGAGCAAGCTCTGCACTGGTGGTGCCCTGATCCCGCAGCTGAATCAACTTTAGGAGACGGTCCTGGCGCTTGCTGGACTTTCTTGGGCGTCCTGAAGCCTTCTTCACAACAATTGAACCTCTCTCCTTGAAGTTCTTGATGATCCGATAAATTGTTGATTTAGGTGCAATCTTACTAGCAGCAATTTCCTTGCCTGTGAAGCCCTTTTTGTGCAAAGCAATGATGATGGCACGTGTTTCCTTGCAGGTAACAATGGTTAACAGAGGAAGAACAATGATTTCAAGCACCACCCTCCTTTTAAAGCTTCCAGTCTGTTATTTTAACTCAATCAGCATGACAGAGTGATCTCCAGCCTTGTCCTCGTCAACACTCTCACCTGTGTTAACGAGAGAATCACTTACATGATGTCAGCTGGTCCTTTTGTGGCAGGGCTGAAATGCAGTGGAAATGTTTTTGGTGGATTAAGTTCATTTTCATGGCAATGAGGGACTTTGCAATTAATTGCAATTAATCTGATCACTCTTGATAACATTCTGGAGTATATGCAAATTGGCATCATAAAAACTGAGGCAGCATACTTTGTGAAAATTAATATTTGTGTCATTCTCAAAACTTTTGACCACGACTGTATGTTTACTGTATTTATATTGTATATTCTGTATGTTGACTTTGTGTCTGTATTCTGTTTGTATATTGTCTATTGCTGGCAGCACCTACTCACTAAGTCAAATACCGGGTATGTTTAAATGTTCTTAGTGAATAAAGTTATTCTGATTCTTCTGATTATCCAGAGGAGAGATTTACTTTACATCTTAATGTCTCAATTGAATTCCTCTCACACTCCATGACAGCCCCTCCTCTCTAGTGTTCCTGTGAGCCCTCCCTGTCATACATACAGATGTAGGATCTTAACTTGAGCCAGTTTGCTACAGCATGAAAATAATCCTGCAGCAACAGGAAATGTGAATGGATTATAATTAATAGACATTTTTGTAGGGGTTGATACATTTTTCGTAAGGGAGAATCAACTCTGACATTTCAAAGTGGAAATTACAAACGTCAGAAGCCTTTTAAACCTCAAATACACTACAATTTGCATTACAGGAAAGTTCTCCTGCAACAGGGTGATCAAATTAAGATCCTACATCTGTACATACCTCTCCTGAGGTGCTTCTTCTTGGTCTTGCGGCAGATGCCATTGACCCCGGGCACAGGCTTCATGTCACTCTTGTTGATGGGCGGTGGGTGCAGGATGGGTTTAGGGGCCCGGGTCAGACACACGGGCAGGCCAGCAGCACACATCAGGATACCAGTCATACCTGGCACACACACACACACACATTCATACAGGAAAGAAAATAGCCATGTTGATTTAGTATTATGAGTAAGAACGGATGCGAAAACTAAAGCACTCATGTAAATGCAGCCTACAGGGAGAAAAATGTATTTTTAATTGCAAAAGATAAGAAAAATAGAACCATTACCTGCAATTGCTGGGTGAACTGGTCCAGAGCCAGTCAGGTTCTTAACAGGGAGGGCCGGGACCCTGCAGAGAGAAAAACGTCCAATATGAAATCATCAGGTTTTCAAAAGACTAAACATAATGACACTACAATTCACTGTTATAAAGTACTGTACATTCTCAGTCAGAATGGCCACACTTACACAGATGTAGAATATGTCGCCATAGTGCGAAAGAGTCCATGGTCACATCACGTGTCCTAGCTAGCAACTACACCAAAAACACAGACAAGACAGCCTGACTCATCAACAGTCACTGCTGTACCAGAGCATGATTCAGAATGACACTTAGAGAGCACATACTCACACACACTCCACACAGAGGACAAACACTGTTGTTTACTCGCAAAGACATCTAAAATAGGAAGTCATAGAGAGCTGTGCACAAAGCATGTGGGTCATGATGAGCTTGTGTGAGTGTGTGTCCCTTTTAAGAAACCACGGCCTCAGCTTCAGTCTGGTAATGGAGTGCCCTCCCACACAGGGCAGACCAGGCTTCAGGGAAAGGTCACCTGTCAGAGGAGCTAGGGTTAGAGACCGCAGACTGAGCCTCTTTTGCTGCTGCTTCTGCTACTCTATGTGACGAGAAAATAACAACTGATCTGTGGTGATGGAGAGGACCACATAGAAGAAAAGGAAGCCATTTTGATGTCAACACAGCCAAAACAGTTTAGCGGTCATGCAATGATCGCAATGAAAAAAGAGCAGCTTTGATGATTGAATTATTATCCTGTATTAACTTACACAGTATTTCAGTACATGCAAGAAGCATGTCACTGAATTACAGTAGAATAATAACATTTTCTTACTTTCCCAAAGGTATTGTGTAACGTTAATACCATTGATCTAAGAGATCCCTTCCCCCAATAGCAGCTCTGACTATAAGTGCTCCACACTAATCAGCCCCTCCCACCGGCCTCTCTCTCTCTCTCTCTCTCTCTCTCTCTCTCTCTCTCTCTCTCTCTCTCTCTCTCTCTCCATGTACAGGCAGTGTCCAGGACCCTTAGCCCATTATCTCTTCAGCACCTCCCTCACAAATCCCTAACGAAAGGCCGCTTTGATGTGAGTAGACCCTGTGTTCCTATGCCAGGGGAGCCCTTCAATGAGCTCTACAGAATTAACAAAGGCCTTCGTGTCCTGGACACTCTGGGTCTGATCTGCCTTATCTCCACTCACTCTCAGGGGAACTAGTGTAGTGATATGCCAGCTAGGCTACATAGTGGAGTAGAGATATGAAGCTGTGGCCAGGACAAGGTCAGCTAGCTGGGTAATGGCCTATACTATAGCATGATGCATGTCAGACAGCTGTGTGCATGTGTGGCCCATATATGCTCAGGAAGGCTGAAAAAAAGTATGTATTGTGTTGGAGAAAGGCCAAAAGCCAATAAGATTATCGTACTGGCATGTCTACAGTGCATGCTGTACACAGCGCCTCAAAATGGCAAATCAGCTCAAGCAGACAATAAGGCATTTTCAAAGAAAACAAATTAGGCATTGCCCACGGGGAGAATTCCTCCCTATATTTAAACATGCACTTACAGTATCTCAAATCAAGTGTGCCTGCCTCTTGAAATACATGTATAATTCAGGAATTTCATGGAGGATGATTAAACAACACATTTCCACCAGGAGAGAGCAACATACAACAAGAGCCCTTGGCACTGTTGCACACATGTGTACACACACATGCATACACACACGCTAGTGCACACAGGATGCATCTTGAGACAGTGGAAGTGTAACAGCATTTGTAAGCATAATGTTTTAACACCATGAGATCATTCAACCATATAATCTCTTGTTGCACAAAAGCACACAACAGCATTTCTTGCCACATTTAATTTCTGAATATGGGACGCTAGTAACTCCAACTTTAAGCTTTTAACAAGACCCTTGAGTTATTCTTAGTAACACCTGGTCCACACTTGCAAACATTTAAAACATTTAAACCTTTTCTCCGTCTCAAAATCCGCATCAGCCAAATAAAATCTAAAAATGTTTATTGTTATCTGCTCCCATGGGATACCCTGGCACAGTTAGCCCTATGATAACAAAACCAGCTGGCCATGATTATTTCCTGTAACAAAATCTTCATCAGCCAACCAAAGATCTTAGACTTTATATCTAGGGCGGCAGGTAGCGTAGTGGGTAAGAGCGTTGTGCCAGTAACCGAAAGGTCGCTGGTTCTAATCCCCGAGCCTCCTAGGTGAAAAATCTGTCGATGTGCCCTTAAGCAAGGCACTTAACCCTAATTGCTCCTGTAAGTCGCTCTGGATAAGAGCGTCTGCTAAATGACTAAAATGTAAATGTAAAATATCCACCAACCAATGGCATTTCTTAAAATAGGTCAACTTGGCCACCAGAGGGATATTTTCAACCCCCAAATTCAAGGTTTACTATTGTTCCGCTTGGTCTGTAACAAGTTTAGTGTGACAATATTGCACGACGCAGCCTTGACTAGGCTACTAGTTACTAACGTTAGACAAAATTCAAAAAGGCACGTTTTTGCATATATGACTAAGTCCCAAGTTTTTGCTTATCAGTTTCACACACATCCATGTGCTTTACGGAAAAATCATAATGGAGATCTATACAACATTTAAGTTTATCATACATTCCAAAACACACAAGCAAGTCTACATCAGAATGGCTGAAAAGCAACAAATGCAAAGTTTTGGAATGGCCTAGTCAAAGTCCAGACCTAAACCCAATTGAGATTTTGTGATCTGATAACATTCAGGGTGTAATCTGTAAGCATATGGTTATAGTATCGCTCTTCTTCTCTGCTCTGCTCTTTATCATTGACCTGGTTCAGGGAAAGGACCGTCTCTGGGGCCAGTGACATGGTCCTTCCTGCAGCTGGGGCTAGGGCTGGGGCTGGGGTTCATGTGATGGGCCACTGCTGACCTACATCCCCCCTCCGCTCCTCTCCCTCTGTGGTCAGGGACATGGTCACGAGTCCACAGCTGGATGCCATGCTGCACACATAAAAGCCTCACAGTCACTCCTAAGATCTACTGATCATTTAGCTGTATTTTCATCTATTATTAAAACTGGTGTTCAGATTTGTTCAGGAGGTAGTACCTTACAAATGTGCAGTATATGGACACATTTTCACTTAAAACAATACCATAGCAGTGTTCAGGTATTTCACATTCAAGTAAATTCCATGAGTGAGTACAGTCCCAGTAACCTCTATCTCTTTTGCTCCATCAACCCTTATCATTCTCTTCATCCTCTGTTCACTTTTCACAGTCCAGTCTACCCCTCCTCTCCTGCATCCCTCTCTTCTCCTCTATTCCTTCTCCTCCCCTCTCCCAGACTGACTCCCCAGCCTGACTTGAGCAGGAATTAATTAGGCTGAGAGCAATGTGATTTCCTCCGGATACAGAGACCAAATTAGGCCCAGTTACAGAAGTGCTGACGGAGCCCTTATTTCTCCTCATCTGTTTATCATGCACCAGAAAGACAGGGGGAAGTGGAGGAGAGGAGAAAACTCCAAAAGTGCTTAATCGCATATTGATGTGGTGGAGGACTGGGAGAGGAAGGCAGACCCTGACCCCGGCTATGCCCAGGGGAAGAATGTAATGCACTTTACAAAGCACCCCCAAAACAGACAAATAAGCAATAATGACACAGAGCAACTTTTACATAGCATCAGTTTGGTCTGGATGGGCCTTCATGATTTATTCAGTTATTTCTCCTTTAATTCTATCTAATGGAGATAGGGCTGAGGGGTCTAGTGGAGAGCAGAGAAGGGTAGGCTACACACAGGGCTGTGTAATCCCTGCTTCATCCACTGGCTTCCTCTCATCAGATAGCTAGCTGAACAGAGGACAACGTTGTTAATAATCACTTAACACAAGGAGACATGAGCGACAAACCAACCCTACTCACTCAGCCAAGGGCAGAGAGAACTGCTGGGCAACTGCATAGTAAAGTACTACATTTACATTTTACATTTTAGTCATTTAGCAGACGCACTTATCCAGAGCGACTTACATGAGCAATTAGGGTTAAGTGCCTTGCTCAATGGCACATCGACAGATTTTTCACCTAGTCGGCTCGGGGATTAGAACCAGCGACCTTTCGGTTACTGGCACAACGCTCTTAACCACTAAGCTACCTGCCGCCCTATTCACTGTCTCATTATCAAACAAGCTAGTAGTGCAAGTAGAAACGATCTCTCTTACCATGTATCCCCCGCAGCCATCTTTAGTACATACACGGATAAAGTAAAACTAACATTTCCTGTCCGACAGCACAAAACCTTAGACTGCGGAAGTGAATTGAGAAAGTTGAGATGAGGAAGTGGGTTGCTGATGTTGAAATTACTAAAAAATCAGCTGCAAACTGCCTCTCTGTCCTTTACTGTAACTGTCAAACTCCCTAGGAAACTCAATGTCCAGATATATGGCAAGTTTTGAGTATAACATCTTGGTATGATAACAGAGGAAATGTTCATAAGAGGAGTGCTTTATACACTCCAAATAGGCAGAGAATCAAAGGCCTTGTTGGAACACTAACATCTATTCAATTCCACTTTCTTCTTCCTTTGGATGAATATGTTTGTAGCTTTGAGATTGTTTTTACTGATACAAGTTCTGACATTTCTGATTTAGGTACAGAAGATCAAAAGTAAAGGCCAGTTGGAAAGTGAATTGCAGATGAAAACCATGGAAACCCAATATGAAAAGCAAATGTGACATGCCAGGCCAGACCAGTAGGTGGTGGTCTTTACTAGCCTGAAGACTCGCACAAAATTCTTCCACTGCGAATCTGGTTCTGTACTGTAGGTGGCACCATGTGCTCTTTTTAAAGGATGGGCCCCTATCTCTTAAAGGCCCTAGGATCCATGTCTACAGGGGGGGTCAGCCAGTCACTGGGACGACAACCCAACTTGAGATGGGGGAGAGGATTTAGCGGGTGGAATATTGGAGGACAATTAGAGGTTTACTTAGTCGCAGCTACAGTATGCTTAACAGTGCAAATATCATGCTACAGTTATATGGACATTCAATTATCATGGTACTTCTTAATGGTAAGTTTACAAACATATATTATGCTAAGTATAATGAAAACTTGTATGTCATTACGGTAGGTGGTGAAATAAGTATAACCAGTTATAATTGTAATGGCTTAGCAGATAATAAGAAAAGACGATCAATATTTACCTGCTAAAAGAGAAGGAATATAATATATATTGTTTACAGGAAACTCATTCTACACCTTTAGACGAAGTTGTATGGAAAAGGGACTGGGGGGACGAAATATATTTCTCCCATAGGCAAAGAAACTCGAAAGGGGTGATGATATTAATTAACAATCATTTTGATCCGAATGTGCAAACAGTTCAAACAGATACGCAAGGAAGGTGGATCCTTTTAAATATGCAATTGGACCATAAACATATTTGGCTCATTAATCTATATGGTCCAAATAATGATGATCCACGCTTCTTTAAAAATATATATAATAATTTATCAAGCTTAATTTATGACTCAATTATTATGGTGGGAGATTGTAATACGGTTTTAAGTACCTCAATGGACCGTAAAGGAAATCACACTACAAACTATCACCCTCATGTATTTAAGGAAATTACAAATATTATGGATATATTGGAACTAGTGGATATATGGAGGCTTAAATATCCTGACCTAGTGAGATATACATGGCGGAGGCTCAATCAAGCTAGTCGTCTTGACTACTTTCTTATGTCATTTTCGCTGGCACCAAAAGTTTAAAAAGTGTTAATAGGGGACAGAATGTGGTTGGACCATCAAATAATTGGTATACACATTACTCTTACAGAATTTCCGCAAGGGCGAGGATATTGGAAATTTAATCAAAGCCTACTGGATGACAACTTGTTTTTAACCAGGACAGAATAATGTATAACTGACTTTTTCCTACATAACATAGGTACAGGAGATTCCCTTATTGTATGGGACCCTTTTAAATGTGCCTTTAGAGGACATGGAATTCAACACTCATCTTTAAAACTAAAACAATTTAGGTCAAAAGAGTTTGTCTTAACAAAGGAAATTGAGGAAAAAAAAGAATACGTTAGACGGAAAAAACTAAAAGAAATGGAGGAACTTACTCAAGAAAGATTGAGTGTAATATATTATAAAAAAATTAAGCGAACAGGATGGAATATGTGGAAAAATGCACCAAATAATGTTTTACTCTTCAATATAGAAATGCTACCAAAAACTATTTACAGAAACATGTTACAAATGACGGAGTCATCCATGATTCACCAAACAATATTTTGAAAGAGGAAGCAAAGTACTTTAAGCATATGTTTTCATTTCAGTCTCATCCATCTCCACTAACTAAAGTTAATTGTAAGGATTTTTTTTCTATTAATAGTGTAAAATTAACAGCTATACAGAAAGACTCATGTGAAGGCTTCATGTGAAGGCAATTAAAGCCTTCAAGTATGGGAAAACTCCAGGGCTGGATGGCATACCAGTTGAGGTATATCAAAGGTCTGTTATTAACATGTTTTAACCACTCCTATAAAAATGGTAGACTATCAGATACTCAGCAAGAAGGTCTGATTTCATTATTACTGAAACAGGACCCAAGTGGTAAATATAAAGATCCAGTCCACCTAAAAAAACTGGAGAACACTTACACTTCAGTGTTGTGATGCCAAAATCCTAGCAAAATGCATAGCGCATAGAATTAAAAAGGTATTGTCGGATATTATTCATCCTAATCAGACTGTTTTTTTTACATGGACGATACATTGGCGATAATATAAGACAAGTACTGGAAACAATAGAACACTATGAAAAATCTAGGAAACCAGGCCTGCTATTCATAGCAGACTTTGAAATGGCATTTGATAAAGTACGACTGGAGTTTATATATAAATGCCTGGAGCATTTCAATTTTGGAGAATCTCTTATAAAATGGGTTAGAATCATGTATAGTAACCATATGTGTAAAATAGTAAATAATGGCTATTTCTCAGAAAGTTTTAAAGTGTCAAGAGGAGTAAAACAAGGTTGTCCACTATCGGCATATCTATTTATTATGGCCATCAAATGTTAGCTATTAAAATCAGATCCAACAATAATATCAAGGGGCTAGAAATCCAGGACTTAAAAACAAAGGTGTCATTGTATGCTGACAATTCATGTTTTCTTTGAAATCCGCAATTTGGATCCCTGCACAGCCTCATAGAGGATCTAGATAATTTGTCTAACCTCTCTGCATTAAAACCAAAGTATGATAAGTGCACCATATTACGTATTGGATCTGTATAGTTTACCAAGGATAACACCTGTGTCACGATCGTCTATGAAGTAGGACCAAAGCGCAGCGTTGGTAGCGAACATATTTATTATTTAAACGTACACACGAACAAAACAACGAAAACGTGACGTCTATGGTACAACAAGAAACCACACGAACAAAATCCCACAAACACAAGGTGAACACAGACAGTTTAAATATGGCTCCCAATCAGAGATAACGAGCCGACAGCTGACACTCGTTACCTCCGATTGGGAGTCATTGACCAAATAAGGGAAACACAAAACCAATGACCACCCAACCAAAACAAAACACAACCAAAACGAACACACCCTGGCTCAAAATACAAAGTCCCGGAGCCAGAGCGTGACAGTACCCCCCCCTAAAGGCGCGGACTGCGACCGCGCCTCAAAACCCCAAATAGGGGAGGGCTGGGTGGGTGTTGCTCCTCGGAGGCGGCTCCGGCTCCGGGCTTGACCACCACCCTACTTCAATCCCCGCATAATGGCCCCGATCCGATCTGACCCAGCTGGCTGGATCAGGACTGACGACGCGCACCCCTGGCTTAGCGCGTGAGGCAGGAACGGACCGGACCTGGCTGACGATACGCACCCTAGGCTTGGTGCGTGGAGCCGGAACGGACCTCACCAGGCTGACGACTCGCATCCCTGGCTTGGTGCGAGTAGCAGGAATGGGCTGGACCGGACTGACGACTCGCACCCTTGGCTTGGTGCGAGTAGCAGGAACAGGCCGGACCAGGCTGACGACTCGCACCCTTGGCTTGGTGCGAGTAGCAGGAACGGGCTGGACCAGGCCGACGACTCGCATCCCTGGTTTGGTGCGAGTAGCAGGAACGGGCTGGACCAGGCTGACGACTCGCACCCTTGGCTTGAGGGGGCTCAACACCCTTTTCTCATTCTGACTGATCACCGTAACCTGGAGTACATCCGGGCAGCTAGGAGATTGAACCCTCGTCAGGCTAGGTGGAACATGTTCCTGACCCGGTTTGTTTTTAAGATCACATACATCCCTGGGTCCCAGAACGGTAAGGCAGACGCACTGTCCCGGCAGTATGACACGGAGGAGAGGTCCATTGAGCCCACTTCCATACTTCCGGAGTCTTGTCTGGTGGCTCCGGTGGTGTGGGAGGTCGATGCGGAAATCGAGCGAGCGCTGCGTACCGACCCTACTCCCCCCGAGTGTCCTGTGGGGCAGACGTACGTTCCGCTCGAGGTTCGTGATCGGCTTATTTCTTGGGCTCATACATCACCCTCCTCTGGACATCCTGGTATTGGTCGGACGGTGCACTGCCTTAGCGTGAAATACTGGTGGCCAACGTTAGCCAGGGATGTGAGGGTTTATGTCTCCTCCTGCTCGGTGTGTGCCCAGTGTAAGGCACCTAGACATTTGCCCAGGGGTAAGTTACATCCTCTGCCCGTTCCACAACGACCATGGTCCCACCTATCGGTAGATTTTGTGACCGATCTACCCCCTTCCCAGGGTAATACCACCATTTTGGTCGTTGTGGATCGGTTTTCTAAGGCCTGTCGTCTCCTCCCACTGCCGGGTCTCCCTACTGCCCTACAGACCGCCGAGGCCCTCTTTACCCACGTGTTCCGGCACTATGGGGTCCCCGAGGATATTGTGTCCGACCGAGGTCCCCAGTTCACCTCCAGAGTCTGGGGGGCTTTTATGGAACGCCTGGGGGTCTCGGTTAGCCTTACCTCGGGGTACCACCCAGAGAGCAATGGGCAGGTTGAACGTGTTAACCAGGATGTGGGTAGGTTTTTGAGGTCCTATTGCCGGGACCGGCCGGAGGAGTGGTCGAGGTATATCCCCTGGGCAGAGATGGCCCAGAACTCTCTCCGCCACTCCTCCACCGGATTAACACCTTTCCAGTGTATTTTAGGGTATCAGCCGGTCCTGGCACCGTGGCACGAGAGCCAGACCGAGGCCCCTGCGGTGGACGAGTGGATTCGGCGCTCGGAGGAGACGTGGGACGCTGCCCATGTCCATCTGCAGCGTGCCATCCGTCAACACAAGGCGAGCGCCGATCGCCACCGCAGTGAGGGGCCGGTGTACGCACCGGGAGATCGAGTCTGGCTCTCGACTCGAAACCTGCCCCTCCGCCTGCCCTGCCGGAAGCTGGGTCGGCGGTTTGTGGGGCCCTTCAAAGTCCTGAGAAGATTGAACGAGGTGTGTTACAGATTACAACTGCCTATTGAGTACAAAAATATTAACCCCTCGTTCCATGTGTCTCTTCTCAGGCCGGTGGTAGCTGGTCCACTCCAAGAAGAGGAGATAGGAGAGACCCCTCCGCCCCCTTTGGACATCGAGGGGGTCCCGGCGTACAGGGTCCGGACCATCTTGGACTCCAGGCGCCGGAGGAGTGGTCTTCAATATCTCGTGGAGTGGGAGGGGTACGGTCCGGAGGAACGGTGCTGGGTGCCCAGGAGGGACATCCTCGATCCATCCCTCCTGACAGAGTTCCACCATGGGCATCCCACGCGCCCGGGTCCGCGTCCTCCTGGCCGTCCCCGAGGTCGGGGTCGGCGCACGGCTGGAGCCGCGCGTCAAGGGGGGGGTACTGTCACGGTTTCGGCCGAGACTGCTCCTCCTCCTGGTTCGGGCAGGCAAAGGCGTTCGCCGTCCCCGGAGTACTAGCTGCCACCGTTGGATGTTTCATGTTCGATTGCTTTTGTCTGTCCGTTTCACCTGTGTCTGGTTTGCGTTGATTACATGTCCTATAAGTTCCCTGTGTTTGTATGGATTAGTTGTGTGTTGTTTTCGCCAGTCGTCTTGTGTTTCGTGTCGTGTTTTGTGTATCTTTGTAATTACGCTTGTTTGTGCGTAATTGCGCTTAGTCGCCACCTTGTTTGTTTTGTGGCCGTGCTTAGTGTTTGTACTTTGTTCAATTTTTGGACTTTAGTAAACATTTTGGACTAAGCCTCGGTGTCCTGCGCCTGACTTCAATCCCACCTACACCTCACATTATGACAACCTGTCTATTTGTGGAAAAATCACCCTGATTCATTCTTTAGGCATATCCCAGTTTACCTATTTACTTATGGCCCTACCTACACCTAACGACTTGTTTTTTAAATGATATGAGCAAAAAATATTTCACTTTATTTGGAACGCCAAGCCAGACAAAATTAAACAGGCCTATTTATATAAAGAATATGAATTCGGAGGGCAGAAATGATTAAATATTAAAGCATTGGACCTCCCACTAAAGGCTTCAGTCATACAAAAAACATACTTAAATCCGAACAGGTTCTCTAGCACATCAGTAAGTATAGCTCACCCCGTGTTCAAGAATGGCCATTCAGATTACAACCTCTCAATTTCAGTTATTTGAAAATGAAATTATCTCCAAAATTTCGCTATTTTTATAACAAGCTATAGAAATATGGTTGCAATTTCAGTTTCATCCACCAGAAAATACAGAACAAATATTAAAAGAAATATTATGGTTAAACTCAAATATACTAATTGATAAAAAATACAATATATTTTGGAAAAATGTTTTAAAATGGTATAATCTTTGTAAATTATATCATTAATAGGACTGGTGGAGTTGTGTCACACATGCAGTTCACAAAAATATATGGAAATGTCTCCTCTATCCAATATTACAACCAACTGACTGCAGCATTACTGCAGAAATGGAGGAGGCAATTGGAAAGGGGAGAAGGTAAGGAACTTGTCTGTCGGCCCTGCATTAAAGACCAAAATAGGATAAAGAAAATTGTGATAAATAAAAAAGTATCCCGTTTAATTTAAGGACCAAAAAATTCGCATCAGCGCCATACAGGTTGCAAAATAGTTGAGAGGAGATTAACGATGTACATGGCACATGGTTTATGAACTGATACACAAAACGACGCCGGATTCCAAACTGACCAAGGCCCTTCTCCCCCAATTGCTCAGTTTGGCCGGGCGGCCAGCTCTAGGAAGAGTCTTGGTGGTTCCAAACTTCTTCCATTTAAGAATGATGGAGGCCACTGTGCTCTTAGGGACCTTCAATGCTGCAGAAATGTTTTGGTACCCTTCCCCAGATCTGTGCCTCGACACAATCCTGTCTCGGAGCTCTACGGACAATTCCCTCGACCTCATGGCTTGGTTTTTGCTCTAACAAGCACTGTCAACTGTGGGACCTTATATAGACAGGTGTGTGCCTTTCCAAATCATGTCCAATCAATTGAATTTACCACAGGTGGACTCCAATCAAGTTGTAGAAACATCTCAAGGATGATCAATGGAAACAGGATGCACCTGAGCTCAATTTCGAGTCTCATAGCAAAGGGTCTGAATACTTATGTAAATACATTATGGGGTATTGTGTGTAGATTGATGAGGAAAATGTTTTATTTAATCCATTTGATAATAAGACAGTAACGTAACAAAATGTGGAAAAAGTCAAGGGGTCTGAATACTATCCGAATGCACTGTATATAGTATGTATAAGCTGGAAGTAGAAGCCTAAGTATTGTTGTCCATTAGTTTACTCCAATTAGGGGGTAGGGTTAGGGGAAAAATAATAAAGGGAAATATATTTTAAAAATATTTACAATAATATATAGATTTACAAAAAAATATATGTGGGGGATTGGAAATGATGCAGACAATTATATTGCTTGAATCCACAATCTATCTGAAATATTAAAGCTGATATACCCCCTAAAAATATATATATATAAATACAGTGGGGAAAAAAAGTATTTAGTCAGCCACCAATTGTGCAAGTTCTCCCACTTAAAAAGATGAGAGAGGCCTGTAATTTTCATCATAGGTACACGTCAACTATGACAGACAAAATGAGAAAAGAAAATCCAGAAAATCACATTGTATGATTTTTTATTAATTTATTTGCAAATTATGGTGGAAAATAAGTATTTGGTCACCTACAAACAAGCAAGATTTCTGGCTCTCACAGACCTGTAACTTCTTCTTTAAGAGGCTTCTCTGTCCTCCACTCGTTATCTGTATTAATGGCACCTGTTTGAACTTGTTATCAGTATAAAAGACACCTGTCCACAACCTCAAACAGTCACACTCCAAACTCCACTATGGCCAAGACCAAAGAGCTGTCAAAGGACACCAGAAACAAAATTGTAGACCTGCACCAGGCTGGGAAGACTGAATCTGCAATAGGTAAGCAGCTTGGTTTGAAGAAATCAACTGTGGGAGCAATTATTAGGAAATGGAAGACATACAAGACCACTGATAATCTCCCTCGATCCGGGGCTCCACGCAAGATCTCACCCCGTGCGGTCAAAATGATCACAAGAACGGTGAACAAAAATCCTAGAACCACACGGGGGGACCTAGTGAATGACCTGCAGAGAGCTGGGACCAAAGTAACAAAGCCTACAATCAGTAACACACTACGCCGCCAGGGACTCAAACCCTGCAGTGCCAGACGTGTCCCCCTGCTTAAGCCAGTACATGTCCAGGCCCGTCTGAAGTTTGCTAGAGTGCATTTTGGATGATCCAGAAGAGGATTGGGAGAATGTCATATGGTCAGATGAAACCAAAATATAACTTTTTGGTAAAAACTCAACTCGTCGTGTTTGGAGGACAAAGAATGCTGAGTTGCATCCAAAGAACACCATACCTACTGTGAAGCATGGGGGTGGAAACATCATGCTTTGGGGCTGTTTTTCTGCAAAGGAACCAGGACGACTGATCCGTGTAAAGGAAAGAATGAATGGGGCCATGTATCGTGAGATTTTGAGTGAAACCTCCTTCCATCAGCAAGGGCATTGAAGATGAAACGTGGCTGGGTCTTTCAGCATGACAGTGATCCCAAACACACCGCCCGGGCAACGAAGGAGTGGCTTCGTAAGAAGCATTTCAAGGTCCTGGAGTGGCCTAGCCAGTCTCCAGATCTCAACCCCATAGAAAATCTTTGGAGGGAGTTGAAAGTCCGTGTTGCCCAGCGACAGCCCCAAAACATCACTGATCTAGAGGAGATCTGCATGGAGGAATGGGCCAAAATACCAGCAACAGTGTGTGAAAACCTTGTGAAGACTTACAGAAAACGTTTGACCTGTGTCATTGCCAACAAAGGGTATATAACAAAGTATTGAGAAACTTTTGTTATTGACCAAATACTTATTTTCCACCATAATTTGCAAATAAAATCATAAAAAATCCTACAATATGATTTTCTGGATTTTTTTTTCTCATTTTGTCTGTCATAGTTGACGTGTTCCTATGATGAAAATTACAGGCCTCTCTCATCTTATTAAGTGGGAGAACTTGCACAATTGGTGGCTGACTAAATACTTTTTTTCCCCACTGTATATATAAATACAAATTATTCCGTTGCTCTGTCGTTCGCTGCATACTTTAGTCTGAGACTGCCATCACTGAAGTCATTTGTGGTGACGAGGCGCAAAGTCATCAGCAATTGGATCGTCTCTAACCAATCAGAATATCAAAGCCAATGACGACCTTTTAAACTGCCGCTTTACCCACCTGTGTTCTGGCTCTGGCCCAACCCATCGGTTTCTGGACCAATCAGACCACCCCGAATGCGTTCGCATTCGGTGAAGGGTCGGGGAGGTTCTCAGATCCAGACTCAAGAAACTAACATCCCTGGGCATGGCATAGCGTTCGGCCGGAGCAAGGAGTCTGGGTAGCCAGGCAAGCTCTTTACTCCACCTCTGATAATCATGACTACATTACAACAACCATGTTCGAGGAGAGTGAGACTAAGCCTAAAATTATCCAGTCATAAACTAGCTCATTAAACTACCTTATAAACATCTACATGTTTATACGCCCCCATTCTCATCGACGGGGCTGTAGTGGAACAGGTTGAGAGCTTCAAGTTCCTTGGTGTCCACATCACCAACGAACTATCATGGTCCAAACACACCAAGACAGTCGTGAAGAGGGCACGACAAAGCCTATTCCCCCTCAGGAGACTAAAAAGATTTGGCATGGGTCCTCAGATCCTCAAAAAATTCTACAGCTGCACCATCGAGAGCATCCTGACTGGTTGCATCACCGCCTGGTATGGCAACTGCTTGGCCTCTGACCGCAAGGCACTACAGAGGGTAGTGCGTACGGCCCAGTACATCACTGGGGCAAAGCTTCCTGCCATCCAGGACCTCTATACCAGGCGGTGTCAGAGGAAGGCCCTCAAAATTGTCAAAGACTCCAGCCACCCTAGTCATAGACTGTTCTCTCTGCTACCGCACGGCAAGCGGTACCGGAGTGCCAAGTCTAGGTCCAAAAGACTTCTCAACAGCTTCTACCCCCAAGCCATAAGACTCCTGAACAGCTAATCATGGCTACCCGGACTATTTGCACTGCCCCCCCAACCCATCCTTTTTACGCTGCTGCTACTCTGTTAAGTATTTATGCATAGTCACTTTAACTCTACCCACATGTACATATTACCTCAACTACCTCAACTAGCCGGTGCCCCCGCACATTGACTCTGCAACGGTACCCCCCTGTATATATAGCCTCCCTACTGTCACTTTATTTTACTTCTGCTCTTTTTTTCTCAACACTTTTTTTGTTGTTGTTTTATTCTTACTTTTTTTGTTTAAAATAAATGCACTGTTGGTTAAGGGCTGTAAGTAAGCATTTCACTGTAATGTCTGCACCTGTTGTATTCGGCGCATGTGACCAATAAAATATGATTTGATTTGATTTGATGTTATCACAAGGTTACTAGTTCAACTGCATTCTTTGTCATCGGTGATAACTTACAATGTGGATGAATGTGTAATATAGCACCTGCCTACTACCGGCATGTGTGAAATTCATCCTACACAGTGCTGCAGAGTGGAACATGTTTTTTGAACATTTACTATGGAGAGAATTACTGCCACATCAGAAAAGAGGCATGTTTTCATTTCAGCCAGTTCGCACCATCCACCCTGAATGAGTGTGTTTCAAAATCAGCACAGAGAACAGAAAAGACGCAGTGTGTTTATGAGGTAGTTATATTATAGGGTGTGTAAAACAGGTGATATTTGGGTGTGGGTGTGTGAAAAACAAACTTGAAATGTTTTTATTCTGCGTGGGTTTCTGTGTTATCTGTCTGCAATGCACTTGTGGGAATGTGTTTGGGTGTTCACGTGTCTGTGTCCTCGTGTGTGTTGTTGTTAACCACACTCATCCTGTGTGTGTAGAGCCACTCACATGGGAAATGTTGTTCTCCACCTCAACACTTTCTCTTTCTCGCTCTGTCTCTCTCCATTTTTCTCACAGTCTTCTCCTACAGCCTCTCACAGCTCCCTCCCGCCTACTGCACAGAGAGGTGAGAAACGAGCACTCCATCCACTCCAGCCCTCTGATTTGATAGGACCCTTAAAAATCACTACAGGGGTTCTCAGCTGTCACACACACACACACACAATAATACACTATTGCCTGTTTCACATGTTCAGGTTTCCAGCTGCCACCTATCCACTCAGTAATGTGCTGCCATGAACTGCCAACATCACACATTCTCTTACACAGAACCAGGCCTTGTGAAGTCAGTGTGTCTGCCTGAAGGACAGTATCATTTCAATATATACTGTCTAACTGTGTCTCTCCCCATTAACTGTGAAAGGGAAATGGAATGAAATGAGATCACCAGAGGGTTTATTTGAGTAAAGAAAACAGGATAGGAACTGCGGTATTGGTTACAGTTCTAGACACTACTTTCCTTTAGTTCCCTTCACTAAATTGCTCTCGGGTCAGATCGCTCTGCTCAAGCTCCCATTTTTCCTTCATCCATTATTCATCTCTCCCCAGTGTATCTCTGCCTCCATGGCAAATGGGTTTCCACAGCTACATGGGTGCACAGCTTTACACATGCACACACACAGGCTTACACTCCCACAAGAACACACCTTCACACACACAAACAACAGAACAACCACCCCAAAACACACATACAGTGTTCAGCATAGAATAAAATGACACATAGCTTACTGTGTGGTAAAAATTAACTGGGTAAAATTAGAGGCATGGAGCAGAAAACTATTCGGAGTCTACTGAGGCAAGTGTAAGCTTGATATCCAGGACAACCATGCTAAGATTCAAATGTAGAGCAGAACAGTTCCCCACACTCCCCAGTGCAGAGAGATGAGAGAGGAGTAGAGAGAAGAGATGAAACAGGAGAAAGAGCAGATGAGAGAAGCGAGAGTGGAGGAGAGATAAGAGGAGAGAGGAGATAAGAGGAGAGATAAGAGGAGAGATAAGAGGAGAGAGGAGATAAGAGGAGAGAGAAGAGGAGAGAGAGAAGAAAGAGAAGAGAGAGGCAGCTGAGGCAGTAGAGCTGTCAATGCACCCAGGACCTGGAGCTCCCTCTGCAGAGCCATTGATCACCCAGTTAACAAGAGGTGCAGTAAATCAGCAGACACACAACATAGAGATAGAAAAGAGAGAGAGAGAAAAGAGAGAGAGAGAGAAAGAGAGCGAGAGAGAGACAAAGAGACATAATGTGATCCAACACAACACAATGCACCAGACACATGCACTGTATATGTCAGCAGAGGTGTTGTAAAGCTGTATGGCACAGTAGACAGGTAGACAGACAGAGCGAGATGGTGTTCTTTTTTTCCTTTTATACTTTCATCTATTGTCATCTCATTGAAAAAGCAATCTATAGACTAATTGAATGTGCTTTTGTTATGTTCCTACTGCTTGTGTGTTATTCTAATGTTCATATTAAAAGTGATGTGGTTTTGGTTTGCAAATCTATAGTGGAATGTGATCAAAATGAATCATTGATGTCATGGTTACCCTGGTGGGATGGCTCCTCTAGCAGTGCCCATGGAAATGCGCTGGGTGCCCGGCCGGTTCAGGTTGTTCTGCCCGTTGATGATGACATGGTGGCCGTGGGAGTGTGCATGGGTGTGGGAGTGGCCATGTGCGGGTGGAAGGGACGGCAGTGCTGGGGAACAGGGGAAGTTGGCACTAGACAGGGGCGACTGCACCTGTTCAGCTTTAGCTTGGCCACCTCCTGCACTTATGTTGTTATGCTGTATATTGTTGCTCCCGGCACCGGAGGTAGGGGACCAGAGTGTGGTTCCGGCGAAGGTGTTACTCTGCCGCACCACAGTGGGCGTGCCTGTGGCCCCTGTGGCTCCTGCGGCCCCCCCGTACAGCTTACGGCGCTGAGAGGCCAGGATGGCGTTGGAGGCGGCCCGCGTGCTGTTGACTAGAATGCACTGCTGGCAGGAGCAGGGTTGGCCGGAGCTGGCGCCCACAGGCCAAGACTGGGACTTGGGGATGGAGCCCATGATGAGAGGGTAGGCCAGGTCCATGCGTCGGCGCAGGCGGCGTTTCCTCTGGCTCTGCCGGTTGGTCTGGGCCATGCTGTTGAAGTCAATGAGGTAGCAGAAGCCCAGAGAGGTCAGGTCCAGCCAGGGGTGCTGCTTCTCATAGGCGTTCTGGATGGTCACACAGATCTCCATGTCGTAAGGCGTCCAGGAGCCGCTGTCGTTCTCCCACTCCCACACCACACCCTTCCCCGGGGCTGACGACGGCTCATAGAAGTTCCTGTGGACCGGCCTCATGGTGCCTGGAGGGAGAAAGAGAGAGGATAGGAGGTCAGAAGAGAGGGAACTACCGTAGATGATTCATGCATTTAAATGTATAACTCATTGAATAAATTGGCCAAGCATACTTCAAAATCAAAAAGTAACCCAGATTCTAATACGTGAAAATGACAGACAGTCATAATTTTCTTCATGTCTCTGTGTTGAGAAAGAAGAAGGGGAGGGGGAGACGGATGTGTACCTCTGCCCTCCTGCTGATGGCCACTCAGCCCCCACCTCCATTATAACACAATTACTGTGGTCACATGGGAAGTCAGGACACATCTCCCCATCCATCTCCTGCCTGCTACGCGGCACACCAGCAAGGGTATACAGGCTCTACGGCTAGGACCACCACCACCCTTCCCCCATTTAAATGTAACGGCTAAATGCACACTCCCTTGCAGTGGAGCACCGGGGTGATAATGGAAGGAAGGACATGTGTGTGGTGGGGGGAAAGGCTGGCGTAAAAAGGCTGCCATACAGCATAGCATCACTGGCACCAGAGAATAAAACGCATCAGCAGAATCAGCAGCGCTGACCTTGAATCCCTGCCGCAAACGGTGCTAAAGGACTTGGCTTGGAGGCTCATTTCATTTGGAAGGCTGCATGATAACCTCTGCACACAGACACACAGCCAGCTGCTTCTCTCACTCACCTCCCCAGGCAGTCAGTCATCCATTCCTTCATTCATTCTCCCTGCCTCAGTGGCCTATTGATTGACTTTCAATTTCATCCACACACACTCTCTTCACTCTCTCCCTCACGCATTACTTCCCATGCCTGATGTTAGGATAAAACTCACCAATTTACACTCACTCACTCATAGCTACCACTGTTTCATCCATTCAATGAGCTCACTCACTGCATCACTTATTCACTGTTTCACTCCTGACTACCATTACTCATCTAGCATGTTGATTTACAGTAGTATACCCAGAGCCTCAGGTGGGGATAGAGGATGAGACGGAGTGCACTTTAATGGTGTAGGCTTTTATCAGAGTAGGCTTTTATCACTTAGTGTTCTCTCCTGTGGGATTCATTAACATGCAACAGACAAACACGCTCTCTTTCTCCCTGTTAGGCTGTGTGTGTATGTGTGTGTGTGTGTGTGTGTGTTCTCATGTCTCAGACCCAATCAATGGATGTGCAGCAGCGCCACACTCTCTTGTTAAACGGTGAGTTAACACTAGACTTATAAATATTTGATTGTGTGGAGACTTATTTGCTGGGCATCAATTCAGCTTCAGCAAGGAAAGATAAACATAGGGCCCTATAAAAATCTGTTTTCTTTTTTGCCTGATTCAGTAAATAAAATTCAAAAGTTTCTTTTTCTTTGTTTGTTTTTCCAGGTTTCCATTTCCCTGTTTTTTTCAGGTTTTCACTCTCAAAAACCACACTTAAAAAATTTTTTTTTTTAAACAACAACGCTTAAGCTACATCAGAAGACCACTTTGAGGTCTGGGTATCTTTTTTTTTTTTTTTTTTAACATTTTTGGGTGTAGTAACCCTTTAATTCCAGGCTGTTTTTTAGTGGGTGTTTTTGTAGCGCACATGTGTTGGTAGAGTTTGCAAAACAAATACCAACTGGATTGACACAAATAATCATGATATCATTCTGCCAGGTAAGCATAAGCTACTTTGTAGTTAACATTTAATTGTGAAGGTTTTCGGGAAAGCCTTTCCATCTACCAGAAGACTTTTCATTAGCGTCATCACTAACTGCTACACAAAATGGTAGATGTGCACATCACACATACACAGATGGGGAATTCTTGTTGCCTCTTCAGAAAGTTGCAGGAAATACGAATCACTGATGCGTTAGTGTTCATGTCTTATGATAAACTTTTGCAAATGAATTCATTTTCAATACATTTAGTTGATTCCCTACTAAGTTCAATGCATTTTTGAATTTTGTTGAATTCCGTTTTAATGTCTGGATTCTGACCGCGTTCTGTATCCCAGATTTTATAGGACCCTATAAACATTACCTTCCTTTAAGAGCCAATTAGGTATTCATATGCCCTAATGGAAGCTAATGTAGAGAACATACACAACATTGCTAAAATATATTCTATAAACGGTGACATGCCCAAACGGAGGTTTGATTGGAAATCATGTTACCCTGGTTATTACAGCTAATTACTTCAACAGGATATGATGTAGGGCCATGACATTCCCATGAGAAATCCAGACCATTAATCATATACCTCACATATAAACCCCAGGATATAACCTGTCAAAAGAAGAAACATGGGAATGTCGAACAGACAAGAGCTAACCCTCTAGCTGAGGGACTGTATCTGGTCTACTGTGCTTATTTCTATGATGAGAGAGGAGAGAGTGAAGGTCAGAGCAGTACAGTAATCACATGGAACCATAACTGGAAGCTCCACTCACATACAGCACAAACAACCTCACAGCACCTGATATGGCTGTCTGTCTCATGCACTAATTTACTGTTGTATATATAATGTTTCCAGCCCAAAGACTGAGGCTGAGTTGTTGATGCTCTCCGTGCGACCCAGCCGACCCTCTATGCTCTTCCTGACAGGAAACGGCAAGAGAGAGTGGTCACTTCCTGTCTGACCCTATGTGCCTTTGGCAGTGGTCTCTCCCTTCCCCCTAAGTCTCTCCTCTCCTCTCCCCCATCCCATCCTCCTCCCCCTCCTCATGACATCCTCCAGCTGTCCTTGCCCAACACAACAGCGGTCCCATTGGGTGTGGAAACGTGGCTGTGTCATGTATCACTGTGCCAAGCCTCACTGTGGGACTCTAACCCTAGCTCACACATGGAAAGGTGAGTTCAGGGTGAATTAAACTGTTAAGACTCTTATTCCTCTAGTTGTGGAAAACTTTGTGGCTTCCTGAAGATCTGTTCCCTCCCTGACAGAGTCTATCATTCTATCACTCTCTTTAATAGGGTTGTTTTGGTCTTCAGCTGAAGACAGGTCCTCACAGAGCAGAGTGCTAGCAGGACTGCCCCCTGTCCTCTCATCTCCCACTGACGCCAGCCTTCCCTTTCCCCTCCTGTCACTCCTGGCTAGTCACCAACTCTCTGACTAATTTTTCACATTTTCCACCCTGTCACTCATTGGCCACCATCCTGATCTTAGACAACACTCTTGTTGTCCACATTACCCAGCACTCATGCTCTCACTAGTGCTGCACTAGACAGGTTGATGATAAGCCCCTGTATGCCTCTAGATACAGGTCCATTATGTATCCTAACAATTGACAAGCTTCTCCAATTCCCCCCGGGCCACCCTGAGCTTATTAAAAATAGCTCCATGATTTCCTGTAACTACAGAGGGAGAGAGGCCAGTAACAGGTACACTGTGAGGCTGCTGAATGCTAGCTAGCTAAGTAGTATTGTCAGTCGCTCTGGATAAGAGCGTCTGCTAAATGACGTAAATGTAAATGTAAATGTATTTGTTTTATTACAGATGTAGGATCTTAATTTGAGGCAGTTTGCTACAGCAGGAAAATTATCTTGCAGCAACAGGAAATGTGAATTATTTGTGGATTATAATTACTGGACAATTTTGTAGGGGTTACTACATTTTTCATAAGGGAAAACTTCAGAAGCCTTTTTAAACCTGAAATACTGTACACTACCAGTTTGCCTGCAACAGGGTGATCAAATTAAGATCCTACATCTGTACAGCAGCCAAACTGACTGGCCAGTGGCAAACACTGTGGTGCTGGGTCAGGTGCACTCTTTTTCTCACTAATATATCATAACATAAGATTTATTATAGCTGTACCTTTCCTAAATCAGGGTTTGACATAGACAAGCTTTTCCATTTTACTGCTGTGGGATATATAGCCATTTGGTACAGTTCATCGACCTAATTTCTAACTAAATGTTTATTGGGCTGTACATCAGTTTGCACTTAAATTGATTTATTATCCTGGACACATTCTCTATGCGAATATTGTATATCAGTGAACGCAGTGAATAAACAATACATATTCCATTATGTGCTGCAACTGTATACAGGCAATAAAGTAATTGAGGTATGTTTGATGTTTTCCATAAACCCCACTAGCGCAGCTTGAAAGGAAATATAACTTTCATCTCCTGAAAAAGGCCTTCACAAACAATTAACCCGATACAGTTATGAGAGAACACACAGAACTAGGAGGGTGTCGATGAGATGAAACATCTAGGTCAAAGATCTGTTGTGAAGTAGTGAAAATACAATCTCTAGGTATGTACCAATTAGGACCCCTGAAACATATGGATGACATGCATACAGTATCAGCAAATATGTTCACAAAGTAATAAAATATACATCGTACTGAGATACTGTTATACCAGCATGTCACTAATTCGTCTGGGATCACAGAGCTATGTAATGATGATGACAGTGTGGTATCAGTAGCTGGCTTGAGAATGTTACTGGCTACAACATACTACTCCTCACCATCCTATCCCACCCAAGCTCCCTCAAACTTAATTACCCAGATCACTTTAACAAAGATCATTTCTATACTGCTGAGCCACTGTACAGTTTTGACATAATAATGCAGAGCTTAGCTATAAGGGAGCCATGGTGCTGGTAAGTAACCTAGAATCCCTACAGCAGCAGCCTTCTCTCTCTAGCTGACGTGATGGATGAACAAAGGATGAAAAGGTACAGGTGGTTGGGAGGAGAGCAAGAGGCTGGCGGGGGAGGGTTGATGATATGCAGAGAGCTTCTCTGCTAGAGTGGAATGAAATGAGGATGTCTCACTTTCTCTTACCCAGGCAAGCTTACAATGTGAATACTGCAGAGCAGCCCTCAATGACTCAGTCCTCCTAAGACAGGCTGCCAAACAAGACAAGGTAGCGGTCAGTTACAATGCAGCTACTTGTGCAGTTATGGTGGTAACAAAGACCCCAAAAAAAACATACGTTCTCAAATTGAGTTAGTCTTGGGGTACCTGCCAGATATTGTACTGCAGCAATGCAACAGACCCCGAAACAACCCTCCAGACTGTGTGTGTGTGTCGTGACTGTCCTGTGTCAAGGTGCTTCAGCTCTGTCAAGTGTACTCTCTTTCTCCTTCTCTGCCACCCCGTTGAGTGTGTCACAAGTCGTCACTTCCACTTCACACGGCCACACAGACAAAGCCCCTCATCAGGCAGCAGGTCTAGCAGGAGCCTGCATCATTAGCACGTCACTGGGATGGAAACACAGAGCCCCACTCAACCCCGGGCCTGGGGTGCCACAAAGCCTCAGCCTGCCACTGCCTCTCCATAAGACACTGTCCAGACCTGCCACAGAGGATACAGCAAGCAGCCTTCTTGTTAGCAGAGCAGGCACTCTGCAGTACTGTACGGTGTTAAGGTGGGTGGTGGCAGTACTCTACTGTGTTAAGGCAGGTGGTGGGGGGTGGGTGGTGGCAGAACTGTACTGTGTTAAGGTGGGTGGTGGCAGTACTGTACTGTTTTAAGGCGGGTGGTGGGTGGTGGCAGGTGGGGAAGTGAGTGCAGGTGTCTGTCTGAGCCATCTGGAGACACAGTGGAGTGCTGGAGCTCAGACGCCTCTCCTCTCTATCTCTGACAGGTGACCTTGCATGTGAGAAGACCACATGAGGCTGGTGAGGATAGGATGGCTTATGATAATGGCTGGAATGAGGTGAATGGAGTGGTATCAAACACAAATGGAAACCATGAGTTTGATACCATTCCTTTCATTCTGTTCCAGCCATTACTATGAGTCAGTCCTCCCCAATTAAGGTGCCACCAACCACCTGTGGAGCAGACAGCCTCTCACTCCACTCACTACAAGAAAGAGTGACAAGGACACGCAACCCCTCCACCACAACCCTGCCTGCTCCAAGCAGTATTTATCTATGTGACAGGATGATATTTCATGTCAGCCATCAACCAGTTAGCAAGCGTGTAAGGCAGTTAAAATGGTTCACTAACTCAGCAGAAAGCCAATTGAGAGGCATACTAGTCTTTGGGGCCGTTGAGGGATGTTTGTGCACTCCCTTCTCAGCCTCAAGGGGAGCTGTACTAGCTGCATGGAAATGCAAATAAAACACAAACTAATGGTTATGAGTCAATGGATATGACAATGCAATCCCAGTGCAGTGCAGTGCAATCCTTCTGACCCTAGACGCTCATAGGTGGATTTAATCAAGCCCCAGTGAGGTGATTCAATTGCTAAGTACTGCATATCAAATAATACAATTCATTCTTGGCAAATATAGAAGATGAACAGATATAGCTGGTGTGGATATGGTGTCCTTTAGCCTCCTGTGGGATGATGCTGCTTTGGTTGAGTGGGCAGGCTAGTATCCCCTGTGCTGCTGAGACAGGGTTTTTTAAACCCTCTGGTCTACCCAGCCAGCTGCCAGACAGGCTCAGTGTCTGGCCTTATCTGTGAAGACCCTACATAAAAGCAAGGTGTCACTTTCATTTCCTGTCTGTGCTGGTCAGCTTTGATCAGCTCTAACACGTCCAAGCATTCAGATGTGGTGTGAGGCAGCAGGTCAGCAGGCAGGCCAGGCCACACTGTTCCCTCTGCAGACAGATAGAGACAGAGCCGCACTGATTTATTACTGGAACAACACGGCTGAAGAGAAAGATTCTAATGCACTCTTTTCTATGAACTTTGCAACCTACATCCACTGGAAATGTCTTGACACTGCAGCCTGTTACAAACAAATGGATGTTGGTGTCTTTAAAAAAAAGATGAATGTTTAAATTATTCCATGTTGTTCCGATCTGGTGTATGTTACAATTATTCCATTTTGATACAAAAAGGTATCTGTCCTGCATTAACTCTCTCTTCTGAGCCAGCAGGGTGTTTAGAGAAACAGGACAAGCTCAACCAGGTCTCCTGAGAATGGGAGAATGTGCTTGTTGAGGCTAAAAGTCATATTCAGGCTCTAAATCAGGGACAAGTCTTCTATAGGAAGTTGGTGTAGGAGGTGTAAGAGGCTTCACCCAGCTTTAGCCAGAACACAAGTCCAGAGGGCTTCATCAAAGGGTAAAGCAGCGTAACAATGTTACCTAGAGATGGGGTCAGAGCCTTTGGAGAAACTCATTTCACAAATCCAAAACCGCCCAACAAGATTGGAGTATCTGTCCATAGGACGACTTTAAGCCGTACACTCCACAGAGCTGGGCTTTACTGAAGAGTGGCCAGAAAAAAGGCATTGCTTAAAGAAAAAAATAAGCAAAAACGTTTGGTATTCGCCAAAAGGCATGTGGGAGACTCCCCAAACATATGGAAGAAGGTACTCTGGTCAGATGAGACTAAAATTGAGCTTTTTGTCCTTCAAGGAAAACGCTATGTCTGGCGCAAACCCAACACCTCTCATCACCCCAAGAACACCATCCCCACAGTGAAGCATGGTGGTGGCAGCATCATGCTGTGGGGATGTTTTTCATCGGCAGGGACTGGGAAACTGGTCAGAAGGAAGGAATGATGGATGGCGCTAAATACAGGGAAATTCTTGAGGGAAACCTGTTTCAGACTTCCAGAGATTTGAGACTGGGACGGAGGTTCACCTTCCAGCAGGACTCTGACCCTAAGCATTCTGCTAAAGCAACACTCGAGTGGTTTAAGGGGAAACATTTAAATGTCTTGGAATGGCCTAGTCAAAGCCCAGACCTCAATCCAATTGAGAATCTGTGGTATGACCTACCTAATTTCTACCAGCATGTTAAATGTGCAACCAGAGGAAAAAAAACTCTAGACCACCTTTACTCCACACACAGAGACATACAAAGCTCTCCCTCGCCCTCCATTTGGAAAATCTGACCATAACTCTATCCTCCTGATTCCTGCTTATAAGCAAAAAATAAAGCAGGAAGCACCAGTGACTCGGTTAATAAAAAAGTGGTCAGATGACGCAGATGCTAAGCTACAGGACTGTTTTGCTAGCACAGACTGGAACATGTTCCGGGATTCTTCAGACAGCATTGAGGAGTACACCACATCAGTCACTGGCTTCATCAATAAGTGCATCGATGATGTCGTCCCCACAGTGACAGTAGGTACATACCCCAACCAGAAGCCATGGATTACAGGAAACATCCGCACTGAGCTAAAGGGTAGAGCTGCCGCTTTCAAGGAACGGGACTCTAACCCGGACGCTTATAAGAAATCCCACTATGCCCTCCGACGAATCATCAAACAGGCAAAGAGTCAATACAGGACTAAGATTGAATCGTACTACACTGGCTCTGACGCTCGACGGATGTGGCAGGGCTTGAAAACTATAACAGACTACAAAGGGAAGCACAGCCGCGAGCTGCCCAGTGACACAAGCCTACCAGACGAGCTAAACCACTTCTATGCTCGCTTCGAGGCAAGCAACACTGAAGCATGCATGAGAGCACCAGCTGTTCCGGATGACTATGTGATCACGCTCTCCGTAGCCGATGTGAGTAAGACTTTTAAGCAGGTCAACATTCACAAGGCTGCAGGGCCAGACGGATTACCAGGACGTGTACTCCGAGCATGTGCTGACCAACTGGCAAGTGTCTTCACTGACATTTTCAACATGTCCCTGACTGAGTCTGTAATACCAACATGTTTCAAGCAGACCACCATAGTCCCCGTGCCCAAGGACTCTAAGATAACCTGCCTAAATGACTACCGACCCGTAGCACTGATGTCTGTAGCCATGAAGTGCTTTGAAAGGCTGGTCATGGCTCACATCAACAGCATTATCCCAGAAACCCTAGACCCACTCCAATTTGCATACCGCCCCAACAGATCCACAGATGATGCAATCTCTATTGCACTCCACACTGCCCTTTCCCACCTGGACAAGAGGAATGCTATTCATTGACTACAGCTCAGCATTCAACACCATAGTGCCCTCTACGCTCATCACTAAGCTAAGGATCCTGGGACTAAACACCTCCCTCTGCAACTGGATCCTGGACTTCCTGACGGGCCGCCCCCAGGTGGTAAGGGTAGGTAACAACACATCTGCCACACTGATCCTCAACACGGGGGCCCCTCAGGGGTGCGTGCTCAGTCCCCTCCTGTACTCTCTGTTCACCCATGACTGCATGGCCAGGCACGACTCCAACACCATCATTAAGTTTGCCGACGACACAACAGTGGTAGGCCTGATCACGACAACGATGAGACAGCCTATAGGGAGGAGGTCAGAGACCTGGCCGTGTGGTGCCAGGACAACAACCTCTCCCTCAACGTGACCAAGACAAAGGAGATGATTGTGGACTACAGGAAAAAAAAGAGGACTGAGCACGCCCCCATTCTCATCGACGGGGCTGTAGTGGAACAGGTTGAGAGCTTCAAGTTCCTTGGTGTCCACATCACCAACGAACTATCATGGTCCAAACACACCAAGACAGTCGTGAAGAGGGCACGACAAAGCCTACTCCCCCTCAGGAGACTGAAAAGATTTGGCATGGGTCCTCAGATCCTCAAACAATTCTACAGCTGCACCATCGAGAGCATCCTGACTGGTTGCATCACCGCCTGGTATGGCAACTGCTTGGCCTCCGACCGCAAGGCACTACAGAGGGTAGTGCGTACGGCCCAGTACATCACTGGGGCCAAGCTTCCTGCCATCCAGGACCTCTATACCAGGCGGTGTCAGAGGAAGGCCCTCAAAATTGTCAAAGACTCCAGCCACCCTAGTCATAGACTGTTCTCTCTGCTACCGCACGGCAAGCAGTACCGGAGTGCCAAGTCTAGGTCCAAAAGACTTCTCAACAGCTTCTACCCCCAAGCCATAAGACTCCTGAACAGCTAATCATGGCTACCCGGACTATTTGCACTGCCCCCCCACCCCATCCTTTTTACGCTGCTGCTACTCTGTTAATTATTTATGCATAGTCACTTTAACTCTACCCACATGTACATATTACTTCAACTACCTCAACTAGCCGGTACCCCCGCACATTGACTCTGCACCGGTACCCCCCTGTATATATAGCCTCCCTACTGTTATTTTATTTTACTTCTGCTCTTTTTTTCTCAACACTTTTTTTGTTGTTGTTTTATTCTTACTTTTTTTGTTTAAAATAAATGCACTGTTGGTTAAGGGCTGTAAGTAAGCATTTCACTGTAATGTCTGCACCTGTTGTATTCGGCGCATGTGACCAATACAATTTGATTTTATTTTGATTTGATTTGAGATTGCTGTACACCAGCGGAACACATCCAACTTGAAGGAGCTGGAGCAGTTTTGGCTTGAAGAATGGGCAAAAATCCCAGTGGCTAGATGTGCCAAGCTTATAGAGACATACCCCAAGAGACTTGCGGCTATAATTGCTGCAAACGGTGGCTCTACAAAGTATTGACTGGGGGGGTGAATAGTTATGCACGCTCAAGTTTTCTGTTTTTTTGTCTTGGATAAATGCCAAGGGGGGTGCATACTTTCGCAAGACACTGTAGGAGATTCCAGAGTATGGGATAACTGTCTTCTATCTGTTATAGTCTTTAGCCTACACTGGTGCGAACTGTAAGTATTGTATTTTCAGTACAGTACAGTAAATGTATCATTACATATAGCTACAGTTGAAGTCGGAAGTTTACATACACTTAGGTTGGAGTCATTAAAACTTGTTTTTCAACCACTCCACACATTTCTTTTTAACAAACTATAGTTTTGGCAAGTCGGTTAGGACATCTACTTTGTGCATGACACAAGTCATTTTTCCAACAATTGTTTACAGACAGATTATTTCACTTATAATTCACTGTATCACAATTCCAGTGGGTCAGAAGTTTACATACACTAAGTTGACTGTGCCTTTAAACAGCTTGGGAAATTCCAGAAAATGATGTCATGGCTTTAGAAGCTTCTGATAGGCTAATTGACATCATTTGAGTCAATTGGAGGTGTACCTGTGTATTTCAAGGCCTACCTTCAAACTCAGTGCCTCTTTGCTTGACATCATGGGAAAATCAAAATAAATCAGCCAAGACCTCAGAATTTTTTTTTTGTAGACCTCCACAAGTCTGGTTCATCAGCAATTTCCAAACGCCTGAAGGTACCATGTTCATCTGTACAAACAATAGTACGTAAGTATAAACACCATGGGACCACGTAGCCGTCATACCGCTCAGGAAGGAGACGCATTCTGTCTCCTAGAGATGAATGTACTTTGGTGCGAAAAGTGCAAATCAATCCCAGAACAACAGCAAAGGACCTTGTGAAGATGCTGGAGGAAACAGGTACAAAAGTATCTATATCCACAGTAAAACGAGTCCTATATCGACATAACCTGAAAGGCCGCTCAGCAAGGAAGAAGCCACTGCTCCAAAACCACCATAAAAAAGCCAGACTACGGTTTGCAACTGCACATGGGGACAAAGACCGTACTTTTTGGAGAAATGTCCTCTGGTCTGATGAAACAAAAATAGAACTGTTTGGCCATAATGACCATCGTTATGTTTGGAGGAAAAAGGGGGACGCTTGCAAGCCGAAGAACACCATCCCAACCGTGAAGCACGGGGGTGGCAGCATCATGCTGTGGGGGTGCTTTGCTGCAGGAGGGACTGGTGCACTTCACAAAATAGATGGCATCATGAGGAAGGAAAATGTTGTGGATATATTGAAGCAACATCTCAAGACATCAGTCAGGAAGTTAAAGTTTGGTCGCAAATTGGTCTTCCAAATGGACAATGACCCCAAGCATACTTCCAAAGTTGTGGCAAAATGGCTTAAGGACAACAAAGTCAAGGTATTGGAGTGGCCATCACAATGCCCTGACCTCAATCCTATAGAAAATGTGTGGGCAGAACTGAAAAAGCATGTGCGAGCAAGGAGGCCTACAAACCTGACTCAGTTACACCAGCTCTGTCAGGAGGAATGGGCCAAAATTCACACAACTTATTGTGGGAAGCTTGTGGAAGGCTACCCGAAATGTTTGACCCAAGTTAAACAATTTAAAGGCAATGCTATCAAATACTAATTGAGTGTATGTAAACTTCTGACCCACTGGAAATGTGATGAAAGAAATAAAAGCTGAAATAAATCATTCTCTCTTCTATTATTCTGACATTTCACATTCTTAAAATAAAGTGGTGATCCTAACTGACCGAAGACAGGGAATTTTTACTAGGATTAAATGTCAGGAATTGTAAAAAACGGAGTTTAAATGTATTTGGCTAAGGTGTATGTAAACTTCCGACTTCAACTGTAGTATCCTCTGAATAGCTAGGGAGGATGCTTATTCTTTCTCAAATAAAGTAAACAACTTTGGATGCATTTACCAAACGAAAAAAATACATTATTCTGAGGGAAAAAAGTATCTAGGTCATTCTTATGCAGATAATTAGATGTTCAAGAGGCTATATTGATTTACACTGAGCATAAAAAACATTAAGAACACCTGCTCTATCCATGACATAGACTGACCAGGTGAAAGCTGTGATCTCTTATTGATTTGACTTGTTAAATCCACTTCAATCAGTGTAGATGAACGGGAGGAGACAGGTTAAAGAAGGATTTTTAATCCTTGAGACAATTGAGACAAGGATTGTGTATGTGTGCTATTCAGATGGTTAATGGGCAAGACAAAATATTTAAGTGCCTTTGAACGGGGTATGGAAGTAGGTGCCAGGCGCAGCGGTTTGTGTCAAGAACCACAACGCTACTGGGTTTTTCACGCTCAACAGTTTCCCCTGTGTATCAAGAATGGTCCACCACCCAAAGGACATCCAGCTAACTTGACACAACTTTGGGAAGCATTGGAGTCAATATGGGCCAGCATCTCTGTGGAACGCTTTCGACACCTTGTAGAGTGTGGGGGGGGGGTGCAACTCAATATTAGGAAGGTGTTCCTAATGTTTGGTATACTCTGTGTATATTTCATGAGATGCAAGACAAAGTCCCCAAGGGAATACAATAAAGTATAACTAAATTCAATGTATGCATTTGATCAAAATATTTAAATAATTGTATTATTCATCATATGTAAATGCCCATGGTAATGTTCCATCTAACAGATTGAGCTGCAATGTGTGATCTTTGCCTTGCTTCAGATCTATCGTCTGTTCAGGCGTCCATATTAACTTGGAAACCATCTGCAGTGAAAACCCACACACATTTCAACCAGAGACAATACATATCTCTGCTGTGACCCCCACTCCCTTTCACATTGACTAATGTCTCACAGACTGATAGCCAGCGTGAGGGAAAGAAAGGTAAAGAGGGATTGGCTATTTCTTTGCCTGAAGACAATTCACCTTGAGACAGTAGTAACAAACCCCCTGAGAGTGTGTTAGCTGTCATTATTAATGAGACATCTGGAAAGTGAAGCCGCTCGATGCCCCATTCAGGATCGACAGCACAGTGCTCCATGTGCCAAGAACACCTGGCCAATATTACTCACCTCACAGGCTGCGGCAGGATGTTTCTCCTGCTGGCCAGTCATAGGACTTGGAGTGTGACCAAGAACAGCGATTTAGCAGCACTTACAGGTGAAAGAGAGAAAGACTGAGATGAAGGAGAGAAAAGGAGAGAGGAGAGAGAGACTCACAATGATATTCTGCAGAGTGGCCATGATGCAAACACTCAAAATAAGTGATTGTAGTTCCATGGGTGGATGGGAGGGAGGGAGGAGTCAGTGTGTGTGTGGGAGTGTGAACCCCGGGTTGTCTGCCAGGTGTGTATCGTACCTCCCCTGGCTTGTCGCAGTCATCCCCACTCTCATTTTCATTAGTCCCTGGGACTGACAGCCTTTGAGGCTTTGAATAAATGATTCCCACACCAAAAACTTGGCAACAGACAGACTGCACAAGGCAGACCTTCAAGCCTCTGGGGCTTGGAAAGAAAGTATGCAGAAATAACACCAACAAACACTCCTACACCAATACTTAATTTCAAAGTGCCAAACAATTAATTATGTTTGTCTTTACCTGCATGAAAAAATACTACAGTTTACTGTAGAATACTACAGTACTTACTATAGAATTCTATAGTAAACTGTTGTCACGACTTCCGCCAAAGCTGCCCCCCCCCCTCCTGGTTCGGGCAGGCTTCGGCATTCGTCGTCACCGGAGTACTAGCAACTGCCGATCCCATTCTCATCACTCCACTTGTCATGTCTTGTCAATCACACACACCTGGTGCTCATTCCCCTAATTAGTATGTGTATAAGTGTTCCCTCTGTTCCCCTTGTCTTTGTGAGTGATTGTTTGTTGTGAGAGCGTGTAGCTCGGTTGAGCTACATTTCACTGTGTTATTGCCAAGGTGGATGTTTTCCCTTGTATAGTTTCGTTTGACGCTTGGGGCGTTTGATTTATGCAAACGGATTAAACTCTGGACTTCGGTATTTTACCTCCTGCGCCTGACTCCTTCTTTCACACCTCGTCACAACTGTAGTATACTGTAGTACTACAGTAATGTTCGCAAAAACACTACAGTCCGCAAAAAACACTACCATTTTTTAACTATAGTAAATAAATACTACGGTATTACATTTTTATACAGTTGAAGTCGGAAGTTTACATACACTTAGGTTGGAGTCATTAAAACTCGTTTTTCAACCACTCCACAAATGTCTTATTAACAAACTATAGTTTTGGCAAGTCGGTTAGGACATCTACTTTGTGCATGACACAAGTCATTTTTCCAACAATTGTTTACAGACAGATTATTTCACTTATAATTCACTGTATCACAATTCCAGTGGGTCAGAAGTTTATATACACTAAGTTGACTGTGCCTTTAAACAGCTTGGAAAATTCCAGAAAATGATGTCATGGCTTTAGGTACCACGTTCATCTGTACAAACAATAGTACACAAGTATAAACACCATGGGACCACGCAGCCGTCATACCGCTCAGGAAGGAGATGTGTTCTGTCTCCTAGAGATTAACGTACTTTGGTGCGAAAAGTGCAAATCAATCCCAGAACAACAGTAAAGGACCTTCTGAAGATGCTGGAGGAAACAGGTACAAAAGTATCTATATCCACAGTAAAACGAGTCCTATATCGACATTACCTGAAAGGCTGCTCAGCAAGGAAGAAGCCACTGCTCCAAAACCACCATAAAAAAGCCAGACTACGGTTTGCAACTGCTCATGGGGACAAAGATCGTACTTTTTGGAGAAATGTCCTCTGGTCTGTTAAAACAAAAATAGAACTGTTTGGCCATAATGACCATCGTTATGTTTGGAGGAAAAAGCGGGAGCTTGCAAGCCGAAGAACACCATCCCAACAGTGAAGAACGGGGTTGGCAGCATCATGCTGTGGGGGTGCTTTGCTGCAGGAGGGACTGGTGCACTTCACAAAATAGATGGCATCATGAGGAAGAAAAATGTTGTGGATATATTGAACTAACATCTCAAGAAATCAGTCAGGAAGTTAATGCTTGGTCGCAAATGGGTCTTCCAAATGGACAATGACCCCAAGCATACTTCTAAAGTTGTGGGAAAATGGCTTAAGGACAACAAAGTCAAGGTATTGGAGTGGCCATCACAAAGCCCTGATCTCAATCCTATAGAAAATGTGTAGGCAGAACTGAAAAAGCGTGTGCGATTAAGGAGGCCTACAAACCTGACTCAGTTACACCATCTCTGTCAGGAGGAATGGGCCAAAATTCACACAACTTATTGTGTGAAACTTGTGGAAGGCTACCCGAAACGTTTGACCCAAGTTAAACATTTTAAAGGCAATGCTACCAAATACTAATTGAGTGTATGTAAACTTCTGACCCACTGGGAATGTGATGAAATAAATAAAAGCTGAAATAAATCATTGTTTCTACTATTATTCTGACATTTCACATTCTTAAAATAAAGTGGTGATCCTAACTGACCTAAGACAGGGAATTTTTACTAGGATTAAATGTCAGGAATTGTGAAAAACTGAGTTTAAATGTATTTGGCTAAGGTGTATGTAAACTTCCGACTTCAACTGTATACCCTGCCCATTTCCCTCCCCCATGTTGCAATTTGTGCCACCCATAAGTGAGAAACCTACATGCCAAGTATAAACCATATTGTGTTCCCTACAGATTATAGAAAAGAGCAGAAGCGCTAAACCGTCTGTTCAGACCCCAGTCCTACCTACCTACAGGTTATAAAAAATGTGCTCTTTTAGTATCTCCAGTAGGTTTTCTGAAGGATAAAGCCTCCACTTATACGTCAAAGATAATAAAACAAAAACACTATAGTAAATACTACAGTAATGTCTGCAAAAACACTTTAGTAAATACTACAGTATACTACAATCTGCAAAAACACTACATTAATTACAATAGTATATACTACAGTTTTATTTTACTACAGTATTTATATGATAGTTAACTGTAAATACTACAGTATACTACAGTAAATGCCACAGTATTCCCTGTAGTGTTTTTGCAGACAAACTTCTGCAAAAACACTACAGTAAAGTCCGCAAAAACACTACAGTGAATATTGTAGTATTTATCCGATAGTATACTATAGTATTTTTTTCATGTGGGTAGGTGAGAGCTGATGTAAACTCTTGGCAGTATCATCCATTTATTTCCAAAATGATTCAAAACATAAAACAGCACCAATATAAACTTGGTGTCAGTTTGTCATTACATCTATTCAATCATTAAAGCCTCAAACTAAGCTCTGCTTTCTCAGCTTTGCAGTGCAGAATGCACACAGTGTGGTGGCTGAATAGTGCGTTCTACAGAGAGGGAAGATTGGAACCAAAATAAAAGGCCCATGCTGAGATCTGTACTGTGAGTGATCAAGGGGAGCCATGTGCTCCAAGCTAGCTGTGCAAAGCTCCCTTAATACAGTCAAACAATGCTCTTTCTGCACTAAAGACCACATACCCTACTGATCAAAGACACCACTGCTGACTTAACATTCCTCTGCCACCTTTAACATAACAAGTGTCTAACTATCGTTTTGTGCTGCTAAGCATGAGTGTGCTGTATGGCTGAAATAGAGACCTGTGAGCAGTTTACTCTGCACAGTTGGATTCATTAGAGCATCTGTTACCATACTTAATTAATAGTTAACTTCATCAATCATGTTCTGTGACTGCACAGATCAAAGATATACCTGCTGCCTTTAATCTTAGTCCATGGTGGGTCATAGTCTCAAAGTACCTGAAACCATTTATCATGCAGGCTGTACATGGGCACATACAAACCTTACCATCAAACACCCACATCTACAGACCAGGTTTTGTATGGGCGCTCTGGAGTTGAACAAACCTGACTACCCCCATTAGCACATTGGTCCAGCTCAAACATAAAAACATTAGTCCAGCCCACTATTTTAGGGCACCCCAAGAGTCAACCCCGGTACTCACAGTTTAACCACCAGTGTCCCTCTGACACCCAGAAGATGGTGATAGATTAAACCAGGCAGCAGAGAGGGAGACCCTAATGGAGTTGTTTAGCGGGAGAGAGGTGGGTGGGCCTGGTTTAATCATAATCACAGCAGTGGTGAGTGAGTGAGAGTGAGCGTGAGAGCGAGAGAGAGAGGGGGGGGGCTCTGATCTGAGTGACCTCCTTGACTGGCCCTGATAAGGGAAGCACTGGCGGAGAGCAGCTTTAAAAGCTGTTGGCTCGATGAAAGAGAAAGATATCCACCTCAGAAGTTAAAAGTGGTGACTCATCGGATTAGAGGTTGAGAGGATGGAAAGATGCCCTGGGTGTCTAACTGTGCTTCTGTGTGTGCCAGGCTGCCAACCCAGAGCAGCTGCTACCATGCCCGGTGCCCAGCCCGCTCACCTTAATCACTTAGGGAGGACGTGGCCACATCTCAGACTGTCTCCTCCTCACAGGACCAATTCCAGAACTACAAACACTACAGCCCCAAGGTCCAGGAAATAAGAGCGCTACAGGGTCACTTTCACCAAGGAGCTGGCGGATGGCCTGGTCTGGACACTGAGCTACAAGTACAGTAGTAAGCTACTACCTCTCCAAGCTGCTAGAGAGTGTTACAGTACCACAGAGCTACATGTCCCCATTCCAGAAAAGGAACCATGACGTGGTGATGGAGATCAGGAGGCTAGGACAGTACTTGTTTGATTCTGAAATAATCAGCCTTCATAAACAGTCTTTCTGTTCCATATACAGAAATGCTGTATAGCCCCCTCAAGTTAGAATGTGATCCTGTAAATTGTATTAGAGCTTGCAGTACTTTTGCATTGATGTGACCTAGACAAAGACAATGGCAAAATAATAAACTAACGTTCTGAAGGACCAGATGAGGTGGAAAACTGACTTCTATCCAGAGTGAACAGGGGAGGGTGGAACTGGAAAAAAGAGAGGCGGGATAATGGATAAAGAGAGAAACAGAGAAAGAGAAACAAAGAGAAAGGAAAAGAGATGGCAGGTTTGGGAAATCACACCTGCCCTGTGCACAGCTCAATTTCTTCCCTGTGTTTCTGTCTGGTTTTTGTGTTTGTGCTCCCCTCTTTCATGACGGTCACTATACTATACACTGAGTGTACAAAACATTAGGAACATCTTCCTAATATTGAGTTGCACCCCCTTTTGCCTTCAGAACAGCCTCAATTCATCGGGTCATGGACTCTACAAGGTGTTGAAAGCGTTCAAACAGGGATGCTGGCCCATGTTGACTCCAATGCTTCCCACACTTGTGTCAAGTTGGCTGGATGTGCTTTGGGTGGTGGATAATTCTTGATACACACGGGAAACAGTTGAGCGTGAAAAACCCAGCAGCATTGCAGTTCTTGACACCCTCAAACCGGTGCACCTGGCACCTACTACCATTACCCGTTCAAAGGGACTTAAATATTTTGTTTTGCCCATTCACACATACACAAGTCTCAATTGTCTCAAGGCTTAAAAATCCTAACCTGTCTCCTCCCCTTCATCTACACTGATTGAAGTGGATTTAACAAGTGACATCAATAAGGGATCATAGCTTACACCTGTGTTCACCTGGTCAGTCTGTCATGGAAAGAGCAGGTGTTCCTAATGTTTTGTACACTCGGGGAACACTCCACCTCTCTATGTCTGTCTCTTTTCTCTCAGGATCTCCCTATCAGTCCTCAGCTCCTCTCTGCACCCTTCTCATAGGCTTTTGCTTCGTATGCTTTGTAACTAAAACTTCTCTCAAATACGGGGGGTGCAAGTGCTTTTGTGAGTTCACTTGGGAGCATACCGTAGCTTTTGATGAATTTACTTAATCTCAGTTTTGGATGTAATGACTGTAAACCATGACACCAGTGTTCATTAGAAGATAGGAATATTATTTATCTCTCTCTCACTCAACAATTGAAACACTGTTGTTGTTTTATCTAACAATGTGTAGAACATCAATATAACTCCATTGTGTCACTCAACAACATGCCTGCCTTGACAGGGAGGGCATCACACATTCAATCCGTATTGCTGACACACACACACACACACACACAAACACGCACCACCCCTCCCACCGCATCCACTTTTAATCCTTCAAGTACATAAACAAGCTCTCCCTCTCCTCCTTCCTTTCAGGTACACAATAAAACTGTACTGTATTATTGTGTACATGATTTACATTTATTGTGTGCAATTTCCAATAAAACAGAAATTCAGAGAGACAGAACAAGTAATAAGTATGAATGACAAGAATAGGTAGGCCTATACAGGAAATGACAAGAATAGATAGGCCTATACAGGAAATGAGAAGAATAGATAGGCCTATACAGGAAATGAGAAGAATAGGTAGGCCTATACAGGAAATGAGAAGAATAGGTAGGCATATACAGGAAATGAGAAGAATAGGTAGGCCTATACAGGAAATGAGAATAATAGGTAGGCCTATACAGGAAATGACAAGAATAGGTAGGCCTATACAGGAAATGACAAGAATAGGTAGGCCTATACAGGAAATGAGAATAATAGGTAGGCCTATACAGGAAATGACAAGAATAGGTAGGCCTATACAGGAAATGAGAAGAATAGGTAGGCCAATACAGGAAATGACAAGAATAGGTAGGCCTATACAGGAAATGACAAGAATAGGTAGGCCTATACAGGAAATGACAAGAATAGGTAGGCCTATACAGGAAATGACAAGAATAGGTAGGCCTATACAGGAAATGACAAGAATAGGTAGGCCTATACAGGAAATGACAAGAATAGGTAGGCCTATACAGGAAATGACAAGAATAGGTAGGCCTATACAGGAAATGACAAGTATAGGTAGGCCTATACAGGAAATGACAAGAATAGATAGGCCTATACAGGAAATGACAAGAATAGGTAGGCCTATACAGGAAATTAGAAGAATAGGTAGGCCTATACAGGAAATTAGAAGAATAGGTAGGCCTATACAGGAAATTAGAAGAATAGGTAGGCCTATACAGGAAATTAGAAATATTAAATGGTCCTCCTAATTGAATGGTCCTGTATCTCTTAGATCCAGCCAGTTTTCCTTCAGTTCAGGACAGAAGATTGATGGAGTTAGCCCTACAAAGGGCCCTCTGCAAAACATACACATAGCTTTCCTAATTCACATGTACTCCTTTATCTTTACTCTGCTCTGCTCATCCTTCCTGTTCACATGTGGGTCAATAATGTTTTGATTTCAAATGGTGATGGCTGAGGGCCAAGTCATACCCAACCTGTAGCACGTAGCAGGAATCCTTCTCAGAACTCCAGCCCACACACCACTGAAACGACTCCCCCCACACACACCGCAGGCTAGTAAAGAAATCACACACCGCCCTCCTCCAACACACCTGCAGTACACACACTCAGCAAGATGCCGTCAACAGCAATAGAACCAAGACTGCAGCTACTGCCGGTTGTCATCTACACATGAAAATGGAAAGTGATAGCTTTATTTTTCTGCCAGTCTATCTTTTTCCACCACAGGCAGTGTGGTGGTCACCAACCTGTTTTGAATTACTCAGGAGGAGGATTGCAAGCACAGAGAAAACAGGTCAGAGGAGAACAGGTTCTCACGCATGCATTACCAAAACAAATAGGGGAGGAGAAACAATGCACGTCACTGGCCATAGCAACGGAACAGAGCCACTCTGATAGAGTTTATCTCTGTAGTCTGTCACACACACTAGAATGCCAGACCAGCAACCCACACTGTGGCCCTCTGTAAATCTCACTTAGTAGAAAATAATGTCATCACCTAAGAGTGTTTGTGAAGAACACTGAGTAAATAATTTATCTGAAGGGGGATATATATATATATATAATAATTATATAATGTCTTTATAGTCACAGCATAACATGAAGTAGTCACAGGTTCTACATTTTGATTTGTCATAAGCTGCTGTGGGTTTCAAGCGTGTTGATTTCCATGTAAAATTACATCTCATGGGATGAAATTACAAACAACAGTTTGTGTGTGTCTAATGTCATGTTCTGCATATGTAACAGTCATGTTACTGGCTTCTCTACATTGGCTTTCCATCATCAGGAGAATGAGAGGTAAACAGTGGAGAGGTAGCACTGAGGTTATGCATGGCAGTGTGAACCCTATCACTGGCCAGTGGCAGGGAGAGTGTTGGGGTACGATAGAGATGGCTGATAAGCCCCTGTGTTGCGCTATGGGAGTGGGTGGAGTGAAAGGGGATCAGTCCACAGCAGTGTTTAGAGGTTGAAACACCCCTCTGGGGAGGGGAATGGATCGATCCACTTTGGATATGAGCCAACCCATCCCCAGCCTCCAGCCAGAGATTCTTCCACAAACTAGGCAGCCCTGTAATCCTGTGCGCACGTACGCACTCCAATTTTTTACACTTCACCATAGACTGGTATCTTCTCTTTCCAAGCCCGTGCTGAGCTGAGCGTTGTGTATCCCGTGTTTAGAATGGCGGTAGCATGCAGATGTTTCGGGCAGGCTCATAGAGAGAAGGGCCCTGCTGCACAGGTTGTGGTGTGTGCTGCTGCCGTCATGCTCCACTGATTACAGGGAGAAGAAGAGTTCAAATAGAGCTGCTGCTGTCTCATTCGGGTTGTATGGGCTTGGTGTGTGTGTAGGTCTACGGTCTGGATCCCACCATAGGCGGTCCGGGTTCGCCCAAAGCCACAGGAGACTGTCCAGATCCCTGAGAGTGTGCAGAGAGGACACACACCACCCAACTGACAGAGCACTCCATCACTCACACTCCTCCTAGGACACCATGGACACACAAGCGTAACACAACCCTGCTCAGGGCCAGATTACCAAACGGGCACGCAGAGCACATGCCCCGTGGCCCCCGACCTCCAGGGGGCCCCAACCCCCTCCTACAGAAAGAAGATGATGAGCACCCTGAGGGGTACTTTAAAAAAAGAAATTGGCCTCATATCAAAAACAGTACTCAACTATCAAGAAGGACACGCTAGCTTTGGTACTGGCTCTTCAGCACTTGGAGGTTTATGTATCGGTCTCTACCCCTATGGTGGTCTATACCGATCACAACCTTCTCGTTTTAATGCAAAAGACAAGCTCCATGAACCGCCGACTCCTTCATTGGAGTCTCATATTGCAGGATTTTCCCCTTGAAATCAGACATGTCCGTGGTAAGGACAACTTGGTTGCTGATTGTCTTTAACGGTGGGAAGTCTATACGTTTTGTGTTTAGCCAGTGTGTATCCTGGCACACATTTTGTTTTGACTGCAAGTTTTTCTGTATTGGAGTTAAGTGTTGTTTTGGTTGAGCTCGTTCCAAGCGGATGAGAGTTATAGAGACGTACAACATTTGTATTTTCAAAACGTCTGAGTTTAGGCTACTATAAATAAATAAAAAGGAAAGAAAAATAAGGAAATTAGTATAAAAAATAGAATATTAACACAAAGAAAAGTGGTTGTTTTGTCTTGTATGAAAGACCGCCAGTGTTTATTGGTTTATTTTGGAGATAAAAAAATTAAAAATACATCCTTTATCTGCTCTTCCCTGATTTCATTTTGCTCCACTTTTTGGTTTGCTTCCTGTCTTTAAGTTTGGTGTGGATTTTATTTTGTTTGCCTCTTCTTGGGCAAATTTAGTGGGTGCTCATGGTGGGTGTCTTTTAGGTCCCAGTAGTTGTTGCTAGTCAACTTTCTCTCAGCCTCATGACAAAATGTGTAGAATAGCAGGAAATTTGCTTTAAAACTGCAACATTTTAAGTCGGTGCCCCAGGGCCCCAAATGCGGTAGTCCAACCATGACCCTGCTGTTTCCAGCTTCTAGCTCCATCCACAGCTGCAGTAGACAGCAGCACCACTGGCATATTAACCATGGTCTTCCACCAGAGGTACAATCTGAGGCCCTGCAGCAGGCTGGTTGATTGTGGTTTTGCGCCTGTCCTTCACACAGCAAACATCCACTGTAAACAAATGTATTGAAAGCCATAAAAAACAGATCCGAGGCCACGGTTTCCCATTCCACCGTTCATGTAAATGGTGGTCATGCATCAATATCACATTGCCTCTCACCAGGGCCCTATATGAAGACAGATCAATAGGACAGCCATAGCTGCAGGAGCCTATCACAGTTTTTAGAAGGTGGAGGAGGGGGGTCAGGGATGGGTGTCCAGGATGCTGTCCGTCAGCACCTGTTGTGACAGTTTTATCCCAGCTGAGGGGGAAGGTAACACGGAGAACAGCAAAATGAGGAGCGATAAACGTCAGGCCCAGGCCCAGCGCCATGGTAATGGCTGACAAACGGTTGGCTGGCTCCTCTCTCTCGCTCTCTCAGCAAACCAGTCTCAGACACATGTGCAGCTCTCTATTCTATCAAAGGACACGACGACAAGGACAGCAGAAATCACCCACAGCACTTCCTTAGGCTTTAGGCAAGTGTGACAGGCAGCCATGCTAAGATACTGCCTCGTCACATTCACACCAGCTAACATGATTTCACCCTGGCTATCAATAGAAGACCAATGACTATGAATCCAACTGAACAATTCATTTCACCTCAAAGTAACATTTGTTTTGTTTTGCCAATCCTCATAAGCTACACAGCATATAGGATAATAATAATGTTTTGCTTATACTGAGTGACAAATGCACCAGCTAGTAAAACTCTATGAGATATCCTTCCCTTTCTCTCCTGCACTCTCTCTGACACGGTGTCATGTTCTATGCCCTGTTAATATAGAAGTCTGGCCATTGGGACATAGAAGGTTCATCAATTAATTAATCACTATGAGACATTCATTGTTCAGGTGAATGAGCCTGCGAGGCTAATTCAGGTGTCAAAGGATTCTCTATAGCTGACACTGAACAGCTTTCTGAGACCTCCCCCGCACGCATGCATCCTCAACACACTGTGGCAGCAGGTACATCTAAAACTCCGAAAAAACTCAGACAGGAACGCTTTGATAATCTTAGGCAAAAACACCTTCATATCTGAGAAGTAAATGTGTCCAAGCAACAGAAGCAACACAGGCAGGCAAATGAACACCTTAGTGGAATACATTTGTAAGCTCAATGACCAAACAACCTATAGGGGGATCAGAAGCCTAGTATGTTTCTGTTGATTCTTGCTGGGATTGTGTCCTTTGGCACCAAGTTTTCTTAGACAAATAATAATAATAAATATATATATATTATGTTTTTAAATTGTTGGACATAAAAGACTGTAAAAACACCAGGAAATCAGCTCCAATTGATTGTAATTTTGGAAATCTGTTCCAAACTATTCCACACATAACAGAGATACACACTGAGTGTACAAAACATTAAGAACACCTTCCTAATATTGAGTTGCGCCCCCCCACTTTTGCCCTCAGAACAGCCTCAATTCGTCGAGGCATTGACTCTACAAGGTGTCGAAAGCGTTCCACAGGGATACTGGCCCATGTTGACTCCAATGCTTCCCACAGTTGTGTCATGTTGGCTGGATGTCTTTTGGGTGGTGGACCATTCTTGATACACATGGGAAACTGTTGAGCGTGAAAAACCCAGCAGCGTTGCAGTTCTTGACACAAACCGGTGCGCCTGGCAGCTACTACCACACCCCATTCAAAGGCACTTAAATATTTTCTTGCCCATTCACCATCTGAACGGCACACATACACAATCCATGTCTCAATTGTCTCAAGGCTTAAAAATCCTTCTTTAACCTGTCTCCTCCCCTTCATATACACTGATTGAAGTGGATTTAACAACTGACATCAATAAGGGATCATAGCTTTCACCTGGATTCACCTGGTCAGTCTATGTCATGGAAAGTGCAGGTGTTCATAATGTTTTGTACACTCAGTGTATGTGAATGTATACAAATGAAAGCAAGGTTTAAATGATTATGTTTTAGTCAAGTATTATATCTGTTTGGGCTTCTTGTGGTCAATTTGCCGTCTACAAATTATTTGTAATTATGTTCCGGCCCCCTGACCATCTGCTCAAGAAAACAATCAGCCCGCGGCTGAATCTAGTTGATGATCACTGATCTATAGGATATCTCTATGCTGTATTTCTAAGGGTATCTCTATTTACTAGATGGAGTCAATGTCGCTTTGCTCATCATAAATGATCATAAATGTTTGATAGGTTTGTACCAGAGAGTGGCAGCACTGTGAGTACTGGTAAGAGGCAAGAAGATGAAGCATGAAAATACAACATCAAAACCAAACATGAAAAATTATTATCTTTCACATTGTTATTTTCTGACAGAAAATATAATTTTTCTGTTTTATGGCGCTGGAGAGAGTGAGGATTACAGCAGTCGCTCACTTGAAATGCTTGGCTGCCTCATTCACAATGACCTTTGGCAAGGTCATGACATTAAAGCTGTGGCGTAGAAGATTAGGTAATGATTAAGGTGGTTACTAAACTTGTTTTTAATCTGATGAGCATTAATGGTCATCTGAGTGCTTCATCTTCTGTTGTAGCAAAGATACCCACCTCAACCTGTGGTTCAGATAGGTCCCAGTACATTTGGATCTCTCGCTCGACTTCCCCAAGGAGTTAAATTAGATTTGTTGTACGGCAAATACAGAAAAAGATGCACATTCTTCAAGGGTGGTTTCCATATTAAGTTGTTGAGCTAGGTTGCAAAGAAAATGAACACCATAATGGAAGGGTCTATTGGCTAAGAATGAACATTTGAATAATATGTACAGCATGCTGTGGCATGAACTGCACCTTTTACATTGTTAATCTATTCTACCATTGAAATTCATAATGGGGAAATACAGTTATATAAATGTCTGTGACCCCACATGCATCACATGATGATGATGATGAACGACACAGGTGTTTTGACTGGTTCTTACCTGTGTCCTGTCTAAACTGGTGCATGGACTGCAGGTCGATGATGTAAGGGGCCAGCTGGGCATCCACCTGTCCAAGGACCACAGTCCCCCGCGCGTCACCCTTCAGTACGTTCTCTATGTGGTGGCACGTTGCCGCGCTGTAGGGCCGCCAGCGCCCATGTTCGTTCAGCCACTCCCACACCACCACCCGGGCCAGGTTCTGAGGAGGGTACCCCAGCCCGTTGACCGACACCAGCACCCCAGAGCCTGGGCGTGCCATTGTCCCACTATGGTAACCGTGGTTCAGCTCCTGCTACTACGGTACAAGAAGACCACTGCTACCCAGCAGGCCACCAGAGATGCCCAAGCATTTGTTCTTCTTTTTTAAAACAACAATTAAAACTTTGATGTCAGCAGTCACTCTGATAGTCCTCAGTCAAATGGTGGTGTTTCCAGGGCACGGGTCCGGTGGAGTCATCTGGTTCACTTTGAAGAAACTCACTGTCATTGACTTGTTCTTTGATCAGCCTCTTTTTGAAATGCCAAAAGCAGCTAAACTCCCTCTTCTTGTGGCTTGATGTGTTTGAAGTGGCAGATGATGTAGATGCTGATGCTGATGAGCCTTGCAGAAGCATACAGCCGGAGAAGTCTCAGAAAACCCAAGCAGATGAACATGGGATATACACTCTAAATCAGACAGGAGACAGGAAAGAATGACAGAAAAAACGGACAGAAAATGCACATTGGTAGGATTTGTCCTGAGCTGACTTTGAAACGAAATCTTACCATGTCTTAACTAAAAGGAAAAATGGCAACAAAAACATTATGATTTAAATACATTCATAGGATACCATCAATATTTGCACCACAGTGTTATTAGCCCATAATAAGCATACTGTTCCAGGAGCCTATACGTTGCATAGCTATTTGTAGGTAGTATGGTGACACAATGCATCTGCTAGCATATCAACAGCAATGTAAGGATAATGGGGGGGTGGGGGGGGGGGGGGGGGGGGTTCGTTTGAGATTTATTTACTAGATCATATTTCTTCATTCTTCATGTGAACGATATTCCTCAACGGTATTCTACAATATTATCGAGGTCTCTTTTTTCGATACAGGTTTTGCATCCTATTCAGCTCTCAAGTGTTTATGTGCTGAATATAATTATATCTTAATCCAACACATACTAGGCTACCGAGATCTTTAAAAAAAAACATATATAAACTATAGCTACGTCCAAGCACAATTCTGGCTGGACTCGATATACCATTGTAATAATAATCGAGGTTTTGTTCTAATCCCGTCGAGTTTGCATTTATTGCCTATCTTGGTCGGCAGACAGACCTGTAGGTTGTGATCGAGGCGAATGTAGCCTATTGCAGATTCATGCAAAACACAGGCGCAAATCAAATCATAGGTTGTGATCTAGTATAATGCAGGACTACTTACAAAAATGTGTCTTCGATTCTTCAGGACAGTAGAGTTATTCAAACCTGTGATATTTCCTCCCTTAAAATTACAAATAAAAATACATTTCAGATGATGAATTGCCTCACAATCAAGCACTTTCCGTTCTATGCATCTCAGTTTATCTGAACTCCGACAGCCTGCTATGGATAAACAATAAAACGCATGCCCCAATTACAATCACCCGAACGTTTGAGGTGCGGAGCCATTCTTGCTATAGGACTGGTCTGGTGGTTTCCCCCTTTGATGTATTAAATGAATTCGCTCATAAACTGAACATGCAAAAATTGTCCAAAATTACGCACAAAGGTCCACGAGCACCTGTGATGCTGACCAAGAAAATATCTATTACCTTGGCTACGCGCGTAATCGCGATGCGTTGTGGAAAAATTACAGGAAGATGTTGCATCGCTGAAGTGAAAATGAGACGACGTTGAACAGTCTATTCTAAAAACAGCAATAGATTGGTAATGTGAATGAACGAAATTAAGTATATTATTTATTCATAAAATAAATAAAAAATCCTTGCATGAAATAGGTCATCTTCAACGCTTTGATTTGAGCGCTTCCTTTGAATTTCCTTAGCCTACATTCGGTAGACCCAAGCAGAGACTGGGAGAAAAGCCTGCAGTGTGTGCATCACAGCACTGGACTGTTGCTCCACAACTCTCAGTAGCATCGGCCTGGAAGATACAAAATATATGAGATAAAATAGTAAGCTATAGAGATAAACCTAACAGAAAGCACCAGTTTCGCGGCAGAGTATACTTCTACACATTACTTTTGTTAAGAACTTCACTTTATCATAGCGAACTTGACTTTATTATATGCTCGCCACTTTGATGGCAGCGGTGGGATTATCTCTGGTCTCCGTTAGCTCCTCTTAACTGCGTGCGCTCTCTCTCGCTCTCTATCGTGTAACCTACTAACGTCTCTGCCAAGAGGTCTGGATCTGTAGGCCTATGTCAGGAGGTTGTGTACTTGCTTTGTAACCCTATGGTTACATGGTTCAAGCTCTTACCTGGCTGTGTCTCCTCAATCACTAGGCCTTTGTTCTATCCCTAAATGCCTCATTTGGTCTTTTAAAATAAATGTTTGGTGTTGCCAGTCTGTACTGATTGTATAGTGACATCTTGTGTCTAGATATGGAAATATAGGCTAGAGGTAAACACTTCCACGAGTAATTCAATTGGATTGGTCCTAAGTAATGCAATATGATTACATTTATTTCACTCATCAAGAATTGTAAATGCAGAGTTTCCCTGTTAAAAAAGGCAGACAATTTCTTCCATCCCATAAGCTGTCTTTCTCCACATCTTTCAACCTTCTTTGATCAAATCAAAATGTATTTGTCACATGCGCTGAATACAACAGGTGTAGACCTTACAGTGAAACGTTTACTTACAAGCCCTTAACCAACAATGCAGTTGTCTTAGGTCAGTTAGGATCACCACTTTATTTTAAGAATGTGAAATGTCAGAATAATAGTAGAGAGAATGATTTATTTCAGCTTTTATTTATTTTATCACATTCCCTGTGGGTCAGAAATTTACATACACTAAATTAGTATTTGGTAGCATTGCCTTTAAATTGTTTAACTTGGGTCAAACGTTCCGGGTAGCCTTCCACAAGCTCCCACAATAAGTTGGGTGAATTTTGGCCCATTCCTCCTGACAGAGCAGGTATAACCGAGTCAGGTTTGTAGGCCTCCTTGCTCACACACGCTTTTTCAGTTCTGCCCACAAATGTTCTATAGGATTGAGGTCAGGGCTTTGTGATGGCCACTCCAATACCTTGACTTAGTTGTCCTTCAGCCATTTTGCCACAACTTTGGAAGTATGCTTGGGGTCATTGTCCATTTGGAAGACCCATTTGCGACCTAGCTTTAACTTCCTGACTGATGTCTTGAGATGCTGCTTCAATATATCCACCTAATTTTATTCCTCATGATGCCATCTATTTTGTGAAGTGCACCAGTGCAGCAAAGCACCCCCACAGAATGATGCTGCCACCCCCTGTGCTTAACGGCTGGGATGGTGTTCTTCGGCTTGCAAGCGTTCCCCTTTTTCCTCCAAACATAACGATTGTCATTATGGCCAAACAGTTCTATTTTTGTTTCATCAGACCAGAGGACATTTCTCCAAGAAGTACAATCTTTGTCCCCATGTGCAGTTGCAAACCGTAGTCTGGCTTTTTTATGGCGGTTTTTGAGCAGTGGCTTCTTCCTTGCTGAACGGCCTTTCAGGTTATGTTGATATAGGACTCGTTTTACTGTGGATATAGATACTTTTGTACCTGTTTTGTACCAGAACTGGGAATGATTTGCACTTTTCGCACCAAAGTACGTTAATCTCTAGGAGACAGAACGCGTCTCCTTCCTGAGCCGTATGACAGCTGCGTGGTCCCATGGTGTTTATACTTGCGTACTATTGTTTGTACAGATGATCATGGTACCTTCAGGCCTTTGGAAATTGCTCCCAAGGATGAACCCGATTTGTGGAGGTCTACAATTTCTTTTCTGAGGTCTTAGCTGATTTTTTTGATTTTCCCATGATGTCAAGCAAAGAGGCACTGAGTTTGAAGTTAGGCCTTGAAATACATCCACAGGTACACCTCCAATTGACACAAATTATGTCAATTAGCCTATCAGAAGCTTCTAAAGCCATGACATCATTTTCTGGAATTTTCCAAGCTGTTTAAAGGCACAGTCAACTTAGTGCATGTAAACTTCTGACCCACTGGAATTGTGATACAGTGAATTATAAGTGAAATAATCTGTCTGTAAACAATTGTTGGAAAAATTACTTGTGTCATGCACAAAGTAGATGTCCTAACCGACTTGTTAACAATACATTTGTGGAGTGGTTGAAAAACAAGTTTTAATGACTCCAACCTAAGTGTATGTAAACCTCCGACTTCAACTGTATACACAGGGGGTACAGGTACCGAGTCAATGTGCGGGGGCACTGGTTAGTCGAGGTAATTGAGGTAATATGTACATGTAGGTAGAGTTATTAAAGCAGTTATTAATGCATAGATAATAAACAGAGAGTAGCAATGCAAACAGTCTGGGTAGCCATTTGATTAGATGTTCAGGAGTCTTATGGCTTGGGGGTAGAAGCTGTTTAGAAGCCTCTTGGACCTAGACTTGGCACTCCGGTACCGCTTTCCGTGCGGAAGCAGAGAGAACAGTCTATGACTAGGGTGGCTGGAGTCTTTGACAATTTTTAGGGCCTTCCTCTGACACCGCCTGGTATAGAGGTCCTGGATGGCAGGAAGCTTGGCCCCAGTGATGTACTGGGCCGTACGCACTACCCTCTGTAGTGCCTTGGTTGCATCACAGCCTCGTATGGCAACTGCTCAGAGGCCGAGCAGTTGCTATACCAGGCAGTGATGCAGTGATGCCATACCAGGCAGTGATGCAACCAGTCAGGATGGTCTTGATGGTGCAGCTGTAGAACCTGAGGATCCATGGCAAATCTTTTCAGTCTCCTTAGGGGGAATAGGTTTTGTCGTGCCCTCTTCATGACTGTTTTAGTCATTACAGACTGTCTTGGTGTGCTTGTACCATGTTAGTTTTTTGGTGATGTGGACACCAAGGAACTTGAAGCTTTCAACCTGCTCCACTACAGCCCGTCGATGAGAATGGGGTGTGCTCGGTCCTCTTCTTTTTCCTGTAGTCCACAATCATCTCCTTTGATACAACATGGAGCCCTTTTCTGCCTAGAAACAATACATAGAATATGTAGTAGATAGACTAGTTGGGCCAGTCCTCTTCTTCATAAATAACCTAGGGATTGAAGTTGTACTGTACAGTATGATCACTTGTTTATTACATCTCTTGCCTCTAGAAGTCACTCATGCTCTGCTTGTCTGTTTCACACATCCATCCTTGGCTCGCCATTGATTGTCTGTGAAAAGATGACCCCTGCTGGCTGTAGAGCAGACTCCTGGAAAGAGGATATTCGAATGAGTGGTAACAGAGTGCATGCATATGTCACGGGCAGAATCTCCCACGACACTGATTTTAGTCGCAGGCAGGGCTACCTCGTCATGAGACCGTGAGCAGACTCACGTCAAGTACACACAGGTGGGATCTGAACCCGTCTCCTGCTTGGGAAAACCAATCTCTTAACCATTAGGCCAAGAGGAAATGTTCTCATGGGCAGAGGGTGACACAGATTTAAAGTAGCAAGCAGGGCTGTCCATGTCTATGGCAAACCTGATGATAGAGTTTGTGGAAACTAGTTGTTTTCATTTAGACATAGAAAGACGATATCCCACACATTATTACCAATAATAGACCAAATCTATATGAATGGACAAATACCTACTTTAGATTACTTGTGCTATTATAATAACAGTACCATGACAGTGTGACAATGTTCGTCTTCTTTTGTTCACACCCTGTTTCAATAGCTGCAAAAAAAACGGTGCTATTAATTACCTGTTTCACATCCTATGTCCACTGGAAGCCTGAAACTTCAAGCAGTTTATGCTTCAGATTCTTCCAAGGTTCTGGTTCCAGGCTTCGCTGACGTGGTGAAAGCCTGTGACAGAGGGTCGATTCTTCCCAACACACACCACATTAGTAACAAAAAGGACTGCTTTATTATATTGTCATATACATAGTCTTCAAGGACCAGTAAGTGTGATGTGAGAAGCATGACAATAAGTGCTTATGCCACTTTTCGATATTTGAGATGTATTTTTCTATATTAAAAGTAAAACATCCAATAAACCAATAAAAACATTTCATCACATATTTACAGATATCATCAAGGACACATAGGTCAGACAGTTGTGTGTACATTATGTCTTAGAAATGCCCATGACGTACCAATTAATTTGTATGATAACTTGCCAATTACCAATTAATTTGTGTGATTTGTTCCTGTTAATGTATTGACATCACAAGATGAAAAACATTCAGGGAGTATTAGTTTAATAAGTTAACTTCTATAACATGTAAGTAGCTGCAGACTTTATATAGCTTGTTGATCTGACTGGACAGTATTGCTGACCAGATGAAGTATGGATAACTTAACTGTAGTAGTAACCTTGACGATGTGTATTGGATTCACCAGGTAAGCAGGCAATAATGCAGATGTTTGGCGGAGAAGTTTATGTGCACGATGTAAGATGGAGTGAGATGAGAGACAATGCAAAAAGGACAGGATGTGTAAGTCACATGGGTTTCAAAACAAAACATTTGGCATGCTTACAGTAGTCCGTTTCTACAAATTAAAAACGTTTTTTGAAGGAGGACCATGAACAAAGTGACATTTTTCTTTTTTGTCTGTTTTCCATTTTACTTTCTTTTGCTCGTTGCAGAATTGCATAAAAAGCAGCCGATTATACAGTAGTTGATGCTCCTTCCCGCTCTTGTTGTGTGTCAGTGTTAAACTGTTCTGTCCGCCCCGGATCGCTTCCTCACCACCTTGTCCCCATTGACCTGGTCCACGGCCAGTATCTCCACCTCTGGCTGAGACGGCGCCAGTGGAGGGGTGTTGTGGTGGATGCGGTGTGCCACGCCCACGTGTGCTCGGTGCTGGCGGTCCCGTGCCGGGCTGTGGCGGGGGCTGGAAGAGCGATCACAGGCGATGGGGGGGATGACGGCTGGCCGGTCTCGTACCATCTGCAGATCAGGCGTGTCTCGAGCTGCCTGCAGAAAGGGGGTGGGATCGGGCATGGCGTCCACCGCCTCCCGTAGGAACATCCTCCTCCCATCAGAACCCAGCCGGTACAGCTCGGTTAACTCAGAGTGCAGCGGCTGAGACAGGCTCTTCTTCATGCGACGGCGAGGGGTCTCAGGGCCAGGCTGCCTGTCCTTGGCTTTGGGAGGGGTGGGCTTGTAGGAGCTCACAGGGCTGACGTTGGGGCTGGCCTCGGAGGAACTGCCTGCCAGGAGCTTTTTCTTGGTGGCGTGGAGCTGAGAGGTGAGGTAGGCGATGGTGCAGCCTCTCTGCTCCAGCTCTCCAGACAGGACAGCCAGTTTGTGGCTCTTCATCTTGAGCTCCTCCAGGTACTTCTTCTCCCTTTCCTTGATGGTGTTCTCCAGGACAGAGATCATGGCATTCTTCTGCTCCAGGTCCCTCAGCAGCTCAGTGTTCTCCTCCTCCTTCACCTTCAGCTGAGCCTCCAGCTCCTCACACTTACTGTGCAGCTCCCTGCAGCGCGCCTCGCTGCTGTCTGCACACACACAAACAAATCACACTGTTAGACCTCTATATGAAGATAAAATATGCACATTCACACAACCATCAGACATCTACACCCTGTTGCAACACACAAAATAGTCACACATACAGTAGCCTACTTCATTTGGATCCACAATAAAACATTGTCCATTCCTCTCAAAATATTCCATCAGGAGTACATACAAGGCTGTTTTGCTATTTGCTCTGGTAGGGCTGCCATCTGCAGTCAACATACTGTAGGCTTGTGTACAGATATAGGATCTTAATTTGATTACCCTGTTGTTGCAGGAAATGTCCTGCACAGCAGGAAATGCAAACTTGTAGTGTATTCAAGGTTTAAAACTGCTTCTAAAGTTTGTAATTTCCATTTAAAAATGTCAGACTTGATTTGCCCCAACTAAATATGTCGCAACCCCTACATAAATGTCAATTAATTATAATCCACAAAATAATTTACATTTCCTGTTGCTGCAGGATTATTTTCCTGCTGTGAGAAACTGGTCAAATTAACATCCTATATATGTACATGTCAGACACTAAAAATAAATACATTCTTGCTTGAAAAATTGCTCTTTGCTAAGAAGCTATGTGTGTTTCTTTTTGACCATTTTAATTTAAAACAATCCCAGTAAGGTAAATAATTGTTACCCAGAAATGATATTGAGATAAAAAACAGCTTAATTGGGCCTAACACACACACACACACACTGCAAATTCCAAATATGGCTACACATACTGTGCATCCAACCCTCCACCCCTCCCACACACACACACACACACAACTTGCGTATAGGTACTTTAACACTAGAACTGCTGGGCCTCGAGGAACCCCCTTCGAGCTAATGAACAGCCAATCTGACTGCAACATTCTAACAGTGAAATCAATACATTTCATATATGCTATCGCAAAAATAATAATTTGGTTGTGTTTATAAAGGTCTTAGGTAACGTTAGAATAGAAAAGCTGTATATTATTTTCATTAGTTTATGTTACTGTAGGCTACATGTAAAAACAAAAAACACCAACATTCAAGTGTTCAATACGTTTTATTCATGGAGTGCCTTTGTTACAACTATGAAACAGAAAGCATGTGTTGGAACGCAGTAACAGCTTCTTTTTATAAAACAGGTTTTTGTAAATGTTTGCAAATGTATACAAAATAAAAAACTGAAAAACCTTATTTACATAAGTATTCAGACTCTTTGCTATGAGACTCGAAATTGAGCTCAGGTGCATCCTGTTTCCATTGCTCATCCTTGAGATGTTTTTACAACTTGATTGGAGACCACCTGTGGTAAATCCAATTATATAAGGTCCCACAGTTGACAGTGCATGTCAGAGAAAAAACCAAGCCATGAGGTCGAAGGAATTGTCCGTAGAGCTCCAAGATAGGATTGTGTCGAGCCACAGATCTGTGGAAAGGTACGAAAACATTTCTGCAGCATTGAAGGTCCCCAAGAACACAGTGGCCTCCATCATTCTTAAATGGAACAACCAAGACTCTTCCTAGAGCTGGCTGCCCGGCCAAACTGAGCAATCGGGGGAGAAGGGCCTTGGTCAGGGAGGTGACCAAGAACCCGATGTTCAATCTGACAGAGCTCCAGAGTTCATCTGTGGAGATGGGAGAACCTTTCAGAAGGACAACCATCTCTGTAGCACTGCACCAAATCAGGCCTTTATGGTAGAGTGGCCAGACGGAAGCCACTCCTCAGTAACAGGCACATGACAGCCCGCTTGGAGTTTGCCAAAAGGCACCTAAAGGACTCTCAGACCATGAGAAACAAGATTCTCTGGTCTGATGAAACCAAGATTAACTATTTGGCCTGAATGCCAAGTGTCACGTTTGGTGGCAGCATCATGCTGTGGGGATGTTGTTCAGCAGCAGAGACTGGGAGACTAGTCAGGATCGAAGGAAAGATGAACGGAACAAAGTACAGAGAGATCCTTGATGAAAACCTGCTCCAGAGCGCTCAGGACCTCAGACTGGGGTGAAGGTTCACCTTCCAACAGGAAACCGACCCTGGGCACACAGCCAAGACAACGTAGAAGTGGGTTCGGGACAAGTCTCTGAATGTCCTTGAGTGGCCCAGCCAGAGCCCAGACTTGAACCCCATCGAATATCTCTGGAGAGACCTGAAAATAGCTGTGCAGCGATGCTCCCCATCCAACCTGACAGAGCTTGAGAGGATCTGCAGAGAGGAATGGGAGAAACTCCCCAAATACAGGTGTGCCAAGCTTGTAGCGTCATACCCAAGAAGACTTGAGGCTGTAATCGCTGCCAAAGGTGCATCAACAAAGTACTGAGTAAAGGGTCTGAATACTTATGTAAATGTCATATTTAAATAAATTAGCAACAATTTCTAACGACCGGTTTTTGCGTTGTCATTATGGGGTATTGTGTGTAGATTGATGAGGGGAAAAAAACTATTTAATTAATTTTAGAATAAGTAACTAAATGTAGAAAAAGTCAAGGGGTCTGAATACTTTCCTAATGCACTGTATTTAGGAAATGTCAAGGAAGGAGGGGGGCATGACTTTAAAAATGGCAGAGTAATACAAAAATTACATTCATGAGCAGTCCAAATGACTACTTTAGTGCTTCTAGTGTAAGTGCATCCACTGGCCATGGATTGAGTCTGTCAGTTGAAGTGAGTGAGTGGGGGAGAGGGATGGTCTACAGAGACTCATCTGCAGTGGGCAGAAAGAGAAAGAAGAGCTCCTGTCTCATATTACAGATCTGGTAGATAGCAAGGGCACAGCACTGCTCTGACCTTCATCATTGCTCTTCCTCCTCCCCTTACCACATCAACACGGCTCCTACCGCGCCTCCCCCTTACCCCATTAGCATTGATCAGGTCGTTGGCTAGGGATGCTACAAAGTATGTGTATCAGCCCACCGTTCTCTGGCTAGTATATAAAGCTATTTCAGCTGCTTAATCAGGACCGTAATGATGTCCTGAAAGGTCAGCGTGAGGGCTTAGTTACGGCTGTTTACTGACAGAGCTTTGGCCTCTGCCCATTGTTAACAGTGTTTCTGTAGTACTGGCTGTATACTGAATATCTAACAACATCACATTGATTGCTATATTTTCTACCCATTCCACAGATCCCCTGTGATTCATGTTCAATTCCTATTTGAGTCTGTCTACTACGTGGTCAAATCCCAGAGTTAGACCTCTGTGGTTCTACTGCATGCCCTTGGTCAGTTCTCCTGTGTATTTAATTTAGACTTCTGTTCGATTCTGTGACATGTCCATGGTAACGTGGGGGGAGGGGCTGTGCTGTGAGCTTGACAGTGAGCTGACAGTGAAAGGAGGACAGTGCCCTGAACAGCAGGGGGTCCCGGCCGCAGCGCACTGCTTCCTGGGTGGGAGAGTGTTACCAGGATACAGCACCAGCCTTATGCTCTCTAACATTCCCAGGGCTAAGACATACAGAGGCCTCTGTTCTGTTCTGCTGCAGAAAGTCTTATTTATAGCTTTGCAGGTTTTAGTACCTGGGCTGTTCATGGGCACTGCCACTGTTTTCAAACAGCAAGTGTGAAGGCAAGCAGAGACTGAACTATATGTTGAGCGATTCTTAGGCTACATCATTTCATTAACAATATAACTGCCAGTACGATAGTTTGCAAAGGCACTGAAAATATATCCATTTAATTTCTAAAGTTTACCAATCAAAGTTAAATCAGTGTCAAAGAGAGTAACTACAAGTGGTAAAACATCAATGGCTACATTCCATGTCTCTGTCTAACAGTGTACTATACTGCCAGTGCTGACATTACTTACACAATGACAGCAGAGTCAAGTCAAAACACAGAGAGAGAGAGAGAGAAAGGGTTCCCACAGAAATACATCTAGAAAAATTGTGAGAAAATTAACTGCCCCTGCCCCAACCCTATTTCCCACTGACTGGATCACACCCCAGTAAAAAAAGTAGTAATCTCTCAATAACTATGCTATTACTATGTAATAATTAAGTATTTAAAAAGTCAGGCCAATTGCTCTAGCCCCGGAATGTGAGGTGTGAAACAGATGCCTGCGTGTGTGTGTACCTGGGGTCACGCAATGAAAGGAAGCTTGTCAAACATCTTACCTGTTGGATTGGAACTTCTCACTGTCAGCTCATATGTCAAGTCTGTGAAAAGAGAAGAGGATCAAATGTCACCGTCAGACTAGGAAGTGACATCTTCAGCTCTGACAGGAGTGATGTGGTGGCATCAAGGAGCATGCTATTCAGAGAGCATGTCTAGCAGCTCTAGTGGAGACCAGGGTTTTTTCTGGATCAAAATGTGGCTTAGGTGGTGGGAATGGCCAGGGCGTGGCAGTAGGTGTGGCCAATGGCACGGTCGCCGACCCAACATTTTTGAGGCCATCCTGTTGGCCACAGAGACAACATTTTGCTTTTAAAGCAAATTTCCTTCAAATCTACACATTTTGCCATGGGGCGGAGAGAAAATGTTGCAGTTTTAAAGCTAATTTCCTGAAATTCTACACATGTTGCCATGACTTATGGCTGAGTGACTCAAATATCAAACATATAAAAAAATCAATGCCTAATTTTTTAGTTTTAGATTCTCCCTGACTGTGTAGCTTTTATTTTGGTGATTGTTAGTTGTCAAATATGACCTTATTTAAAATAATATAGGTCCATTTTATTTTCTACATTGTTTATAGTCATTCAAGTTTACACTGAAAAAGTTTTTCCATCCCGAAAATAATTTTCAAAATGAACCCTTTTCTCTTTAATGGACCCGGCCCTTGCTAGCCACTCTGGTGTGGTACGCTCTGGTTTGTGGCTCAGGGTATCATGCTTCACTTATGGTTAATCTTGTTCACCTTTGCAGAGTTTCTGTTCTGTGATCTAATGTGACTGTGCATGTTGTTCAGGCAGAACTGTAAATGAGTATTCAGCATGTATGACTCAGAATGTAATAGTCTACCAAGTGAGCTTGCAATCCAGGTTTTGAGAATGTTTTCCTTTGGTTGAGCGAGTATGTTTTCATATTCTGTAACAGTATGAAGTCAGGGTTCATACAGTTTTTGAAAGATGGACTTTCCATGACTTCTCCTTGACCAACAATTAGCGGTGTCTCTATCTGCGTATAAAAAAGAATGCGTAATGTTGTATCCCATGTACCTTCTGTCATTGAGCAAGGCACTTAACCCCCCACAAAGTAGAATACCTGTAAGGAAACTGTGTAAAACACATGTGATCAGCCCTCAGTCTGGAGAGCTACTGGGTGTGCAGGCTTTTGATCAAGCCCTGCTCAAACACATCAGAGAGTTTATCAAGGTCCGGTTGAGCAGCTCAATTCTAAAATGTGGTTTGTTAGAGGGGGACCTTAATAAAAACCTCAACACCCATTAGCTCTCCTGAAGGGTGGTTGACCACCAGTGATGTAAAACATTGCAAAATTACAACCAAATACGTTTTATGCCTTTTGAAATAAGTTGCTCATTCAATATATCAAAGATCAAATGGCTATGGTAGGCTACACGTCTTTTCATTCATAAGAAGCAAGCCCACAAATTTTCAGGAAATGTACCTTTTCCAGTTTAGCCATATTTATCTTAGCTACCTTAGAAGTGTTTACTTTGCAGGCTGACTAGCATCTATTGAGTTCCAATGTCCCATACATTGGATGCTCAAATCAACTGGAAGTATCTACAAAACAAGTTTTGAAGCCACATAATCCAAAATAAAGGCTACATCTGATCTTTTTTCCAAACTTGAATGTTCACGATTCACAAATAATTATTTGAGTCGCATGATTTGATTCACTGCAATTGAACCGATTCCCAACTAATACAATGGCGAAGTGAATTGTTTGTTTCATCAAAAATAATTGTATGACCTTTTCGCGAGTGCCGGTGGAAAGTTTTTTGGGACATAACAAAAACATTAATATATGCTAATAATAGCTAAACAGTTAACTAGAGGGTACAATATATGTTTTGAATTGGCTACCTAGTTAATCTGTTCTCTATCATATTTTATAGGCCTACCTGTTGCTGCAATGTCCGACTGTCTCTCTCTCCTTAAGCAACGGCCAACTCGTCTCGCACTATGCAGGTGATGCACGCAAAAGTGTCATTCCGATTCTGGCTGATATGTTGATTTTTATTTGATTGATAAAATATTTAAAAACTCTGCCTAAATAAATTACATTAATATAAATTAATTTCCATTACTTCTCCAAAAATGTTAGGATTTTATCATTTTCCAAAAATGTTCCAGGCCTGGAAAACACCATTTAAAAATTCCATTACTTTTCCAGGATTTTCATGACCGTACGAACCCTGTGAAGTGTATGTATTTAGGTCTAGTGGACCTAGTTCAAGTTCAGTTTGAGGTTCAGCATGTTCACCTGTGCAGTGCTGTTGTAGTCTGCGGATCTCTGCATGGAGACCTTTCAGAGTCTTGGCATGGTCCTGCTGGAGGAAGAGCAGGTTCTTCTGGGCGCTGTGCAGCTGATTCTCCAGGGTACCGTTGGGGGACGCCATGGCAGACAATGCAGCAGACACACACCAGCCCTAGAGGCCTGCAAACACAGATGACAGACAGACATCAAAACAAGAGCCGTACCATCTGGGGTTCAGCGCTTAGCCTAAATGCTCCCCCTTTCACCCATAGACATCTGGGATGTGCTCCAGCTTTACTTTGCCTTTTGTTTTTTTACTTTTGGGGGGAGGCTAACTCAATATATACTGAACAAAAATATAAACGCAACATGCAACAATTTCAAAAAATTTACTGAGTTACAGTTCATAGAAAGAAATCAGTCAATTGAAATATAGTACATTCATTAGGCCCTAATCTATGGATTTCACATGACTGGGCAATTTAACATTAAATTCTCTGGCAACAGCTATGTTGGACATTCCTGCAGTCAGCATGCCAATTGCATGCTCCCTCAAAACTTGCGACATCTGTAGCATTGTGTTGTGTGACAAAACTGCACAATTTAGAGTGGTCTTTAATTGTCCCCAGCACAAGGTGCACCTGTGTAATGATCATGCTGTTTAATCAGCTTCTTGATATGCCACACCTGTTAGGTGGATGGATTATCTTGGCAAAGGAGAAATGCCCACTAACAGGGAAATAAGCTTTCTGTGCATATGGAACATTTCTGGGATTTATTTCATGAAACACGGGACCAACACTTTACATGTTGCGTTTATATTTTTGTTCAGTATACTTAAAAAATTACTCAAACCAAATTAGAACTATGTAGAAATTATAATGAACCTAGTACATTTATACAGTTTCTTGACTGTGTCTAGCTCGCTAATAAATCACCTAAATTAAAGCTACCAGTCAGGGAGTATCGAAAATTCAAAAAACAATGGACAGAGGACTGACTATCTTTTGTACATTTTGACAGTGAGGAAATAACACATTTTCAGTGCAGCCCTCCAAATGCGGCCCTCAGGGCAAAATTTGTTTGACACCCCTGGACTAGCCTAATGCCCAAATATAGTCTGATGACACACAGGATCAATAAAATAGCACAGTATTGAACTCAATATTGTCTTTGGAATGCTACTCAGTCAATACCCTTTTTTATCCTGATAGAATTCGCAATGCAGCCACATTCTATGTTTCTTGCATGGAGAGAAGGGGCACATAGGCTCATACCTTTGTTGCTTACTCTAATTGGCTTACAAACACTGATGTTGAACTATTGATTTTATCATCAGATAGAGAGCAGTCTACGTCTCTTAAGAAGACACCTCAGGGGGAAACAAGTAATCTGCATTTTGTTGGGTTTCTTTGGCCCTTTACCAGCATGTTGCTTAAAATAAACATCAACGCTTTAATGAGACAAGACCCTGGATTAAAAAGACCTCAAATGAATACCAATCCAAATACCATCATAAGAGAACACACATTTCAGAACACATGGTATGGATCTGATTAAATAAATAGGCTAATAGGCCAATGGGTATTTCATAGGCTGAATAGGTCATTATCAACAGGTCATCCAAAAAACTAGGCTACAAAGAACAAACAAACTCTGGCAGGAACTTACTCCACCATTTCACTGCACAAAGTGCATGAGGCAGCTGAGTGTAAGTACAGAATGCTTTCAGAGATCCTGAGAACATTAGTAAACGTCACAGTGACACAGGGTGCGGCATGATGCAGCCAGTCTCCAGCAGCAGGCAGGGTCCGCTCCCCTCCCATCCCTTCCTCCCTGCTTGGACGTCCTTGCATCCAGTGCTCAGCCAGAGACAGCGCCCAGAGGTGAGGTAAGAGACCATCACTCAGTCAGAGAAGAGCAGCCGTCCCATTGTCTCCACCCTCTCCCAGACAACACTACTGGGCTGGGAGTAGAGAGCACATTGATTTTCCCCTCTGAGTGCAGAGAGAGCCTTCCACTGCATACATTAGCAAGCAAGCTTCAATAACACATCTCATAGCTTCTCCCTTACATCATCGGCTTACTAACATTAATCATAAATTGTGTCACCTCTGATGGCTCTCAAAGCATGCTCTTCAGCTATAGGAGTTTTATGTCAAATTCTCTCATTGTGTACAGAAGCAAAGGACACCAGTTGTCCTCCAACACAGCCGAGTAATCACAGAGAGAGCGAGTGACGCGTCATAAAGGGTGCACTCAGAGAGATAATCTATAATAAATGAGTAATCCTGAGTCCTTCCTGTAAATCCTGGATGGCAGACACTCTCACACAGCACAACCCTTTCCTAACATCAGGCTTGGTTCTTGAGAGCTCAGCTGATGTCATAGCACAGTGACAACATTACAGGACCAAATTAAATTATGCTCCTTTTCTAATGATATCACATTGTAATGACATCACCAACAAACAACCCTCCACCCTCTTTCTCCATTTGTAGTGATCTGGTATACTCAGTTATACTCAATTAATGTTGCTTTTGGAGAGAAAATTGAACTCCCCTCCCCTATCTCCTCTCTCCAATGAACTGCAGAAACAAGACAAACTAGCTACCATACTTCGCTAAACAAAGATTAATGCTCCAGACACACCCCCTGTGAAAAAAAGGTTGGGGAGAAGTCTCACACCCTTAACTGAGAAAATCCCTTTAAATTCACCTAACTAGGCTAAGTGCTGTCTCAAATGAGTATACTGAAAATATCATGAAGTCACAGCTTTCCTATGGAGGGTGGGTGTTGAGCAAATGTCTTTGTCTCATGGCTACTTTGTTCGAGTCCATATAATTAACTTTCTATGTGCTTTGGAAGAATCCATTGAGACATTTAGCCTGCATTTCTCTGCTAGAAAATGTGCAGAATTAAAATATATGCACTTGTCAACATAACAGCCAGGTAGCGAGTTGGGTTTGCAGCAATAAGACTGTCTTTGTAGGACTAATTATTCATTACAATGGAAAAGCAAGTCAAACTGACCTTATGCTAGGACAAAATTATTGTAGAATTTTTATTGGTTTCAGCACCTGCATTGCGGACAGCACCCGATCCGACTTTCACACGCAAATCTATTTGACAACAAAGATAGCTAGGCATCGAGCTACCTTAGTTAATTGTTTTATTTGATGTTAACTGTAATTCAGACGTACGATGATCGGTCCGTAACAATTGGTTAAGGCCGCCCTGTTCGTAAACAACATCGTCGTCTTATTACACTCCCAATCCAAATAGCTGAACTAGTAATATCTAGTAGTACTACTACCTCCTAGCTAGTAAATACGATTGTCATTTTGTGTAGCCAACCAACCATCAAGTAAACTAGCTAACGTTAGTAGCTATATTATTGATATGCAGTCACACATGGCATGTCACATTTAGCTACCTAACCAACCAAACTGTTAGCTAACATTAGCTAGCTACGTAAGTTAGCTAACTTTAACGTTAGTAACGAGTGCAGAAGCTAGCGCTACCTAAGATGCTGCATTCGAAGATAATTTCGAAGCTCTTGTATGTTCATTTTAGCATAACAAAACAATGCATGACAAAACAATAAATCATTGCCAATAGTTATGCTCATTTGGCTAGCTTGCTGCTAGCTAGATAACGTTAACGTAACCAGACTCCGAGAGAGGCAGGTGCAATCGATGAGGGGTCCTGCTGTTACCAATGTGGAAAACGGTTTATAAATGTAATAAAATATCGTGATACCTACCTTCAAAAATATTACAATATCGTCTAATATTCTCTAATATATAAATAGTTGCCGTATTTGCTACAGTGGCTAAATCCGTTCAGCCATGTTAAGGCATTGTCGTTGGTGCTGTGGGTCAAACGCTCCTCTTGTCTGCACTAACAGAGGGCTGTGTCAGTTCTCTCGCTCATCTCCCTGAGCTACAACAAAATAAGGCGATGCATCATGGGATACTACTAAAAGTAGTAACAATGTTCAATAAATGGTCTTTGTTTTATTACTTTTAAGTTGACACTCAGAAATAGATGGGAATGCGGGTATGAAAATGCATAAAGAAATCAAAGAAAATGTGATTTTAGTAAACATAACATTTGTAAACCCAGCGGTTGCTATGCATATTGTCAGTATCGAGCTGTATCTATCTAGGGCGTAAGCTATATTGCCATAGAAACAGAACACTGCTTGGTGCGTTCAGTTCTCTTGAATGTTTGCTACGTTGCGGAACGGTTTGTACTGAATGACATGTTTCACCAAAACGTTCTTGTACGTTCTGGAACAGACTTTGAGGTAAATTTGCTCCGATTATGTGTATAAACATAATTGGTTTGCTCCCATTTGGTGGGTGTGGCGACGTGTGGCTTGAAGCGATGAGTGACTTATTTAAAGGGCAGTGGCCATGCTGACAGCGTTCCCCAACCCCTCCCCGTTTTTCAACTGGTCGTTCAGTACAGCACCATTTCAGTTAAATGTTCCATAACGTAAAAACTTTTATCCAAATCATTATTTTATGTTCTTGGAGAGACTTTGAGGTACATTTGCTCCCCTTTGGTGGGTGTGGTGAGCTGTTGCTTGAAGCAATGAGTGACATTAAAGGGCAGTAGCCATGCCATAGATTGTAAAAAATAAGGCCATGCTGACAGTGTTCCCCAACCCACAACCCTACCCGTTTTTCAACTGGTCGTTCAGTACAGCCCCGTTTCTGTTCAATTGAACGTTTTACTTAATTTCGAACTCAAGTTCTTACTATGCTATAAACTGTCTCCAGACAGCACCACTGAATACTTTTCAACTTTGAAACCACCCAAGTTGATAACCATTGCTATGAACCACCCTCCTAGGAACCTCCCTCCATGACCCATATTGCCCTGCCCCTGATGGTATAATATGCACAGCCCTGCTGGAGAGTGTCATTGGTTCTTTTGAGTTTTGATGTTGTGTCTTTGCCTGACAAAGTGATACAAGCTTTTGTGACGAATACATTACGTTGTTACAGGTGTCAAGTTTATGAGCATGTGGCAGCAGTGTGTAGGAGGGAGGTTCCTAGGTGTGAGAAGTGTGCAGAAGGGCATGAGACAAAGGAATGTGTAGCATTGGGGAAAGAAGCGGTATGTGTTAATTGTAGGGGTGCCCATGGGGCTGGGGATCAGAAATGCCCAGTGCGAGAAAGGCAGATTGAGGTCAGGGTTAGAGTAGAGCAGAGGGTGTCGTATGCTGAGGCAGTGAAGAAAGTTGAGGAAGATGGTTCAAGGGGGAGGGATCCTGAGAGGAGTGGTGTGAGTAGTAGCTCTGTACCAGTATAGAGGTATAGGCCAACAAGTGATGTATGCTTCAGTAAGATTGGCTTTTTAGCATTCATAGCAATGGTTATCAACTGTACTGCAGGGATGGAATGTAAATCGCAGAAAATAGAGGTTGTGGTGGCAGCTATAGAGAAGTATTTGGGTGTAGGAGATTTGACGTCAGAAAAGTTACAGGGTGTGTTGAGTGGTGGTGTCCCGTCCTCCCAGGCCGTTGGCCTGAGGTAGGACTAGATAGGTATAAATAGTGGAGTAGGGTGTTTAAAAAAAAAAGAGTGTAGGGTTAGATGGTAGGATATTTGTTGATTTATTACCCTTTTTCCAAGCAAAGTGTAAGCGAGTTACTGTATTCTCCAGTGTAGTTGGTGGCGGTAATGCAACATTTATTGGATGCCAACCGCCAGTAAACCTCAAAGAAGAAGAAGAGCGTGTCACTGGGTGGAACAGTAGTGGGAGTTCCGATCGAGGACTAATGTCGCAGGGAGAAAGACAGACAGGGGGGGAAGTGTTTTGAGATGGAGTTATGCCGGGATGCCATCGGGCCACAGGCAAAGTTGGGAGCAGTTGAATATTGGGGAATATTGGGACAGGGACACAGAAAGGAGGATTTCTGAGGATGAATGAAGGGGAAAAAAGAGGAAGAAGAGGTCAAAGAAAATGAGGAAAGCAGAGGTTGGATTTGAATTTGAGGAAGATGGCGATGGGGTGTCAAAGAAGATTGGTGTCAAGTGAAAACAGAGTGAGCCGTGCGCCAGACTGAGTTCTGGAGGTGAAATGGAAGTGAATGAGGGCGAGTTAAATGAGGTGGAAGGTGAAAGTGGATCCTTGCCTTTTGGCGGATCCATTTGTGGTTTCAGGGTGGGTGGGAAAGGAGTTGGGTGCAGTTGAATCAGTGAAGGTAACCTGTAGTGGACTTGTGTTATTTGTTTGTGTTTTTTCTGATTAGAGGGAGCGGGCGCTCCATGTCAGGCAAAATGGGTCAAGATCTGTTTCTTGCTTTGCTCTTAGGAACAGGGCACCATTGAAAGGAGTGATTTCTGCGGTAGTGTTAAGTGTGGAGGTAGAGCAATTGAAGTTGAAGATTCCTGGTGTTTGTGTCACCCACCGTTTGGTGCGACGCAGACCCGGTGGTGAGCGTGGTGAAACAGAGTCACTATCAGTGCTTTTGAGTTTTGAGTCAGTCTTTACCCGACAAGGTCATGTTAGGATATATCAGTTATCTTGTTAGAGCTTTTGTGGTGAATCCACTGCACTGTTTCAGGTGTATGGTCATTTCGCAGCAGTGTGTAGAACGGAAATTCCAAGATGTGGGAAGTGTGCAGGAGGGCATGGGATAGAGGATTGTGTAGTTTCGGTGGCTAAAGTTTTGTGTGTCATCTGTAGGGGTGCACTTGTTGCTGGGGAGAAGAAGTGTCTGCTGCGAGAGAGGCAGGTTGAGTTGGCTAGAGTCAGAGTAGTGCAGAAGGTGTCATATGCTGAGGCAGTGAAGAAAGTAGAGGAGGATGGGTCAAGGGAGAGGTATTCTGAGAGGATCGCTGTGAATAGTAGACCTGTGCCATCACAGAGGGATAGGCCAATGAGTGAAATATGCTTCAGTAAGGTTGTCTTCTTAGCGTTCATAGCAATGGCTATCAACTGTACTGCAGAAATGGAATGTAAATCACAGAAAATAGATGTTGTGGTGGCAGCTACAGGGAAGTACTTGGGGGTTGGAGATTTGACTTCAGAAGAGGCCATTGGCCTGGGTTAGGATCAGATAGGGTTAAAGTAGTGGAATAAGGTGATGGGTTTAAATGAGTATAAAAATCTAAATCAAATCAAATTTTATTGGTCACATACACATATTTAGCAGATGTTATTGCGGGTGTAGCGAAATGCTTGTGTTCCTAGCTCCAACAGTAAAGTAGTATCTAACAATTCACAATAATACACACAAATCTAAAAGTAAAAGAATGGAATAAAAAATATATATAAATATTAGGACTAGCAATGTCGGAGTGGCATTGACTAAAATACAGTAGAATAGAATATAGTATGTACATATGAGATGAGTAAAGCAATATGTAAACATTATTAAAGTGACTAGTGTTACATTATTAAAGTTTCCAGTGATTCCATGTCTATGTATATAGGGCAGCAGCCTCTAAGGTGCAGGGTTGAGTAACCAGGTGGTAGCCGGCTAGTGATGGCTATTTAACAGTTTGATGGCCTTGAGATAGAAGCTGTTTTTCAGTCTCTCGGTCCCAGCTTTGATGCACCTGTACTGACCTCGCCTTCTGGATGATAGCGGGGTGAACAGGCCGTGCCTCAGGTGGTTGATGTCCTTGATGATATTTTTGGCCTTCCTCTGACATCGGGTGCTGTAGGTGTCCTGGAGGGCAGGCAGTGTGCCCCCAGTGATGCGTTGGGCAGACCGCACCACCCTCTGGAGGGCCCTGCAGTTGCGAGCGGTGCAGTTACCATACCAGGCGGTGATACAACCCAACCGGATGCTCTCAATTGTGCATCTGTAAATGTTTGTGAGAGTCTTAGGTGCCAAGCCGAATTTGTTCAGCCTCCTGAGGTTGAAGAGGCGCTGTTGCGCCTTCTTCACCACACTGTCCGTGTGGGTGGACCATTTCAGATTGTCAGTGATGTGTACGCAGAGGAACTTGAAGCTTTTCACCTTCTCCACTGCGGTCCCGTCGATGTGTATAGTGGTGTGCTCCCTCTGCTGTTCCCTGAAGTCCACAATCAGCTCCTTCGTTTTGTTGACGTTGAGGGAGAGGTTATTTTCCTGGCACCACTCCGCCAGGGCCGTCACCTCCTCCCTGTAGGCTGTCTCGTCATTGTTGGTAATCAGGCCTACTACTGTTGTGTCGTCTGCAAACTTGATGATTGAGTTGGAGGCGTGCGTGGCCACGCAGTCATGGGTGAACAGGGAGTACAGGAGGGGGCTGAGCACGCACCCTTGTGGGGCCCCTGTGTTGAGGATCACCGAAGTGGAGGTGTTGGTTCCTACCCTCACACCTGGGGGGCGGCCCGTCAGGAAGTCAAGGACCCAGTTGCACAGGGCAGGGTTCAGATCCAGGGCCCCGAGCTTAATGATGAGCTTGGAGGGTTCTATGGTGTTGAAGGCTGAGCTATAGTCAATGAACAGCATTCTTACATAGGTATTCCTCGTGTCCAGATGGGATAGGGCAGTGTGCAGTGCGATGGCGATTGCATTGTCTGTGGATCTATTGGGGCAGTAAGCAAATTGAAGTGGGTCTAGGGTGTCAGGTAAGGTAGAGGTGATATTATCCTTAACTAGCCTCTCAAAGCACTTCATGATGACAGAAGTGAGTGCTACGGGGTGATAGTCATTTAGTTCAGTTACCTTTGCTTTCTTGGGTACAGGAACAATGGTGGACATCTTGAACCAATTGGGATAGGGAGAGATTGAATATGTCCATAAACACTCCAGCCGGCTGGTCTGCGCATGCTCTGAGGACGTCTGGGCCGGGAGCAGCCTTACGAGGGTTAACACGCTTAAATGTCTTACTCACGTCGTCCACGGAGAACGAGAGCCCACAGTCCTTGGGAGAGGGCCGCATTGGTGTTATCCTCAAAGCGGGCGAAGAAGGTGTTTAGCTTGTCCGGGAGCAAGACGTCGGTGTCCGCGATGTGGCTGGTTTTCCCTTTGTAATCTGTGATTGTCTGTAGACCCTGCCACATACGTCTCGTTGTGTCTGAGCTGTTGAATTGCGACTCAACTTTGTCTCTATACTGATGTTTTGCCTGTTTGATTGCCTTACGGAGGGAATAACTACACTGTTTGTATTCAACGATATTCCCAGTCACCTTGCCATGGTTAAATGCGGTGGTTCGCGCTTTCAGCTTTGCGCGATTGGTTTAATTGGTAGGTTAATAAAAATATATGTATATAATATTACTATTAGTATTATTAGTATTATTGTTATTATTATATATATACATAATATATATAAAATATCACAAAGTGTAATGGATCTATACTATAGTTCAGTTGGGAGTGGTGATGCAACATATTGGATGCCAACCGCCATTAAACCTCACAGAAGAAGAAGAAGAAGAAGAAGAAGAAGAGTGTCACTCTTGCTTTATTCAGCCACCACTGTTTATCGAAGCCACCATTCTTATCATCTGTAAATTCATCTTTACTTATTTTTCGTCTAAATTGCTCAATTTCGGACGGCCTACGCCTCGACCGAGCGGTTCCAAGCTGATAGTGCAGAGTACATTAAAGCTCTTTTACCAAATTCAGTTTGGACATTTGGAACAGTTAGCTGGAACAAGTCCTGCAAACAAAGAGAGTACCCCCCACATTTCTGAAGAATAAAGATGCCCAAATAAAATGGTTGTAAACCCAAAATGGCTTTGTAAATATAAGTATACCAGTGACTGAGCCTACGAATGACTAGAGAAGGCCAGCCAACCCTGGTATATAAAGTGCCGTGGTGCGTAAGGGTTTTGCAGTTAAAAATAAATCTCAATGCTCCATGGTAAAGGGTGTCAATTGATCTCAAACACTGAGCGGAAGCATTCATATATAAAATATCACCATAGTCTAGTATAGGCATAAATGTAGCTGATACTAGCCTCCTTCTGGCTTCAAAAGAAAAACAGGCCTAATTCCTAAAACAAAATCCCAACTTCAGCTTCAATTATTTTGTAAGTTGTTGATTATGCAATTTAAAAGAGAGGCCATCATCATTTAAAATTCCAAGATATTTATATGAGGTTACAGCCTCAATCTCATTGCCCTGACAGGTAGTAATAGGTGAAAGGTTCAGAGGTCTATTTCTTGCTTTAGAAAACACCATTAGTTTAGTTTTGTCAGCATTGAGGATAATCTTCAATTGACACAAGGTATGTTGAACAGTATAAAAAGCAGTTTGCAAGTTCTGGAAAGCTTTTGTGAGAGATGAGGCACAACAATAAATAACAGTATCATCAGCATAAAAGTGAAGTTGCGCATTTTTCAAATCTTTGTCTAAATTATTTATATAATTAGTGAATAAGAAGGGACCAAGTACAGAGCCCTGGGGAACACCATTACAGACAGACAATTTAACAGACATGAGCCCATCAAATTGAGTGCACTGAGTTCTATCAGACAGATAGTTAGCAAACCAGAGATCATACGTTTCCTGTAGGTCTTGACCAGGTTTGCACACACTGCAGCAGGGATTTTGGCCCACTCCTCCATACAGACCTTCTCCAGATCCTTCAGGTTTTGGGGCTGTCGCTGGGCAATACAGACTTTCAGCTCCCTCCAAAGATTTTCTATTGGGTTCAGGTCTGGAGACTGGCTAGGCCACTCCAGGACCTTGAGATGCTTCTTACGGAGCCACTCCTTAGTTGCCCTGGCTGTGTGTTTCGGATCGTTGTCATGCTGGAAGACCCAGCCACGACCCATTTTCAATGCTCTTACTGAGGGAAGGAGGTTGTTGACCAAGATCTCGCGATACATGGCCCCATCCATCCTCCCCTCAATACGGTGCAGTCGTCCTGTCCCCTTTTCAGAAAAGCATCCCCAAAGAATTATGTTTCCACCTCCATGCTTCACGGTTGGGATGGTGTTCTTGGGGTTGTACTCATCCTTCTTCTTCCTCCAAACACGGCGAGTGGAGTTTAGACCAAAAAGCTCTATTTTTGTCTCATCAGACCACATGACCTTCTCCCATTCCTCCTCTGGATCATCCAGATGGTCATTGGCAAACTTCAGACGGGCCTGGACATGCGCTGGCTTGAGCAGGGGGACCTTGTGTGCGCTGCAGGTTTTTAATCCATGACGGCGTAGTGTGTTACTAATGGTTTTCTTTGAGACTGTGGTCCCAGCTCTTTTCAGGTCATTGACCAGGTCCTGCCGTGTAGTTTTGGGCTGATCCCTCACCTTCCTCATGATCATTGATGCCCCACGAGGTGAGATCTTGCATGGAGCCCCAGACCGAGGGTGATTGACCGTCATCTTGAACTTCTTCCATTTTCTAATAATTGCGCCAACAGTTGTTGCCTTCTCACCAAGCTGCTTGCCTTTTGTCCTGTAGCCCATCCCAGCCTTGTGCAGGTCTACAATTTTATCCCTGATGTCCTTACACAGCTCTCTGGTCTTGGCCATTGTGGAGAGGTTGGAGTATGTTTGATTGAGTGTGTGGACAGGTGTCTTTTATACAGGTAACGAGTTCAAACAGGTGCAGTTAATACAGGTAATGAGTGGAGAACAGGAGGGCTTCTTAAAGATAAACTAACAGGTCTGTGAGAGACGGAATTCTTACTGGTTGGTAGGTGATCAAATACTTACAGTGGGGAAAAAAAGTATTTAGTCAGCCACCAATTGTGCATGTTCTCCCACTTAAAAAGATGAGAGAGGCCTGTAATTTTCATCATAGGTACACGTCAACTATGACAGACAAATTGAGGAAAAAAAATCCAGAAAATCACATTGTAGGATTTTTAATGAATTTATTTGCAAATTATGGTGGAAAATAAGTATTTGGTCACCTACAAACAAGCAAGATTTCTGGCTCTCACAGACCTGTAACTTCTTCTTTAAGAGGCTCCTCTGTCCTCCACTCGTTACCTGTATTAATGGCACCTGTTTGAACTTGTTATCAGTATAAAAGACACCTGTCCACAACCTCAAACAGTCACACTCCAAACTCCACTATGGCCAAGACCAAAGAGCTGTCAAAGGACACCAGAAACAAAATTGTAGACCTGCACCAGGCTGGGAAGACTGAATCTGCAATAGGTAAGCAGCTTGGTTTGAAGAAATCAACCGTGGGAGCAATTATTAGGAAATGGAAGACATACAAGACCACTGATAATCTCCCTCAATCCCAAGATCTCACCCCGTGGGGTCAAAATGATCACAAGAACGGTGAGCAAAAATCCCAGAACCACACGGGGGGACCTAGTGAATGACCTGCAGAGAGCTGGGACCAAAGTAACAAAGCCTACCATCAGTAACACACTACGTCGCCAGGGACTCAAATCCTGCAGTGCTAGACGTGTCCCCCTGCTTAAGCCAGTACATGTCCAGGCCCGTCTGAAGTTTGCTAGAGTGCATTTGGATGATCCAGAAGAGGATTGGGAGAATGTCATATGGTCAGATGAAACCAAAATATAACTTTTTGGTAAAAACTCAACTCGTCGTGTTTGGAGGACAAAGAATGCTGAGTTGCATCCAAAGAACACCATACCTACTGTGAAGCATGGGGGTGGAAACATCATGCTTTGGGGCTGTTTTTCTGCAAAGGGACCAGGACGACTGATCCGTGTAAAGGAAAGAATGAATGGGGCCATGTATCGTGAGATTTTGAGTGAAAACCTCCTTCCATCAGCAAGGGCATTGAAGATGAAACGTGGCTGGGTCTTTCAGCATGACAATGATCCCAAACACACCGCCTGGGCAACGAAGGAGTGGCTTCGTAAGAAGCATTTCAAGGTCCTGGAGTTGGTGGCTGACTAAATACTTTTTTCCCCCACTGTATGTCATGCAATAAAATGCAAATGAATTACTTAAAAATCATACAATGTGATTTTCTGGATTTTAGATTCCGTCTCTCACAGTTGAAGTGTACCTATGATAAAAATTACAGACCTCTACATGCTTTGTAAGTAGGAAAACCTGCAAAATCGGAAGTGTATCAAATACTTGTTCTCCCCACTGTATGTGCACACAAGACACACACTTCCACACATCCCTCCAACACACACTAAGTACACACACTCCTGTGTCTCCCACACATTCTCCTGCCCCCTGGCCACTTGTTCTTACGAGCGTCATGGCCCTAGAGAAAGATTCCATGAGCCCAAAGCCTAACATAAGGTTGGGACAGTTAGGTTTCACCAAGACACACAGTTTAAAATCTAAATCGTCAAACTGCACAGCAGCCTCTGCCTATAGTTGGATATTCCCAATCAAACGACAGCCTTGCCCTATCTAATAGAAAGAGCAGACCTATCCAGCAGACTGAGTGTGTGGAAACACGTATGCACAGCTCCCCCTTGGTTACTGAATACAATTTAGGAAGGTTACGCGTTGCAGTTCCCTCGCAGTCCTCTGGGGTTCACTGGTGTCCTGCCCACACAGTTTCAGCTCAAGCGGCCCCTTTTCTAGAACAGGAAATAATCTCCCTTCTAGGAAAAGGAGCTATTCGCCCTGTGAGGGAAGCAGACAAAAATGAAACCGATCTTAGATTTGAGGGTGTTGAACAAATCTTTGCGAAAACTACTGTCGTATCGGGTGAATGCTGGCAATTATTGCTGATAAACAAAGGAGTCCGCTCATACTGAACTTGGATCATAAGGTTTATTCATATCACAAGCTTCAGCATAAGTGACAGATGTCATGACATCCGGAGAGCGACGGCCCGGATTGCAATGGTCGCTCTGCCTTCTTCTTCGTTTTTCCCCCAGTATATATAATCTCCCCAAGATGTGGGTGGCTCCCTCTACTGTCCAATCCCCTGTCTACAACACACTTCCTGTCTGTTGTATGTGGCGTTACACTAAAACATTCCCTCTTGATACTAAAATCAACGTCCTCTCCGGTTCCACTTAAAACATTAACAACGTCATAATCTTCATATACGATATTCCCCCCTTCGAGACTAAACAGTCTCGAAAACAAACAGAATAGGATTATGACAAGTGACAATTGATCTTATTGAGTATTTTTAACCTTAAACCAAAAAACATTCTTCTCTAGAGTGTATATACCTTTCTATGAAATATGAATAACTGTTTATGAAGTGTGAATACATTACTATGAAATATGAACAAATCTTTATGGAGTGTGAGAGCGAAAAACTGTCCGGCAACCTTCGTTCCAAATCCATCCATCCATCAATCAAGACAGTAAAATTCTCTCACGGTCCCTCTGCCCCAGGCAACCACCTAGGTACTCCCGATAAACTCATAAACAATGTAAATGCATTTGAAACTATGATGCAATTAAATACACATGTAAGCCCCTGCAAACAAAATACTATCCAAACAATGTCCACTCTAAGGCTGGTCAACCCATTGGACCCTATAGTGGACCTCTCCCTGCCTAGACTCCCTGTCCCTAAGCATCAACGAAATAAACAAAAACATCTAAGATCCCCACATGTATTCAATAACATCAAATATCCTTCTACAAAAATTAATACGTAAGAGTATGACACAAATTATGTATTACACATGAAATATGTCTATATTTCATTGCAGACACTGGAATGTAGTCCACTACACTTCATCTCCCCGTAGTCTCGACTTCCAATGGATTGTTGATGATGGAATCGGAATCTTTCCACACCCTCCTTGTTCCATCTCCTCCAGTCATTGTCCTTTCATATTGTCCCTTCATATTGTCCTTGTTTGAGTATTTCAATCTCCACATGTTCCCCCAAATGCTTCTGGAAGAAAAGAAAAGACCAAACAGTATCTTTTGCAAAACAACACTTTCAAATTAAACATCAATATCAACTAAGAAAATAAAAATGATATATAAATGATGTATGAATCAATATAAATGATAGAATAATGAAATAGGATAATTATTCATTCATACACTTCCCCCCTTTGATTCATAAAATCATAATAAAAATCACACTAATATTGGAGAAAAAAATTTGAAAAATGATCAAATAATCAAAAAGGATATTTATCCATCCAGTTCCACTTGTCCATCTTCATCCAGATCAGGAACAGTCAACACCGGCATCTGAGTGTTGTCTCCAGGCATCACTCTCCAACCTATCTCAATATCATAGCTTTCTCAAAGGTCAGTAACAAATTACAAACCTCACACACAGTGCTATCAAAGCTGCAACTAAAATCTGAACCATCACTGCCCCTACTGGGCCTACCTGATCTTGCAACCAAGTCTTCGCTGACCATCCCGCTCCTTCAGATCTACCAAATGCATCCCTTATATTCTTCAATGCATATACAGTGGGGAAAAAAAGTATTTAGTCAGCCACCAATTGTGCAAGTTCTCCCACTTAAAAAGATGAGAGAGGCCTGTAATTTTTATCATAGGTACACGTCAACTATGACAGACAAAATGAGGAAAAAAAATCCAGAAAATCACATTGTAGGATTTTTTATGAATTTATTTGCAAATTATGGTGGAAAATAAGTATTTGGTCCATAACAAAAGTTTCTCAATACTTTGTTATATACCCTTTGTTGGCAATGACACAGGTCAAACGTTTTCTGTAAGTCTTCACAAGGTTTTCACACACTGTTGCTGTTATTTTGGCCCATTCCTCCATTGAGATCTCCTCTAGAGCAGTGATGTTTTGGGGCTGTCGCTGGGCAACACAGATTTTCAACTCCCTCCAAAGATTTTCTATGGGGTTGAGATCTGGAGACTGGCTAGGCCACTTCAGGACCTTGAAATGCTTCTTACGAAGCCACTCCTTCGTTGCCCGGGCGGTGTGTTTGGGATCATTGTCATGCTGAAAGACCCAGCCACGTTTCATCTTCAATGCCCTTGCTGATGGAAGGAGGTTTTCACTCAAAATCTCACGATACATGGCCCCATTCATTCTTTCCTTTACACGGATCAGTCGCCCTGGTCCCTTTGCAGAAAAACAGCCCCAAAGCATGATGTTTCCACCCCCATGCTTCACAGTAGGTATGGTGTTCTTTGGATGCAACTCAGCATTCTTTGTCCTCCAAACACGACGAGTTGAGTTTTTACCAAAAAGTTCTATTTTGGTTTCATCTGACCATATGACATTCTCCCAATCCTCTTCTGGATCATCCAAATGCACTCTAGCAAACTTCAGACGGGCCTGGACATGTACTGGCTTAAGCAGGGGGACACGTCTGGCACTGCAGGATTTGAGTCCCTGGCAGCGTAGTGTGTTACTGATGGTAGGCTTTGTTACTTTGGTCCCAGCTCTCTGCAGGTCATTCACTAGGTCCCCCGTGTGGTTCTGGGATTTTTGCTCACCGTTCTTGTGATCATTTTGACCCCACGGGGTGAGATCTTGCGTGGAGCCCCAGATCGAGGGAGATTATCAGTGGTCTTGTATGACTTCCATTTCCTAATAATTGCTCCCACAGTTGATTTCTTCAAACCAAGCTGCTTACCTATTGCAGATTCAGTCTTCCCAGCCTGGTGCAGGTCTACAATTTTGTTTCTGGTGTCCTTTGACAGCTCTTTGGTCTTGGCCATAGTGGAGTTTGGAGTGTGACTGTTTGAGGTTGTGGACAGGTGTCTTTTATACTGATAACAAGTTCAAACAGGTGCCATTAATACAGGTAACGAGTGGAGGACAGAGGAGCCTCTTAAAGAAGAAGTTACAGGTCTGTGAGAGCCAGAAATCTTGCTTGTTTGTAGGTGACCAAATACTTATTTTCCACCATAATTTGCAAATAAATTCATTAAAAATCCTACAATGTGATTTTCTGGATTTTTCCTCCTCAATTTGTCTGTCATAGTTGACGTGTACCTATGATGAAAATTACAGGCCTCTCTCATCTTTTTAAGTGGGAGAACTTGCACAATTGGTGGCTGACTAAATACTTTTTTTCCCCACTGTATAACCCTAGTGATAATATCTGAACTATCTGGACTCAAAGTATAACTAATATTATCAATATGATCTTCCCAAATGTTACACCATACCATGGAAAAAGTCCCCCCTTCTCCCTTAGATTTATCCTTCAATGATAGGCTTGAAGACTATGACATGTCGCCATGTAGATTCAGATTTATCTGTGTCCGGTGCTACCCCTCTTTTAATGGTAAAAGCCTCATATGGAAGCTTCAACGTTGACATGTAACAACATCCTGTCCATCCATAGGGTAAGAATATATATGCTTTATCACCACAAACCCTCTAAATATCTCTAAAATTCCCAATAGTCACATTGTCAGGCAAAAGCTAATCTTTTAACCATCAAAGTCCTGCTCTTCTTACTAACTGGTACATAAAAAGTTACATTATATTTGTCCTCTCTAACCTTATGTTCGTGCTTATCCAAAGTCATCATATAATCATCACAATCTGATATTCCCATGAACATACCCTTTACATCATATGTTTTATTAGAACAAAAACAACTTTTAGCCCTCACTGCTTTCACCTCAAATACTTCAGGGTTCGCTGTTACCTGATTTTACTTCACATCTAACAAATTCACACAAGTTAATTCACTTAACCCAATAACCCTTAAACCTAGGCTTAAACAAATGTTTTGACAACGACATTATTTTATCTGTTACTGATTGTTGTTGCTGATACAACAGTCATGACAAAGCATAATACTGACACACACTTGATAGAGGTCGAGCGACCGTCTCTAAAATGTTTGGTGCTGGAATTCTCACCAGACATGGACCCTCAAGATTCCTCACTGATCTTACAGAATGAATTAACCGCTGGAACCAAAGATTCCTACCTGCCCCTCTATCTCTAATTTTCACAACAGAAGAATCAAACCCATCCATTTAGTTTCTCTCTTCCCTAACGAGCGGTACTGATCAGATACCTCTCCTTGTCTGTCATTAAAATCAAAGACCTCATCCTGTACCTCCATGATAGTATCCTTCACTATTTCAGATGAATCTATATTGTTCTCTACTACTATCTGCTCTCCTATTTTAACCCTATTCGTACTATCATTGACAGCACTCTCCATCCGTACCATAAACCCCTGAGTCTCTCTTGCTACCTCCTTTAATTTCAGGAAAGTTGTTGTCGGTGTCATACCTCCTACATTTGCTATTGCCATCGTATCATTAATCCCTTCCAAAGTTACCATTAAAGTAGTTGATTCAGTTGATGTATTAACACCCTTAACTACTTCTAGTGGGAAAGTTACCGATATCCTCTGTGTATTATCTACTGTTGGAGTGACTACTGTAATCTACTCCTCCTGAACTCCCTTGGTGACTGCGGAAGCTTCGACAGACTTCAAATCTTCCATTATAAGCGTCACTTTACGAATTACATAGCCTTTTAACCAATAATTCTTAACCGGACCAAATTTTAATGCTTGCACTAGATAAGTACACATATATTCTCCCTGATCTTTCTCTGTAACATTACGCAAAATAAATGAACACTCACTCATAACCCTTTTCCACTTCATATTGTTGTACAAACTATACCTCCTTTGACTAGGTGCAACAGCTTCTACTTCTGGTCCTGACAACAATACTTCTTCTCCATAATTATCTCTCCATGTGTGAGGAATGTCCCCATCCTAACCCTAATAACAGTCTTTTCCCCCTAAAATTGGTGTTGGAGCTATTGGTTCCCTTATAATCAAATGCGATATATTTATGGCTTTAATAACTATCAATGTTGAAAGAGTTAAATTGCTTCTCACTGTTGTTTTAATAGACTGAAGTGTTAATGTCCTTAGTTACTTCATCCATTTTCCCCAAAGCTTTGAACTCTTTGCTTGTACTTCCATCTATCACCACTAGTGTCAAATGACGTAAATGTAACTTACATTCACTCTCTCTTCCTACTCTAAACCCTAACTTTCAAACTTTTGATTATAAAAAATACACCTACAATTACCTTGATCTTCCTGCTGGGAACTGTAAATATAGATACTCAATCACCCTCAATCTTCTCTTATCATTCAGCAACGCATCTGCTCCTAACAGATCTAAACTCCTAACATTGAAACTTAGCTTACTGTCTTAGAGTTCCTTCAACCCTAGTTCTCCTAACTTTTTTTAATCTAATCTTTTCTCCTAACCTTTAAAAACCTTTTCCACTGATTTATTCACAAAATCCCTTTATCACCAATTTTTAGGATATGTGATTGGGAAGTCCCCACTTGCTTCTGACTTCTTTACACACAGACTTGGCAAACGACTAAACACCTTTTAGCCTAGCCTGAAATCTCTTGGTGTAAGAATGTAACCCAGAATAACAGTCACCCCTTTTAACTTTATTTTCCAGACTGATTGTCTAATAGGCAGTCTAATAGATTATCATCCTTCCTATGATATTATCTTTTTAAGCCAATATGATTCCCAAAAACCCTACTTTTTAAAATCTTCTACCAGACAGCCGTCTAGTGTACATCCTATTGTACAGTTCAATTTACACCATGCATCTCTTTCCAACAATGCAATAGGTATATGTTCTAATATTAGTATGTCTATTTTAATTTCTCTTTGATTTTTATAGCAGAGCTCAATTGGTTCCTTAAGAGTAATTAGCTGTTTTACTACCTCAAATCCCTATCCTAATTAGTTAATTTTACATAGTGAGATGTTTAACCTCTTTAGGCTGAACACAGATAAGTTTTTCCACTATTCACCATCACCTCTATATTTTCTTCCTAATTGGTGCTACCAGCTGACACCCCCCTTCGTATCTTCTAGGCTCTAGACTCTTTGCTCCGGCCCCCTGTAGGGGTTCACCTGGAGAACAGGTGATCTTGACTTGCTCCTTTATCTTCCTTAGAAATGTTCTCTGTTGTTTCCTCCTGACTTATTGCACTCACAGGTAAAGTGACCAATCTGTCCATAATTATAACACTCTTCTGAAAGTTGCTGGAAGTGTAGCTGAAATCTTCCTCCTCCTTCTAAGCCTTCTTGTCCTCTTCCTCTCCAATTCTGTGTCTGTCCAGAAACTGGCTGTGGATATGAATAACCTGGTACCCCCCTTGGCTGGTACAATTGCATTTGATATTGTTCAGTTGAAGCTGTAACAGTGATTGTTGATTTGGTTCACTCTGATTCTTCATAACCAAAGCTTCTCTTCTCCTTCTCCACCAGTTGTATGATTGAGTTTTTTGAGAGTTTCTTGGTCCTGTTCTTTCTTGGTGTTGACATATCAGGATTCTTCAACAGCTTATATTCTAAGTTCTGTCCTCGAAATATCATCTTCTTACTTTTCTTCAGCTTCTTGGCCTCAATGTATTCTTCTCCTCCAATTCTTGGGATCCTTTTCTCAGCAGTTTCTCCTTCTGTATCTTCTCTTCTTGAGTTGTTCATCCAGTTGTGTTACTTCTTCTAAACTATTCGCTTTATCCAGGCATGATAAGCATCGGTCTATATCTTCTTCTATTTCTTCTGTGCCAGTCCTTGTAGGACAAACTCCTTTTGAATACACAGCACCTTTAGTCTCCTCTTTATCGCTGTCTTCATCTGAACTCAAATCTCTTGTATCCTTCTTCCTTCAACTTCCATCAGAGATCAAATCTCTAGTATCCTTCTTTCCTCTCTTGCCAACTTCCTTCTGATCACAGAGTCATATCCACCCATGATCTCTTCTCAATCACTCTGATCTTCATCTTCATCATCTTCTTCAAGTTCCATCTTCCTTAACCTCACTCTTCTCTTCCAGACATCTCATTTTCTTCCTTCTGGAGTTTTGGATTAATCTTTCTGGTCGTTTCTGCTTGTCCTCTATCTATTATTCGTTCATCTTCCTCTCCGATGCAACAATCACCCTGCTGGATGATGACTGGAAGCTGAGGATAAACATCCCTAAGCTCTACTTCCTTCTCGTAAGGTGGGTGTCTTTTTGCTGAATCCGTATGTGAGAAAGGTGTACTAACTTCTGCCATTAGTTTTCCTGTCACCTTCTCTATACCTTTGTTTATCTTATCGCTGGAATCTTTTATCAGTTTTTGTTTGAGAATGAAGGGCAACTTTTGTTTCATTTGCCGGATAACCTAACACTACTTTAGTTAAAGGATTATAATTTTGTACTATATCAACCGGTGTAATGACTTTCATAGCCTTGATGTCGTTTTTCCCCATTGTAACAACCCTTTTATATTCCTTTATCGTGAATTATTTTATTTTAGACTATATAGCCTATGGCTTCCCCCCTTTTTTTTTTTTTTAAAATAAATCAATCAACCAAAATATGAATATGAAAAAAATCAATTAATTTTTTTATTCAAAAACCATTTCTAATTAAAATAAAAAATCAATTAAAAAATCAATTAAAAATTATGAATAATTAAAACCAATTTTTTATTTCTACATCCTATGTCACCAATTTATCAATTAGTGGCTATCTTACCACAACCCATCAGGAAAGTAAATGTAAGTTAGTCAACTTCAAAGCAATCCCAAAAACAAAGCCTTCTAACCTTACAACACTACAATTCCCATAACCCCCTTGCTCTATAAGCACCTAATTATCTTAATTTTACAGAATAATGTCAGTCCTTGATTCCCAACACAACTCCAATCAAACCCATGTGATGCCAGAGACTCTAAAATGCAAATTTTATTCAAATGATCAGTCTGTTGCCAAGCCTCTGTGAAATTGTCATAACATCAAATATCCTGTAGGGGAAGATTTTGTGACCATACCAGTACCAAAACCTTTTTGACTTGATCCTCTGTCGCGTCACGTGACGTGTACGTCAGCACCCCCTCTCTTTCTCTCTCCATTGTTCCTCTCATATGACAAAAGAACAGAGACACAGGAAAAGATTTTAGTAGTTAATGCAATACTGAGTTACTTCAACCATATTCAATATTCCCCCACTCACATTCGCTTTAAGACTTAATTCAGGACTAAATAGATCGCTCAAAAACATTTTTATTAAATTTTTATTTATTTTAATCGTCTTTTAATTTAATTTATTATAATTCGTCAACATATATCTAATTTATAAATTCACTACATCTCAACAAATAGTTTCATTTTCAAACACCAGCCGTTTAACGATTAGAAGATTCGTGTCCAAATCTCTCTTGTCTGTGGCTATTTCTCTGTCTCCCCCTGCAGCGTAACAGAAATATGACCCATTTACCCACAATCCCGTGTTGTAGGTTTAGTAAAATCCCACGCATGCGCGATACATTCAAAAATACTTTTTCACCGTGGAAGGGAGATTCTTAGATCTCTCCCCAACCCCAAATAGACGGTTAACAGTCCTGCTGTACCTCCGTTTCCCCCTCATAGTCAAACAACATTTAACAGCGCTCACAAAACCTAGAACCGAAATTCTACAGACAAACATAATTTAAGAGGCTTTCTCCCATCGCAGTGGACCTCTACGGTCACATGTTAGCATGCAGCATATTAGCATTTAGCATTAGCATTTAGCCTTAGCCTGTATGCACCATGTAGCATAAAAACAATGTACCCGACATTGCGTCTTTAATTACTTTTTCCTTTGTCCTAACTTTAGGCTGCCGTGAGTTCTGGATATTTTATGAGCGGTTACTCCCAAGCAGATACCCCGTCGAATAGAAGATGAGCAGCAACTTACAATAAATCTATAACCCAACCCCAGTCCCAGACTGACCTGACAACACATAGCGCGTTACCAGGATTTATGGCCCACCCTTCTGGGGTCGCCTCGTTCGTTCCGAGGGCTTATCAAATCCTGCAATGTCCTAACTTGTATACATATCTTGGCCCCGATTGTTCTTGACTTACTATTCAAGCAACACATCTCTATAAACAATCCATAAGCTCTACCCACTTTTGCGCTGTTTTAAATTTTTTATAATGATTAGCCAGACCCCCCGTTCTCAGCAATAACGCCACACGAGGCACATTTCGGTCCTAAATGGTACATCCCTCCAGTGTACAATCACATAGCATCCAAACTAACAACTTCCAAAGCTGTGAGGAAAACTCACCCTTGTCTGGCCGTGACTTCAAAACGAGTTAGCTTGGCGGCAACGAATGCAACAAAGAAGATTTGCAGACCAGCCCCACGTTGGGCGCCATTTGTCGTATCGGGTGAATGCTGGCAATTATTGCTGATAAACAAAGAAGTCCGCTCATACTGAACTTGGATCAAAAGGTTTATTCATATCACAAGCTTCAGCATAAGTGACATGTCATGACATCCGGAGAGCGACGGCCCGGATTGCAATGGTCGCTCTGCCTTCTTCTTCGTTTTTCCCCCAGTATATATAATCTCCCCAAGATGTGGGTGGCTCCCTCTACTGTCCAATCCCCTGTCTACAACACACTTCCTGTCTGTTGTATGTAGCGTTACACTAAAACATTCCCTCTTGATACTAAAATCAACGTCCTCTCCGGTTCCACTTAAAACATTAACAACGTCATAATCTTCATATACGATACTACCTTTTCGCATGTTAACACACCGCCGTCTATTCAAAGCAGTCAGACAGGCAGATTATTTCACCATTGTGGACCTGAAGGACACGTTCTTTCACGTACCTATTGTGGAAAGGCACAGGACATTTCTCAGGTTCTCATTTCAGAACAAAGAATATGTTTTGTGTCCTCCCATTCGGCCTAAGCTTAAGCCCTTGCTGCTTCACCGTTTGCGTGAATGCAGCTATCGGCCCCCTACGATCACAGGGGATACGGATAATGTGCTATCTAGATGACTGGCTTATAATAGCAAAGTCGAGAGAATTGGCCGAGACACACACCAGGATAGTGATAAATCATATCTGCAATCTGGGTTTCCTGATAAACTGAAAAAATAGTTGTCTCACTCATAGATAACAGACAAGTTTCTTAGGCTTGGAACTGAACTCTCTGTCTGTGCATGAGTGTTTAACAGTCACCAGACAGAGGTACATTCTGACTGCAGCACGCACTCCAGGGCTCGCCGGGTTAGGGTTTTACTGGGGCTGATGGCTGCAGCATCAGCAGTCTTACCACACAGCCTATTAGGCATTAGACAAACAAACCAACGGATTCATCCGAACAGAGACCATTATCGGCCTATTAACCATTATGCAGCAATGTCGCCACAGCCTATCCTTCTGGCAAAACAAGAGCATGCTCTCAGCTGGGATTGAGCTGGGTCCAGTAGCCTTGTGGGTTGTCATAAAGACTGATGCCTCCCTGAGGGGATGGGGTGCAGTTTACAATGGACGCATAACGAACAGTCAGTGGGAAGAACACAAAAGTCATCATATATACGTTTTGAAGCTGGAAGCGGTTCACCTGGATAGAGGGGCATCACGTTCTGATTCGTTCCGTCAACTCAGCCTCGATCGCGTACATCAATTGCCAGGGCGGAGCCCGCTCACTGTCCATGCACCAAGTGGCATCATGGATATATCTGTGGGCACACACACACCTGCGCTCACTGTCAGCAACGCACATTCCAGGCCGGTTGAATCTAGTTGTGGACCTATTGTCGAATGGCAAGCCTCAGTCTGTGGAGTGGCGTATCCATCCACAGGTGATAGAGGTGATTTTGCGCCAGTTCGGACGAACCCATGTAGACCTGTTCGCATCTCGAAGCGCAACACACTGCCCTCTTTGGTATTCCATTCTGAACGACAACCCACTGTTGGGTCACGATGCCCTGGCCCACTAATGGCCCCGAGCTCGTCCATATGCATTTCCTCCAAATCCCCTGCTACAACAGGTCTTGGACAGAGTGAGGGAGCACAGGCTGGAGCTGATAGTGGTGGCCCTGTTTTGGCCCTCACAGACTTGGTTTGCAGACCTGAGTTCAATGGTGTCCGGAGCGCCTTGGACACTCCCGTTAAGCACGGACCTTCTGTCTCAGGCGGTAGGTCTTCACTATGCACCCCTCCCCGCACAAATGGAAGCTGGTCGCATTTGCGCGCTGGTGCGAGGCGCATAGTGAAGAACCACTGCACTGCAGAATTGGTAAAATGTTTAGCTTCCTTCAGAGTCTGTTTGATAAAGGCCTTTCTCCTTCTACTTTGAAGGTCTATTTACCACACTGATATAGATGGTAAGCCCTCGGGAAGCCACATTTTGGCCTCTCGGTTTATGAAGGGCACCCGTCGTCTGTGCTCGCCTACACCTTCTCTATTCCCCAGATGGGATTTGGTCACAGTTCTGGATGCGTTAACTAACCCTCCTTTTGAGCCTATAGACCCAATATAATTAAAATTCCTCTCATTTACTATTAGCCCTTGCCTCTGCGAAACGGGTAGGTGACCTTGCGGCCCTCTCTGTCCAGCAGTCATGCACCACTCTGACCAGTTGTTTGTGTGCTTTGGTAAACAAGCACAGGGCAAGGCTTTGTCTAGAGAATGACTATCTCGCTGGATAGTTGAAGCTACTGTATCTCTTTGGCATACTCCTCTGCAGGGAAGGCTCCCCCAGAGGGACTTAAAGCGCATTCTACTAGAGGTGTGGCAACATCTTGGGCACTACTTCTGGGCGTTACATTGGACAACGTATGTGCGGCAGCTTCTTGGGCTACACCTCACACTTTTGTCAGGTTCTATAGTCTGCAGCCAGACGTTAGTTCCCTCAAAACATGTACTGTACACACCCCTTTAGGCCCTACATGTCCACACTATAATCCCTTCTACCAGTGCGTAGCCGTAAGAGTAGGTTATTCTTGACAATGGCCTGTGTTACCTATTTCTTATTAATTGTATCACATAGCCTGCAGGCTTTGCATGTCTTATCCCGGTCTTGAGTATGTTATATCAGGGGTATTCTCTATAGACCACTTGACTGTGTCCGGCAGGCTGTGCAGCAATGCCCGTCCTGGTGACCAGCAAGGTTGGTTATATACGATATAGCAAAGTTAGAACTCAAGTTCGAAATGATGTAAAACAAATGGGTTGTACTACAACCCTGGTTTTACGAATGAAGAAGGAAAGTTCTTACTAATGCAGCCTTGCTGGCTCCCATTACGGGGGCTGAATGGGTCGCTAGAGTGACATTCTCTCGCAGGGCAATGCATATTATATCCTCGGAGGCTGGGTAATATGCGTCATGGCCCAGAGGGGCCAATCACTGCCTGCCATGGCAATGACGGGACTTGGGTGGTTTCAACGTTGAAAATTATTCAGTGGGGCTGTCTGGAAACAGCTTATAGCATAGTAAGAACTCTCGTTCTTCGTTTGTAAAACCAGGATTGTAGTACAACCCATTCGTTCTAGATCGTAAGAATGTACTGAACGCAGCCCTGTTCACAAATCTGATACATTTGAGCCATCTAGCAAAGAGAGGAGCACACACAACTGGTGAGAGGGCTCTCTTTCTTCCTCACTATGTAAAAAGGAAATAATTGACACTATATTTATATCTCTATATTAATAAAGATAAAATATCTCATCAAAAATAATAGACCTAAATTGTTATATTATTATCACATACAACAGACCAGACCAGACAGCAGAGGGAAGCAATGCTTCAAGAATGGGCCTTTGACGTGCAGGGCAGTAGTGCACAGCAGCCCACGTAAACATTTTGTGTAGGCCTACAATCATGGGCAGACTGACATAATGCAGATTGATTTTCACTTCATTTAAGATTGGAATGCAATTTATTTTGGCCTGTATCTGGAACTTGAAGACACTTCTCTTTTACTTTGAAAAGTCTAATTTTTTTCATATTCCCCAAAGGTATCCAAACAGGAAAGCTCATATCAAACATTTACAGAGAAGGTTAAACCTAGGAAATTATTGCAATTATATTGCAACGTATAAACCATTGTCAGTAAAAAAAAAAAAGCTTAATAGGCGTTGTGAAGAATTTAAGGGGAAAAGGTAGTATAAGTTATTTCAAGTCTACTATAAGTACAGTAGCCTAAAGAGATCTCTGGTACAGCATACTATGTAGTATTATTTTGCCTGCTTTCCTCTCAAGCAGTAAGATTTAACAAAGCTTTACTCTGGATAACAGCTGTGCTCAGTTCCTCAGTTTCTTCTATTTTGTATATAAACTGTGAGAATAGTGGACTTTCTATCTACACCCACCATTTCAACCTCAGCACTCCACCTCACATTCTGACAAAGCTACCTTAAATTATCTCTGGCAAGAGGAATTCCACAGTGGCACATATACTGCGTAAAACGATATGAACCAAAAACAATAAATCAATTTTCATAACCAACCTAAAAAAGTGTCTCAAATGAATGGGGAAAATATCTCATGGAATAAATGGGATTATTGTCTTGCTCTTGAAAGCAGCCTTTAATCTGTCTCTCTGGCTTTGGCATGTTTTTGATGGGGATTACATTCTTCTAATTTCTTTATTTTTAGTGTTTCTGGCACACGTCCCAGATCCTATCGAGAGGAGAGACCAACCAGTTGGGGTGAGGATAAGATATCCTTCCTCCAGCATATTCTTTACCCTTCTGAGGTGAAAAATTATTCCTCAGCCGAGACTCATACCTTCCTCATGATTTGTTTTACTTAAAGGCTGTTAGAGTTATTTATATATCATAACAGGTAGTAAAATGGCTCAGTGAGGGGGGAGAGACTCACCAAGTAAAACAAAGAGCTTGGCCATCATAAACTGCCATCTAAAATCAGTGAATCCTGTGTCTCTAAAGCACTAAATCCAGTGGTGTAAAGTACTTAAGTAAAAATACTTTAAAGTACTACTTAAGTAGTTTTTTGGGTATTTGTACTTCATTTTACTATTTATATTTTTGACTACTTTTACTTTTACTTCGCTACATTCCTAAAAAAAGAATGTACTTTTTACTCCATACATTTTCCCTGACACCCAAAAGAACTCGTTACATTTTGAATGCTTAGCAGGACAGAAAATTGTTCAATTCACACACTTATCAAGAGAACATCCCTGGTCATCCCTACTGCCTCTGATCTGGCGGACTCACTAAACACAAATGCTTTGTTTGTAAATGATGTCTGAGTGTTGGAGTGTGCCCCTGGCTATCCGTAAAATAAAAAAAACAAGAAAATTGTGCCATCTGGTTTGCTTAGTATAAGGAATTTTTTATTATTCGTACTTTTACTTTTGATACTTAAGTATATTTCAGCAATTACATGTACTTTTGATACTTAAGTATATTTAAAACCAAATACTTTTACTCAAGTAGCATTTTACTGGGTGACTTTCACTTTTACTTTAGTAATTTTCTATTAAGGTATCTTAACTTTTACTCAAGTATGACAATTGGGTACTTTTTACACCACTGACTGAAATATGACTGGGAGTGAGTGTGTCACTGTTTGTGTCACTCAGATCCCTATTCACAGAAAAGCGGGGCACCAGGAGCTTTAGTCTATAGTGTATCAGTGCACTTTTTTCTTTGCTTCAAGACATTTTTACAATGCTCCAGACCAGAAATATTTTGGATGTGTGTTTGTGTTGTCCTTATACTGACGTAGATTCCCATTCCTTCTCTCAAATAAAATATTATCCAAAGATAATGTTCTGGTAATACCTTCATTTACTCAAACCCATGCCCAGATATTTGTCTATAGTGCCTTCCAAGATTGCCTTGATTTAAGGTATCAGCTGTTTAAAAAACATTCTATGAATAGGCTACATTATTTTGCATAAGAGAACAGAATCACTCGCCAGATAGGTTGCAATCCAGTTTCAACATGCTTTATGTCACCTTTATTATGGAGCAATGATTGAGTGTATGGCCATGGAAATGAATCAATGTGGAAAGCTCCATTCCTGCCATTGACTTTAATTTTGCATAAGTCCTCAATGCCCTTTATGCTACTGTGTTTTGTTTAGACTTGCATTGTTAACATTGTCCTCATAGGTCAAGAGTTCGGCTTTTTGTGTTCCAAAGGTTCATAAAGGAACCAGATTATATCATTTCATGACCATCCAGACATCTCACTTTAGGAGAATCCCTGTGTCTGAAACAGTGATGGGGTGCTGATTAAGTCCAGCTGAAAAATGTCCTTCCCCACATCTCCCAAGCACTCCCCCATGCCAGAGCCGTCCACTGTCTGTGATTTCCTTTAACAAGCTGGCAGGCCCAATAAACATGCCGGTGATTTACTGCCCACAAGGCCTGCAGATTGAGATTTTAATTTAATTACGAAGGCAAGGAAATACATTATTTCAAGTGGCACTAAATTCAGCTATGTCTTCAGAAATGTTCCAAGTGATGCCTTAAAGACAGGTGTTGGAAAAGGGACCAAAACTGTCATAGGGAGGCACAGCTAGGGCACACTGCCAGGAAAGTAATTAGACTGAACATTTAAGCTTTTATTACAATCAGTCAAGCACACAGAGAAAGGAAGGTCAGAAAAACAAATATGAAATGATTAAACTGGAGAATAAAGAATGTGGGTGATGGGCTCTTAGTTGGCACATCAGGGTTAATAGAGATACTCAGACCTGCTGTGTCCGATGCCATGAAATGCTATTGAAATCCAATCAAATTATGGATGTGGCAGTATAGCGTCCAATAAGGCTGGGTTTTACTGCCTCCGCTCTGACCAGCTGCCAATACCAACTCTTTCTTTCAGGTTGTAATAGTTTTACAGTTATTATATTGAGGCAAGGCTAAATGCCCTGAAACTACGAAAACCTAATGTTTATTTTTTTTTGTTGTGAAAAGACAGTTGTAATCACTCCAATATTGAATTCAATGTGTCATTTATTTGATCAATTCAAAATCAGCAAGTCTATCAGTCCATTTACAGTAACTGAAAGAAATGATTCATTTCAATTACTTCAAGTTCATCATGGTGCATTTCACCCTCAATATGTTAGATGTATAATGCTGTTTGACCGGTTCTCAACTATTAGAGTACTATGTAACCTTTGCCTTCAACTCTAAACTATTTTCAATACACCCAGAACACACACACAAAATCAAATGATAACAAAAATGCCTTTGGTCTCTTTTGCTACATTTGCTGTCCCCCTGCTGTAACCCCCTATACCCCAAAGGGACACCAATTCTGGTAAGGCATCTCATCATGTTTGAACCAGATGTTGAGGCTATTCCCACTCTCTTAAATGGTAAATGGGACCTCCCAGAGGCTTTAGTCTTTGCCTCTGCTCACTGCTCACTGCTCTAAAGTATGGAAAGTATTTGTCTATGTATGTCCTTTGAGAGAAGCTCTGTAGTAGCAGCTGGAACACACAGAGACATAGGCCTACTGTAAGAATGGAGGGGGGACACTTACTGTAAGGGTTAGCTCAAGAGAGTTAGCTCGAAGAATGTGTGAAAACAAAAAGGTTTGAAGACGTGAAGAAAGTGTTGAATAAATGTGATTTCAAATTAAACTTACAGTAGAGGTCTATAATGTGCCACTGCTCTGTTGACATGATATTGTGTCCTCCAAACAGTTTGGGACAAGTTTACTGACGGAGATAGAAAAGAGAACATAACGATAGTGAAGAGGAGAGAGCAGAGCTATAGTCAACATGTTCTATACTGTTTAAAGTCTACATGGAAAGGTTTACTAAGATTGCTTTCTCCACCATTGCCAAACCACTTTCCTTATATTCTGGTAATGAGGGTGGACTATAAGAGAAAGGTGTGCATTCAGGCCGACTCATTTTTACAGTACTGATGCCGATGCCATTGACAGCCAAACTTTAATTACCAGTGCTTAATGGACCACTAACACCAGCCTCAGAAGTGGCTGTAACTCTAGGTGCCCACACAACCCGCCTCACTGGGGAAAATGTGCTGCAAGATTACTGTATAATTAATCTTTTAACATGTACAGTACAAGAGACATTGTGATAAGACACAGTGTGAGTGAAGTGACAGGAAATGAAAACATTTGGGTTCCCAAGACAAATCAAAGGACAGCTGACAATGAAAATAAACAGACTTTGACTTGAAGCACAGAGGTTCATCTGAAAAATCAATCATTTTGCCCTCCACCAACAAATAGATGGAGTAACAAAAACACGTTACATTGTCTGAAACAATATGTCACAGGACAGACATCTCCTCAGAACACTCCTCATGAGCTGTTTTATTATCTGTCCTGTTTACTGTACAGTCTGTGGAGAACATCTATTTGGATGAAGTCATCATGAGAACATTACTACTGAATACATGGACCTATATGGTGGGGAGATGTTTCATTATTAGTAGCACAAACCTGGATTCTTCCTTTTAGGGACTCAACTTTGAAATCTTATTGAAGAGTCAATACAGTATGACCAGGAAGGGGACTTTGCACAGACTTTACACTCTGGTTTAACCTTTCAATCTCGCCTGTAAAGAAATAGCAGTGCCTCATTCCTTCAGGCCAAGAATCATACACTGTAGGTTTGCTATTAACATAATATATGGGCGCTGTAGTATTTCTGGCTCTAGGACTGTGTGATGTTTTCTCTTTTCAGAACTCAATGTTCCAACATATACATACATACACCACTAAAGTCACCAAAGATGCATAGTAACCATGTTGTATATTTCATATTGTACAATCTAATAGGCCTACCTGTAACTTGCTCACTGAATATCTGGACAAGCTGCTTTCCATATTTTTCTCTGAACTCTAAAATCTGAACAAAACCCTGCCTCAGGACTGTATCTACACTGACTGTACAAAACATTTCGTTGGGGCATGGACTCTACAAGGTGCCGAAAGCGTTCCACAGGGATGTTGGCCCATGTTGACTCCAACGCTTCCCACAGTTGTGTCAAGTTGGCTGGATGTCCTTTGGATGGTGGATCATATTCTATACACACGGGAAACTGTTGAGAGTAAAAAACCCAGCAGCGTTGCAGTTCTTGACACAAACCGGTGCGCCTGGCACCTACTACCATACCTCGTTCAAAGGCACTTAAATATTTTGTCTTGCACATTCACCCTCTGAATGGCACACATACACAATCCATGTCTCAATTGTCTCAAGGCTTAAAAATCCTTATTTAACCTGTCTCCTTCCCTTCATCTACACTGATTGAAGTGGATTTAACAAGTGACATCAATAAGGGATCATAGCTTTCACCTGGATTCACCTCGTCAGTCTATGTCATGTTTTGTACACTCAGTGTATATACAGTCTTATTTGGGATGGACACAATCCCTCACAGAATGGAATGGTACCAGCAGACCTGCCTTTCCTGGACTCAGAGCAGACTGAAAATCCTCCAGGCTCCTATTTCAACCACCTCAACCGTCACTATTTTACCACCATAGCCACTACTCACAGATAGAGCTAAAATAATATTGTTTTTCCACAGAAAGATAATACTTTTTACACTGTTTCCAATAAAAGGTTTATTTCCCAGTGTCTAGTCATAATAAAGAGGATTCTGCTGACTCCTCGTTTCTATCCACTGGTACAGTATCAGAAGATGGTCAATATTCACAACATTCATATTATGTCTGTAGGATGGAAGCCCTTAAAGCACACATCATTAAACCCTCCTACTTGCCCAGCACAGGGTGAGGAGGGTCCAACAGCTCATTGGGGCCCAGTAACTGGACCCTGCGCCTCCAGCACACCTCCAATGTTTATTTGTAGGTATGACTGTACAGGAGTGTTAATGAGGGTCAGGGTACATGAACCCACCAGCTCCCTGGTAGCTATGATCCCAACATCTGTATTGAAATAAATGAACAGAAACATTGTTACATTTCAGATTCAGACTCTTAACTGAAGGAAAGGAAAGGGGTTGCACAACTGAATGCATTCAACCGAGAAAAAAAAGTGAAAGAGTGAAGGAGCAGTTTCTCCAGCCTGCCCAGATGGAGGATGGAAGGGGAGGAGTTATTATGGGGGTTAACTGCCTTGCTCAAGGTCATACTTTTCCACCTTGCTGGCAAGGGGATTCAAACAAGCAACCTTTCAATTACTGTCCCAACACTCTAACTGCTAGGCTACCTTCAAAATAAAACATTTTACAAAGCTGGAGAACTGAAGTCAGAATTGATAGTGACAGGTAGATAACGTGTAATACACATACACCTCTTTTTGGGACAGACTTCATCAACACAGTATCCTATACATACTCTTATACCCAACACAGGAATGTAAGAGTCCTGCTCCTCTCTCTTTCCGGTGTGGAGCTGTATGAGGTACATGCTGAGGGATCTTATGCCGTAAATAAACACTGGATGCTGTTTATACATCTCACATATGGATTTTAGTGCCTGTGTGATCTCCAAAGGCCTTGGGCCCGCTCCAGGCGAGCAGGGCTACTCATCCTTTAGCACAGGCCTCCAAATAAAACAGAGCTACCTCGCCAAGCAAAACGGGCTTCAGACCTATTTTCCACCGTCTGTGTGGCCAGGAAAAACACAAGGAAACCACTTCAACCCTGAAACCTTCCCCGATTGAAAAACTGTAGATCAGAGAGATTGGCGAAAAGACCCAATCAACGCACTGTCAAGGCTTTTCCTAAAGTTGTCCGCTTCCTCTGCGGGGAAAGTGAATGGACTCAGTCAACTAGCCTGGTACCTATCTCCTAGAATTAAAGTCAGGTTCTACACACCCTTCCCTATCTCTGTGCTACATTCCCTCCCTTGGACCATTCTACTACCCCTCTATGCCATTCTACTATCCATCCACACTACTATGGCACCTGGTATGGCTGGCTTCCCATCCTGGTGCCAGACAGTCCACTCCCCATTCTTTCCCCTGGAAGGGGTGATTGAAGTGCTCACCTGTTCCCCTGGGTCGACCAGCTGCTCTGCAGGCTTTCTGTCTGTTGTTGAGGTCTCTGCAACAGCATGACCTCTGGAATAGCGTCACTGTGTGTCTGCTGTGCACATCTTCAGTGGCAGGACCCAAGGGGCCCCATGTAGAACTCAGATTGACTATCTTCTTTCAAAGGGAACTGAAGGGAACCACAAGTCCTCTGAGCCCAGCTGCCTTGGGGGAAACCTAACACCAGCTGGGCTCTCTGAAACTAGCTGGCACAGGAAAGCCATGGATTATGACTTCCACTGCGACACCATGCATCTTCAGTAACGCCCCTGTCGTCCTTGGCTGGCACTCCCCTCATCTCCTCTGAAGGAAGGCCGCTCGGCAATAGAGGGGCCCTGCCACAGTCTGAATGCTTCAGATGGAAATCATTGAATTGTACAGTGGACATTTCTTTAAACCAATATTGTGGGTGTTTGTTAGTTTTTTCCACAATGCTGTTATTGTTACTTCTAAAGAACTCTCCTTCTCAACCATGTAACTGAAACATTAGGCTGTCAGATTCTGATGAACGTCTCACCATAATAAAATTGAATATGAAAATCGTTCATTTGGTTGTAAACAATTTTTTTATTTTGCCAACCACTGTAGAAACAACTAAAAACCAGAACTTTACCGATGATCCCTAAGCGGGTCTGTATTCTGCTGTTTAGAAGCAAATCAGATTGAGTTTCATTTCAGGAAATACTTTCCATGCTGTATTTTCATTGCCTCGCAGGCCCACTCTGTTGCCCCAGAGCACTCAATGAAAAGAGGCTTTACCTGCCACTCACTCACTCTCATTACCATGAACAACACCCCGCCAGAAACACTTACATTTTACATTTATCAAAAAGACCCCTTTAATGATCTGCAACTGAAATGTGTAACCTCTAGTTTGACAAAATGCATGCGCTGCCCAGGATACACAAACCAAAAGTTAAGTCCATAAACTTTCAGTGTTTTTTTTTTCCACTGACTTTTTTTTAGTGAACCTAACAATTACACCTTTATGATAAGAAACTGTTACTTGGGGGCGGAATAGCGAACATTATCGAATATCATACTGTAAAATATATAATACAATTTTGTGCCACAGGACCAATTAAAAAACTCTCCCAATTCACCTTTGCATAAATCACTCCTTTGTCTGTTTGGATTTTACTTCTTTGGCACAAGGTTTCCCACTGAATCAAGTGGTTGGCAGCAAGCACAGCCTCCTGACTTTGATAACGCTGTAAATGTAACACCAGATGACATTTATACAGTGTTCTGACTTGCACCTTTAATAGCCTGCATAGGCGGGCAGCAATCTGCTTCTAGGCTGGGCTCCGCACCACACAGGTCTGTACAGACCTAATGCATGTTTATATCACATTGGCAGGCAGGGTATCATTATCTGACAGCATTGATCTTAAATGAACTTGCCAGTGTGAAACAGCAGAATCAGAGGTCAGATAAGCACAGTGGCTATGTGCCTGTCAGTGTTGTCCTAGCTGACTTTGAGTAGTGCTGAGAAAGCAGTGGAGAGAGACAGGTGGTGAGACGTCAGGGGGAGTGAGCAGGGAAGAAACAGCTACACACAGCATCATTAGTGTTTCTGCTCCAAATATCCAATGCTTGAGGGAGAGAGAGAGAGAGAGAGAGAGAGAGAGAGAGAGAGAGAGAGAGAGAGAGAGAGAGAGAGAGAGAGAGAGAGAGAGAGAGAGAGAGAGAGAGAGAGAGAGAGAGAGAGAGCGAAGAGAGAGAGAGAGAGAATGACACTGATGGGCAGCCTGGTCTCATAGACTAGACGTAACATAGTAAATGTAACGAACGTAGGGTGGTTAGTCGGGGTGGATGGGTGGGCGTACAACACGAATGTCTAGCATCCCAAAGGTTGTGTGTCCGAACCTCAACACGGACACCTTTAGTAGTTTAGCTAATTAGCAACTTTGCAACTACTTAGCATGTTAACCCTAAACTTAACCCTTTAACCTAACTCCTAACCCTAACCTTAACCGTTAACCTTAACCCCTAGCCTAGCTAACGTTAGCCACATAGCTAACTTTAGCATTAGCCACCTAGCCACCTAGGTAACGTTAGCCATAACAAATTGGAATTCGTAACATATCATACGAATTGCAATTCGTAACATATCATATGAAATGGATGATGGACATCCACAAATGAATACATACCATACGAAACATAACATATCATAATAATTGGAGTGTCCTGGATTTACATGTACTATGTTACGTCTACCCCAGTCCAGGTTTTGATGGGATATAGTGGTGTGGTTGTGCACATTCCTGTGCACCACCGAAACAGTAGCAGTTAGCCCTCCCAGGTCCATGTGTTTATGTCTTGGGTTTCTCTCTCTCCCTCCCTCTCTAAATATTTTCGAATGCCTCTGAAGAATGTTCTAATGTTATTGAAGTAGCGGAGCGGCTGTATCCAGTGAGCAGCACTGCTGTTATTCTTTCACCTGATACTGAGGAGGACTCTGCGGAGGGGCTGTGGTCACACATACCTCTGTCCTCCTTCCCTCCTAATCCCATCCTTGCCTTCCTTTCCTTACTCATTTAACTGACAATGAGACACTCGCAATGAGACAGCCGCCGAAATTGTCACAACCCTTATTACGCAACCTCTCTTTCGTATCGTCTGACATCCCCAGAGATTGGAAAGCTGCCGCGGTCATCCCCCTCTTCAAAGGGGGTGACACTCTAGATCCAAACTGTTACAGACCTATATCCATCCTGCCCTGCCTTTCGAAAGTATTTGAAAGCCAAGTTAACAAACAGATCACTGATCATTTCGAATCCCACCGTACCTTCTCCGCTATGCAATCTGGTTTCTGAGCTGGTCATGGGTGTACCTCAGCCACGCTCAAGGTCCTAAACGATATACTAACCGCGATGTGCAGCCGTCTTCATTGACCTGGCCAAGGCTTTTGACTCTGTCAATCAACGCATTCTTATTGGCAGACTAAATAGCCTTGGTTTCTCAAATGACTGCCTCGCCTGGTTCACCAACTACTTCTCAGATAGAGTTCAATGTGTCAAATCGGAGGGCCTGTTGTCTGGACCTCTGGCAGTCTCTATGGGGGTGCCACAGGGTTCAATTCTCGGGCCGACTCTATTCTCTGTGTATATCAATGATGTTGCTCTTGCTGCTGGTGACTCTCAGATCCACCTCTATGCAGACAACACCATTTTGTATACATCTGGCCCTTCATTGGACACTGTGTTAACAAACCTCCAAACGAGCTTCAATGCCATACAACACTCCTTCCGTGGCCTCCAACTGCTCTTAAACACTAGTAAAACTAAATGCATGCTCTTCAATTGGACGCTGCTTGCACCCGCCTGCCCGACTAGAATCACTACTCTCGGCGTGTCTGACTTAGAATATGTGGACAACTACAAATACCTAGGTGTCTTGTTAGACCGTAAACTCTCCTTCCAGACTCACATTAAGCATCTCCAATCCAAAGTTAAATCTAGAATCGGCTTCCTATTTTGCAACAAAGCCTCCTTCACTCATGCTGCTAAACATGCCCTCGTAAAACTGACTATCCTACCGATCCTTGACTTCGGCGATGTCATTTACAAAATAGCTTCCAACACTCTACTCAGCAAATGGGATGTAGTCTATCACAGTGCCATCCGTTTTGTCACCAAAGCCCCATATACTACACACCATTGTGACCTGTACGCTCTCGTTGGCTGGCCCTCACTACATATTAGTCGCCAAACCCACTGGCTCCAGGTCATCTATAAATCACTTCTAGGCAAATCCCCGCCTTATTTTAGCTCATTGGTCACCATAGCAACACCCACCCGTAGTATGCGTTCCAGCAGGTATATCTCACTGGTCATCCCCACTATCTTTAAGCATCAGTTGTGTCAGAGCAGCTTACTGATCACTGCACCTGTACACAGCCCATCTGTAATTAGCCCACCCAACTACCTCATCCCCATATTGTTATTTATATTGTTATTTATTTTGATAATTTGCACCCCAGTATCTCTATTTGCACATCATCTTCTGCACATCTATCACTCCAGTGTTAATACTAAATTATAATTGTAATTATTTTGCACTATGGCCTATTTATTGCCTTACCTCCATAACTTACTACATGTGCACACACTGGATATTGTCACGCCCTGGCTCTGGGGACTCTTGTATGTTGAGCCAGGGTGTTAGTTTCTTTGTGTAGTGTCTATGTTTCGTTTTCTATGTTATGTTCTAGGTCATGTGTTTCTATGTTGGCCGGGGTGGTTCTCAATCAGAGGCAACGTGAATCAGCTGTTGCTTGTTGTCTCTGATTGGGAACCATACTTAGGCAGCCTGTTGTGCACTTGTGTTTTGTGGGATCTTGTTCCGTGTTGGTTTGTGTTGTTAACCGAGGACTTCACGTTTCGTTTGGTTGTTTTGTATTTTGTATCGTGTTGCCAGTACACTATTAAAAAGATGTACGCATATCACGCTGCGCCTTGGTCCAATCATTATGACGATCGTGACAGAAGATCCCACCAAAACAGGACCAAGCAGCGTTTCCAGGACCAAACGCCGGGTAAGGAGCTGGAGAGGTTGGCGATGGCCCAGGTGGGCCAATGGTGGTCCTGGGAGGACATGTTCGCGGGTAAAGGGCCATGAGCTAAAGTTAAAGCCCTGGCGAGAGAGGAGGTACGGCGCCAACAGTGTCGTCGTCGGACAGACGAGAGGCACCCCCAAAAAAACATTTTGGGGGGGGCACACGGCATGGACGACGGGGCTGCTGGAGGCAGATACAGGGCGAGTTTGTGGACGAGGAGAGAAGGCCACCAGGTTACGGGGGCCATTGGTCGTTAGAGGGAGGGAGAGTGTAGAGGCACGGCGAGAGGTACTGAGGTGTGTTACCAGTCCGGTCCGGCCCGTTCCTGATCCCTGCACAAGGCCAGTGGTGTGTGTTCCCAGTACGGTCCGGCCTGTTCCTGTCCCTCGCACCAAGCCTGTGATGCGCGTCGCCAGCCCGGCCCGGCCTGTTCCTGCCCCTCGCACCAAGCCAATGGTGCGCGTCGCCAGCCCGACCCGGCCTGTTCCTGCCCCTCGCACCAAGCCAATGGTGCGCGTCGCCGGCCCGGCCTGTTCCTGCTCCCCGCACCAAGCCTGTGGTGCGCGTCGCCAGCCCGGCCCGGCCTGTTCCTGCCCCTCGCACCAAGCCAATGGTGCGCGTTGCCAGCCCGGCCCCGCCTGTTCCTGCCCCTCGCACCAAGCCAATGGTGCGCGTCGCCAGCCCAGTCCGGCCTGTTCCTGTTCCTCGCACCAAGCCTGTGGTGTGCGTCGTCAGCCCGGTCCGGCCCGTTCCTGCTCCCCGCACCAAGCCAGTGGTGCGCATCGTCAGCCCGGTCCGGCCCGTTCCTACTCCCCGCACCAAGCCAGTGCTGCGCGTCGTCAGCCCGGTCCGGCCCATTCCTGCTCCCCGCACCAAGCCTGTGGTGCGCGTCGTCAGCCCGGTCCGGCCCATTCCTGCTCCCCGCACCAAGCCTGTGGTGCGCGTCGTCAGTCCGGCACAGCCTGTGCCTGGTCAGGTACCGATCAGCTGCTCCACACCGGAGCCTAAGCAATCCGCTCCACCGATCTCCAGCTCCAGCCAGCGGGACCAGACCAGGGGCACTACGGGGGGGGGGGGGGGGGGGTTGTTAGAGGGTTGTGGTCACGCCCGGAGCCGGATCCTCCTCCGAGGTGGAATGCCCACCCGGCCCCTCCCCTATTGGGTTTATGTTGGCGCGGTCACAGTCCGCGCCTTTGGGGTGGGGGTACTGTCACGCCCTGGCTCTGGGGACTCTTGTATGTTGAGCCAGGGTGTTAGTTTCTTTGTGTAGTGTCTATATTTCGTTTTCTATGTTCTGTTCTAGGTTATGTGTTTCTATGTTGGCCGGAGTGGTTCTCAATCAGAGGCAACGTGAATCAGCTGTTGCTTGTTGTCTCTGATTGGGAACCATACTTAGGCAGCCTGTTGTGCACTTGTGTTTTGTGGGATCTTGTTCCGTGTTGGTTTGTGTTGTTAACCGAGGACTTCACGTTTCGTTTGGTTGTTTTGTATTTTGTATCGTGTTGCCAGTACACTATTAAAAAGATGTACGCATATCACGCTGCGCCTTGGTCCAATCATTATGACGATCGTGACATATATACATTTTCTATTGTGTTATTGACTATACGTTTTGTTTATTTCATATGTAACTCTGTGTTGTTGTTGTTTTTACCGCACTGCTTTGCTTTATCTTGGCCAGGTCACAGTTGTAAATGAGAACTTGTTCTCAACTGGCTTACTTGGTTAAATAAATGTGGAAAAGTACTGTCTTGCAAATCAAATATGTATCTAATTATGAGTTGCAGAGAGTGAAATTACTGTACAATGTCTCTTAATTGTTTTTTTCTGTTGAATTATTTCTACAGTTAAATTACTACGTTACTTCCTTTTCTTTTGTCATATGTCAAATTCAATAATCTAATTAATTATAATATGCTGTTTATAGTTAACATCATCTAATCTCATGATTTGATTGATTCTACAAAGTGACTATAACAAATACAGCTTTTAGGATTAACCTCTCTTTCTTGAGGAGAAAACTGTGCTTCAGCTGGCCTGAATACCTCTTTGTTGAATCCAAGCATCTTGGCTAGAATAGTAATATAACATGATCAAGCGGTTTCAGTGGCTCAGTCTTCCTACTGGGGCTCTATTTCAACAAACCTAACGCAATGGTAAATCTAAGCGCTGGCGGTAGCGCTATAGGTTCGGGGGTGTGTCAGAATTATCTTTGCTATATTCCATTTTATTGCGACTCAAGTGATACCTCTCCATCCATTCTACTGTACAGGTAACTGACAAAATAAAGGAAACACTTGAGTAAATGAGAGCTACAAAGTATATTGAAAGCCTGGGGTGCTTCCACACAGGAAGTTCCAGACACTTGAAGAATCTATGTCAAGGCGAATTGAAGCTTTTCTGGCGACTCGTGGTGGCCCAACACCCTATTAAGACACTTTATGTTGGTGTTTCCTTTAATTTGGCAGTTACCTGTAGCAGCAGGCTACACTGAGAATGGAACAGCTGGATAGGGGAAACGTCTCGAGTCGCACAAAAGGAAATAGAACATTGCGGATAAAGTCTGGAATGACACAATTTCATGTAAACAACATCTAAAGACCTGCATCACTATACTGAGAGCTTTGTTGTTTCTAAAAGGACGTATTTGGGTGGTTTTTGGGGGCCCCCATACTACACAACGAGGATGAGGAAGTGATTTGCTGTTTGTATTAAGTATTTGTAACTTGCAAAAAAGTAATCATTTCATATCAGCACAACACAAATAAATCAAGTGTTTTTTACTCAAATATCAATGTGTCATACTACTACTTTATTATTTTAAGTAAAGAAGTGAAGCATAATAGAATCAAGTAACAAATCTCCCGAGTGGCGCAGTGCTAGCTGTGCCACTAGAGATTCTGGTTCGAATCCAGGCTCTGTCGTAGCCGGCCGCGACCGGGAGACCCATGGGGCGGTGCACAATTGGCCCAGCGTCGTCCAGGGTAGGGGAGGGAATGGCCGGCAGGGATGTAGCTCAGTTGGTAGAGCATGGCGTTTGCAACGCCAGGGTTGTGGGTTCGATTCCCACGGGGGGCCAGTATTAATAAAAATAATAATGTATGCACTCACTAACTGTAAGTCGCTCTGGATAAGAGCGTCTGCTAAATGACTAAAATGTAAATGTAAATCTCTGCAGTTGAAAACTAAATGTTAGTCTAAAAGAAATGTGAGATAGTGGAGATCAAGTTTATAAATTGCTTGGCTGGGCTGTGATGAGACAGTGTACTGCGCAGTCAGATGGAACAGAGTAAATAGGCATTTTAACGTCATAGATTTAGCCGGTGGTAACTTGTGGAATAGACACTGGCTGGAATGCGGTTTTAACCAATCAGCATTCAGGATTATACCCACCCGTTGTTTAATTCACAATAACAGCACTTACAGTTGACCAGCTCTAGCAGGGCAGAAATTTGACGAACTGACTTGTTGGAAAGGTGGCATCCTATGACGGTGCCACGTTGAAAGTCACTGAGCTCTTCAGTAAGGCCATTCTACTGCCAATGTTTGTCTATGGAGATTGCATGGCTGTGTGTTCGATTTTACTCACTTGTCAGCAACGGGTGTGGCTGAAATAGCCGAAACCACTCATTTGAAGGGGTGTCCACATACTTTTGTACATATAGTGTATTTCACAGCGGTTTTGATGGTACATTGATTCTCTACACTATACTTGCTTGTTTTGTCACATAAACTGAAATTAGGCAAACTATTATAATTTTAATTTAATTTTTGCAACCAGGAAATGGTGGAGTGATTTCTGCATAATGCACCTTTAAGCATTATGTTCTGCTTTGAGGTGTAATTGATCATGAGTAACAGATATCTAACCCTTGACATTCAATAATGAGACAAACCATTCCCACCATCAACAAGGTCATGTGCACCACTCTTAATGACAGAGGCTAATGCAGGATCCTGTAATGCTTACAGTTTACTGGAATGAGCACTGTGCTCAACAATGCCTGCTAAGGTGGGTTCAAATGACAAATCGTCAAATACATAAAACAATGTTAAACGTTAAGACACGACCACTGAAAATAACTAATCAGAACTACTTACAGTTGACAAAATGTACTAATGAAGGTTAATAATTTAAGTAGAAGGGACCCTACATTTTATGTTCACTAGAACAAATCTTAATTTTCAAGTAAATTCAATCGTTATTGTTCAGAATACATTATGCAATTGAGTGTAAAAAAGTTCATAAAAAACACCAAAAAAATTAAAATAAAACATTTTTGGGACTCAGTCGGGGTCTCAATTTACTGTAGTGAGTTAGAATAGTAGAATACACAAGGTGCAATTTCGCAATGTTCTCTTGTTTTGTCATTCACTGATAGTCAGTCAATTAGCCCATGTCAGCTAAAAAAATGTATATTGCTAAGTTAGTTTAGCGCAGTGGCATGTATTCATGGATGCCAAAGAAAGCCAGGCTTCCCCTTCAATTCACAAGAAGCTGAATGTACAGTATCTCACCGGAGAGAGGTCGCTCTCCGGTTTTGTGATGAAACAAAGGTGTGGTTGAATTTATTGTGCCACTGTGCCTTCTTATTGTCTCGGCCTCTAGGCCTATATGTCACAGTTGCAAGGCATATGAACTAACAGGTTATAGAGCAAACAACGCAATTCTCACAACACATAGATTGTAATCTGGGTTTTTTTCTGGCTTCCCCAGTGACTTTACCCACGCACCCCTACTGGTTTAGCGGCCAGCTATCTAAACTTGTTATCATGGTCGAATTACCGGCTGGGGGGGCCCTCATTGATTTTCTTAGTCAGTCTCACTCAGATATCATAATACAACTGCAAACGTTTCTCTCCACCCTACGGCAAAATGCAGAGGAAATTGCATTGCATTCGAGCCATGCACCGGAAATTGCATTGCATTCGAGCCATGCACCGACCACTGCACCTGTACACAGCCCATCTGAAATTAGCCCACCCAACTACCTCATCCCTATATTGTTATTTATTTTGCTCTTTTGCACCCCAGTATCTCTATTTGCACATAATCTCTTGCACATCTAGCATTCCAGTGTTAATACTAATTGTACTTATTTTGCACTATAGCCTATTTATTGCCTTACCTCCATAACTTGCTACATTTGCACACACTGTATATATATTTTCTGTTGTATTTTTTGACTTTATGTTTTTTTACCCCATATGTAACTCTGTGTTGTTGTTTTTATCGCACTACTATGCTTTATCTTGGCCAGGTCGCAGTTATAAATGAGAACTTGTTCTCAACTGGCTTACCTGGTTAAATAAAGGTGAAATAAAAAAATAAAAATAAAAATGTATCCTACGTTTTCACCATAAACCCATGGACGGTGAATCTTTCTAATAGGCTATTGGTTTTTAATCAAATTAAACTAAAAAGAACTATCTGCTTTTTAAACCAACAACAATATTTCTAAATAGGATCAGGTCAGAAGCATGATATCATAAATCGCTTCTCTCATTCCATGGCACTGTACGCACACATAGGCCTAACTGTTGTTATGCATAACATTCGCTCATCCATACAAACTACTAGGCTTCTGTCAATTGTATCGTTGCCTATGTGCGAGGCAGGAGGATTGAAAAGTTTGGAGGAGCGTGCATGTCTTTGGTAATCGGACGAGGGCTGTCTTTGAAAATGGGGATTGGATAGCCTACTCGAACAAGCGAAATGAAGTATGCAGTTATGTGAATTGTGAATAATGAAAAAGCATGAGAACAAAAACCTCCAAACCTCCAAAGGCACTCTCAGTAGACCATTTAAAACCCCTTTATTCATAGGCTAGTTGGCTAATGGCCAGGATAGAAATACGCACCTATAGGCCTATGCGATGCTTCTTAACCAGCCTTGGTGAAGTGGATGGTATGCTATGCTTGGTTTTTAATCAAATAAATTTTTTGGGGGGAAACCAATAGTTTTTAATGTTTCTAAATACGATATTAATTATCAACAAACTGTTACTGTTAAGACCGGCTTTTTGTGGGTCTTAAAATGTCCCATTACCACAGCATGAAATTGTCACTTTTGAGCGTGTTTTTAAGTACACACCTCAAATATTGCCACCCCTCCCACCTCAGCGCAAGTGAGCTGATGTTACACAGGTAAATTGCCGAACCGTTAGTGCTGGAAAATCCCTGTTTTTACATGACGAAATTGGAAACGTGCGTTTGACACTTGCGCCTCCTTACCGCCAGCCGAAAAGCTCCTGGTGTGCTCAGAGGTGGTCGGTGGTACTCTTCCTGAGTATTTATACGTCAATAAACAGAACCCCGCACAGCCTGGCCTCCCCATAGCAGGAAAGGTGTAAACTACAAAACCGCAATGTGGGGACCATACCACAAACTGCGCTGTCAATTCAACCCAGGGTGTAGAACTGGGCCAGTCTAGAAGTTGATGTGAAAGACTGCCAGCACTGCAAACACTACTCTTAAATATATTCATTACAGAGCTAATTTGACTAAGCGGTCACTCCTGGTCCTCAAACCAGACTAGAGAAAAAAGAGTGTAGGTTGTCTAATGGGTTCTCTATGAGCAAACTAAACACTCTCCATTGCTTGGTTTACCTGCATAAGTTTCCATAACTACCTCACCCGCTGAGGCAGAGTACCCTAAGGTCTCCAGGTCTAGGTCTAATTCCAGTGCTAGACTGAAGTGTCCAGGCCTGGGTAACCAGCGACGGGATCTAGAAAGGTATTATTCACACAGACTAGTGATCGTTTAAACTGACATTGAGTCATGCTAAATAGAGCCCCCGTTGGCACTTCCGCCCCTGCCCCTCCTTGGGCCTTCCTGGCACTGTGTGTGTGTGTGTGTTGTGACTGCCAAGGACAGAGCCAACCGCAGGGAACAGTAACACTGTGTGAGTGTGTGAAATGTGCCCATTGGGCCAAAGTACTGTGAGTTGGGACATTAGATCTCTTTGAAAAGGGTGGCTAACAGAGATGGTTTCTGCTTAATGGGACACACTCATCAACTTACAATTGGTCAGTATCTTACGTGTGAAAACCACATTAACTAGTCCCAAAAGAGATTAGCTTCAAATCAATCACCAAGCTATTTAAAAAAGAATGGAGAGCATGAATGCTTGTGTTCAAACAGAACTATACTTTCAGCATATTTCAACTGCTGAAAACATGTAAATAAGGTAACTCTTTGCTTTCCCACAGTATGTCTGCTCTAAAGTACCAGAGGCGGCGAGGGCACATCTGTTGCTCTGCTGGAGACGCACAGCTGATGATTATTGCAGGTAAACTCGCTTAATACTGCGCTGAATATGAAGGACAAGGCTGCCAACAGGGACTACAATATTTCACCCTAATGTACACCAGGTGTCAACACCTTTGACACAGAAAAGTTTGCCTTTAACTCTGTCTGTGAATGTGTGTATTCACGCTACGGGAGGAGAAATCCACACCGCACATCATATGAATATTGGTAAGTCAATGTGGTTGCAAGTTTCGAAACCCTTATTCATGTATCAAGGCAGACTGTGTAGATGTGTGTTATCCTGTGGTTGGGTTTTGTGGGTGATGCCATTTGTGTGTGCAGGGTAGTCGGTGTATGTATATATTCAGATCTATTTGACAGATTTCTTGCCGGGTCCTGGGGAACAGATACAGGATTGTGCGGCTGGCTTTGGGCTCTCTCAGGTGCAGCCAACAATCCTCAGAATGGGATGTTTACCTTTCAGTGTGCCTCCAAACCCGGCCAGAATAACCCAAAAACTAACAGCAGCCTGTTTGTTCAGCAGCTGTTTAGACAGGTGAATGAACCAGCCACTCCTGATTGAGGCCTTTTCTGCTTACTCAGAGGATTACAGGTAACATTAGAGAACTGACAGACTAGTAAAACTGGGATTCAGAGTTAACAACTCTGACACTCTAAAATAGAAAATGGGGCCATATGTTGTAGTCAAGGAGATATTGTAATGGTATGGCTCTATTTTGACCTATAATTTCTCCAGTCTCAATCTTCATGTAGAGTTGATGGATGTTCTGCTTTAATAGGTCAAGCTTATCATCCTGTCTAACCTGACAGACATACTATTCCAAACAATAGTATTACATGCAACCCAGACTGTAGAGGTTGATATAGAAAAATAATCTCTATAAACCGGTATATATTTTTAAAGTTCCTTAATCAAGTTCTGGTCGTAGAATCTTTTAATGAACCACTTTACTGGAATTTCTCTTTACAAGCTTCCCGTGATGAGAAGAAAGCGTTCAGACTAGCCCATATGCCAGAGCATTGGAAAAAATCCCACTCCCCCAAAAAAGGTTGTTTTATGAGAATAAGTAGATTCATAACAGGGCCTGCTGTCAGGGACATTTTCCACTGTAAACATCAGCCACGCAGGAAAGTGCAAATGAGCAACGAAACAGCTGTTACACTTTACAAGGCTGGTGCAATTTATTCATACATTAAACAAACCAAACTTAATACATGTTGTTTACTTGAGGTCATACATGACAGCCCATGTTCTGAAGGTTTGAGCGACAGGGGGAGAGATAGTGGCCTACCCCCCTCTGAGATTCAGCTTTTCATATTTCAGACATGGTTGAGATATGTTTAGACAATGTGAGTAAACTTGTAAAAAAAATTACATAGTGAGGTAAAGTTGTTAAAGGCCCAACAAACCAGCATCAATCAAGAAGCTGGCATATACTGGCCTTTTCCCATAGACTGCTGTAATCAACACAGTTTCCTCTGTGCTGTCTTTTTACGTATAGATGGGTGGAGTCCCTCTGAAGATTCATATTTCTGTAAAATGTGGTTATTTTCATTAAAACATGGAACAGGGTTATATTCATGATTAAAGTTGCACACATGGGAACAATATATGGCACTTGCCTGTATACAAACCTTCCAGTGATCTTGGAAACTAGTCCATCCACCAAGCCTGTGGTGTTCTGGCTATACTCTGGCTCTCTCAGGGGCTGATAAGCAGATGAGAGATGGCCTTGTGTGAACCCAGGGGAGGAATGAAACCTTTCCCTATATGTCTGATCCTCTCCAGACCCCCAGACCCGACCCACAGTGCAACTCAGTGGCCGTCATCGTTTGTTATTCTTCCTTTACCATGTTCCTTTACCATGTCTGGAGTCTATCACTCTGTCTGTGTTTGAGACTCCATCAATTTCTATTTGTCTATGACATTAACTATCATATAAAAAAGCAGAATGGTTTGTGCTGTAAGACCTCATTGGACTGTGTGTTTTTTGATCTCCAGAAGAATGGTGGTATAGCATAGCGCTCCAAATGAAGGCTTGTAGCCTCAGACAAAGAGACCTCTGACTCAAAACATCATACTATTAAGAGAGCCTACACCTCCAGACATGCTAAACTTACAACATGATACAGTCTTTGTTTCCCCATCATTTCAACCCCAAACTCAATGTGATGACGTTGAATCAATATGGAAAACTAATTGGATTTGCAAAAAGTCATCAACTTTTAACCTACATCCAATGACATGGTGACATCTTTTGTTGATTTCATGTTGAATTCACAATAGTTGGCAACTCAACCAAATGTAAATCAAAACTACACGTTGAACTCACGTCTGTGCCCAGTGGGATGTGGAGTTAAAATGCTGAGTCAAAGTAGTCGGATAGACCCCCAAATAGAAAGTGATGTAGAACACATAAAGGTTTAGGGGATAAGTATACCATAGAATGGAAACCATTACACATTATTTTATTAAAACAAATAAATTCACCTCACCTTAGAATAGCAAATGAGAAATAAACAAACCATCAATCATGTTTCTATTTTTATTACAGGTACAATGTACTAATATTCACTAAATTGTATATAATTTACTATAAGAAATTTCTAAACTTAGAATCAGAGCCTATCATGATTGCCGTGATCCTCTGGTCCGGTAACCTCCCTCCTTGCCCTGTCCTGTCCTGGGTTAGGTATATTGAAGACAGAACCAACCATTGAGGAGGAATGAAAGACCGGTCACAGAGTATTTTCTGTGGGTGAAAATGACCCACTACTTGAGTTTGAGTCCAGATTTGGAGGGTGACGCCATGCCAGCTCTGTTCTGTACTGCTGTGCTCTGCTCTCCCTCTGCTCGATGTGTTTGTACAGGTGCACGCGTGATATGATGTATGTGTTACAGCCACTGTGTGACTGAGCACTGACCCACTTCCAGAGTTTGGCACCGCGGCACAGCAACCTCTGTCCTCAGCACAGAGACCATGAGCCTGGTAACAAACACTCCTCTGTCACACTGAGAGCTAAGGCTATAAGGGTTCTACTTGATTTGGGCTCTTGCAGTTTAGGCTACTTCATTTCAATCATCTAAAGTGAATGGTATGACGTGAGTCTAAAGAGGTAGATATCTCAATTCACTATGCATCCCCATACATGTGTTCTCCGTAACAACACACACACACATGCACATAGCACGCACACACACACACAAATTACCTAAAGCATGCACACTGGTGCACATAAATTCCTTACGTCAAACACATTGTCTATGAAAGCACTGTAGGGAACGATTGGCATGTACTGCTGCTGCTGCTTCGTAATTCATCCCAGTGCTCCAACGCTGACCTACCGCCACCTCTAACCAAGCATTTAACAGAAAGAAGGATGTCAAAACACTGAGAAAATTAATGGGTGGCAGGCAGGAACAATCGGCATGGCAACAGTCATGGGGAGAGAGGTCAGGGGGAAAGGGGGAGAGCGTAACCTGACAGAAAAACGTAATTAAACCCAAACCATGGGCTTACCTAACTTTAATTCATGTGCCAATTCAAACATATTAAAAGACTGGGTGTCAACAGGCCTGTATGTCCCCATGTGTTCACATGTATATTTCCATTATTTAGATCCAGCTTTCCCCAGCACCTCCTTCTTCTGCTCTCTGCTTGACTATTAAACTCGGAGGTAACCACATCCGATTCTAGTGGGCCATGACATTGACACACAACAAAACGTTTGAGGTAAAAAAAATCACATTATGAGAATATGAAATGTCAACACCAGAGACATGTTGGGAATTGGTTGAGACTGAAGGTAGCTACCCTGGTCTGACAGTCTGCCAAGATAACAGAATGATGGGTAGAAAAATCAGGCAGACCCCTTGCCTGGGAGTGTATAGAAAACACCCTGTCCTATTGGGCCATGTCTCTCTCAATCAGGCCTGGGAGAGGGGGGAGGAGAGGGGAGTCAGAGCCCCCTGTCTGCAAATGCCCTGTCCCTCAGCCTGCTGGTTGGCTGGGAGGGATGATTAGTTTGACTGGACGTCAGGGATTATATAATGGCACACATTAGCCATGTCATTTAGAATACTTTTAACTGTGGAGAGCTGGGCTTTACATTTTTTGTCTAATACTTACAAGCTATAAAGTGTAAATCTTATTTTATGCATGTTCAAGGATTCTTTGTTGCACAGCAGTAAATCAAGTTTATTGTTGCTGTTGGATACATTAAGATATTAAATATATGTACATATGTTGTAAATGGCCATATAAATCTGCTGTATCCTTGTTGTAAATTGCATAGATAAAAATGAAAACAAATTAAACTATGGTTTTAAAATATTGGTCTCGAAAACCAAAAGGTAAAAGTGGGTGACGTTACTGTACGCGTGACTGGAATATACAATGACTTATTAACATTTTACTGACCCTCTTATCCAGAGCAATTTACAGGAGCAACTACGGTTTTTCACCAAATTTTATCGGGGATTCGAACCAGTGACCTTTTGGTTCCTGGCCCAACACTCTTAACCGCTATGCTACCTGCCACTAGTTGGCTTGATATTCACCAACTGCAGAACCAATTAACCCTGTCTGTGTTCAAGTTACAAAAGGCTGCAAGATGTCTCCTCTCACTGCTTCCTTCCCCAGTCCTGCTGTACAGAGCCTCCAGTCACAACACTATCCACCCACCCAGCTCCAGACAACAACCCAACCTGCAGTTAGAACAGTATAAATACATAATGAGTCTCCCAGTCTGGTTCTCCACACTATACTATATCAATAACTACACTGTAAACCGCTTGGCATTTTTTTACTCAAATACTTCTAGTAAGTTGAAGTCAATGAAAAGTCATTATTACCAGTGGTACTGACTCAAAACTCACATCAACTCTATTTTTTTAAGTTATGATAACAAATTAACTTTTTTCCCAGCATACTCTACTGCAGGTAGATTTTTTTGAATTGATGTAATATCTGTGATTAACGTTTTTCTAAACTAATCCAATCATTTAGTTAGATTTTTTGCAACCGTTACTGAAATGGTTGTTCCTGTTTAAATGGCTCAAGTAGTGTTCTCACACTGTTCCTTACCTTGGCAGTCATTTTGAATGCAGGTTGCAAGTGAATACAAATGTCAACTGTTGGATATCCTAACTCTGGCTGGATTCCAATAGAAATTACACATCACTTTGCAAGCCAGCATAATGTGACTAGCAGGTAGGGTTGCAAAATACTGTTACATTTCCCAGGTTTTCCAGAAATCTTGGTTGGAAGATTCCTGGAAATCATTCAACCAGGATTTATTGAAAATCTGGGAATTTTGGGAGAGTCTCAGGAATTTTGCAACCCTACTTGCAGGCTTGATGTGGCCTGTAAACTACGAGTTTCAGGCCACTGTATTAGGGTAAAGCTAGGCCTCAAAATAAGGCCTTATGAGATATGTCATGTATTGTCATAAAGAGTTTAATTACAATGATAACATTCACCTAGGAACTCCCTTGGTGAAGGCCACAGGACTGAAAATGAACGAATTCAACATCCATGTCTCTGTCACTAACAAATACAGTCATGGGTGGTAACTCTACAATTCACTCGAAAAGGCAAGGCACACTGGAAAATTATATTGGAGGTGTGGCTTAGTGGGGTCGTTACTCAAACAATTTTAAGCTGATACAACTCAAATATGGACCCCCTACAGAGTCAAAGTGACTCTATCGGTTTGAGTAATGACTACAAAATCACTTTAAGTAACTGTAATCAGATACCTTAAGTGCAACAGGTTTCCTCAGCACATTGGGGTTTACAGTGTACATGTGTCAAGCTGCACCATACAGTCCATGTCCATCCCACGCTGCAGCATTGAATCCTGGCTGGCTGGCCCAGCTCCTTCCCACAGCTGATATTTTTAACTGACTGAAGGAGCCAGAGGGAGTACAGATGTAGGATCTTAATTTGAGACGGTTTGCTACAGCATGAAAATTATCCTGCAGCAACAGGAAATGTGAATTATTATGTGGATTATAAATTAATGGACGTTTTTGTAGGGGTTGATACATTTTTCGTAAGTGAAAATCTATTTGAAATTTCTAAATGGAAATTACAAACATCAGGAACATTGTCAGATAGTAGATTAATGAGTTATTATATTTGTACAATACAAATGGGAATTCAACCAAGCATAAATAATCTGGTTGAGCCACATACTATAGTAATTGCAGCCCCGTACCGTAGTTATTATATGTCTAGGTCTCACACGATTTGAGTCTAGGTTCCCCCATGGCTCTCTTTCCATATCTGCAGCCTGTCAGTTTATCTCAGTGGTGGCTGGAGAGAGCTGGAGCTGCAGGGCTGGAGCTTTGCTGTGGAGGAATTGTTTTAGGGCCCATGGAGCAGGCTTTATGAGCCTTAGGCCACAAAGCCAGTCAGACAGAGCCACTCCTGGCAGCACAACTTCCTTACTGAGGCCCATCAGATACTGGGTGCAGTGATATACACACAGGACCTTAATTTGAAAATAATCCTGCAGTAACAGGAAATGTACATTTTTATGTGGATTATAATTAATGTATATTTTTGTAGGGGTTGATAACATTTTTGTTAGGGCAAATCAAGTCTGAAATGTCAAATCGGAAATTACAATCTTTAAAAGCCTTTTAAAATCTCAAATACACTACAGATGTAGGATCTTAATTTGAGCCAGTTTGCTACAGCAGGAAAATAATCCTGCAGCAACAGGAAATGTTAATTATTTGTATGGGTTGATATTTTTTTTTTTTAAGTGGAAATTACAAACTTTAGAAGCCTTTTTAAACCTTGAATACATTACAAGTTTCTCAGCAACAGAAGAGTGATAAAATTAAGATCCTACATCTGTACAAGTATATATTTCCTGAGGTGCAGGAGAATTATCAGCAACAAAAGAGTGATCAAATTAAGATCCTACATCTGTATGCACACACATTTATACACACACACACAGTCATCATTAATCTTGGAAAAATCTTGAGGCGGCTCTACTTTTGTAAATAAACAGTGCGTCTCTGGAGAAATTTCCACAGAGACAAAGGGCATGAAGCTGCTAATTACACATGTCTAGGAGGCCAAACACCCAGTCTGAAGTACTGTATAAACTCTACAAAGTTCAGTGTTTCATCAGTTTAATATCATGCTTTTAGAAATGTTAAGATTAACATCGTAAATAAACAAGACATGCTCTGCCCAACCTGGTGGTGACTGGGGAGGGAAATCCAACATATGTTGGCCGGTCCAGCAGGTCCACAGCTCCCTGGCCCTGCCCTCTCCCTCAGTGCTTCTGTACTCTAACTGCTGGGCTGGGCCTGGGAGTGGTGTGTGAACCTGTCCCCCTGCCAGCTCTCCCAGACCTCTGTACTACATCTTAATGGTCTAAATTACAATGCTGCCACGGTTGGACGGTTGGCCCGGCCTGGGCTGGGCTGGCAGAGAGGGGTTCCCACACCTGAAAGCAGCCTGTGCACTGCAGCCAGAGACATGACTGCTGGACAGGGAACAATCATGTTAGGCTCTCTGTGGAGCTGTTCAGGACCCAGACCGCTTTTACTTGTCGTCCCATCAAAGATGGTGGATAAATGAAGGTAGTTCACTTAGGTCGTTTACCATTGGGGAGAACATTTTCAGTTCAGGTCTACTTAACTGGGTGTGTCTCCCATAGACACCAATGCAATAGCAGCTGGGTCTGGTCTACTTAGTTAATTGACTTTCATTGAACCAGAATAAAAAATAAAAAAAACAGTGTGGGGTGTCTCGCTTCCTCTTTCATCTCTGGTCCCGTCTCTCATGTAAGGGAGGAGGCCAAGCTTCTTGGGTTGGGTGTGCGTGTGCTTCCATGGTATTGAAAAACAGGGTCCTGACATTCTGACAGCCCTGTCCAAAACAAGTGACTTGTTAGAGCCAGTGAGGTTTGGTGTGGCTGAGTTTAGAGGACGCCTCCCTTTGACCTCAAACTAGAGCATGATGGGAACACAGGGAGACAGATGTCTACATCAGAGACTGAATGGAGGACTTCTTTAAGTGATGTTGACATTGTGGTGAAGAGTGAGGTTATGTTGAATATCAAGTTAAATGGTAAAGGTTTAATGATGAAAACAACAACATTTGAACTTGAGACAACCCAGCCCTTTCTTATCCGTCTATGTTGGAGTAGACACTGTTCTGGAGTACCAGACAATAAATAAAAAACGTTTCTCTATGAAATGCTGTATTTCTCTGACTTGTGCATTAGTACTGTCTCTGTGCCCATCTCACAACACAACACCTGTAGTCTACTAGAGGTGAATCACTCTGAAAGCTTCATCAACCATAAGTACCATATGTCAGACTTCTGCCTCAAACTTCAGACTCCAACCCTGAGCTGACCCAACACAGACCTTTTGGGCTGTGTATTTAGAGTTAAAAACTGTGAAGACTGGTAACAAAATTCCTGATCTGCATGTGGTTGTCACTGCAGCCAGCAAAACCATAACTGGCTGTGTGCATCTGATGGAGGTATGGCCAGAGTTCACTGAAGCATGGGGGAGCAGATAGATCCAAGAGGAGCTCAGCTCACTCAAATTGGTGTCAGCTGTTGAGATGTCCATACACTTGAGGTACACCTCATAGAGCCTGGAGATCTCCGAGAGTGTCTAAAAGAGCTGCAGCTTTGCACGGTGCACACAATAGGCTATAATTAAGTGTAAATTCCATGTGAACCGAACTTCTGTTTCGCTTCCAGAATGATAAGCATCGTACTATGATGCTACAGTGTTAGCATGTTTTGTATCAGAGTTAGATGAGTATGAGTAGTGGAAGGCTGGAGGGGTGCTGCCTGGAGCACACGTTTGCGACTGGGGCTGAGAGTGGGGCTCCTTCCTGCCTCTCACAGGATGTGGGGTATCCTGTCTGGCTGCTGGAGAGAGGGGTGCCCAGCTTCAAAGGAGGTAGGAAGTGGTAAGGGGATGGGGTATAGTAGGCAGGGGCAGGGGGAAGAGGGACTACTACAGAAGTGAATGGATTTCTCAGTTTATCTTGTAGCTTAAACTCAGGACATAGAGTATGAACTCAATAAGAGCACAGTTTTGGAATGGGATGTTAGTCTGTTGTTACAGTTCATTTGAAGTGGACAGATATATGCTTGTTTCAGGTAATCCCCACTGCAAACTCGTATTCACGATTACTGTAATTCAAGATAAAACAGACTAACATACAGTACAATATCTACAGTACAGTATTTTTATAAGACTTATAAGACCTTTTCCCCATTGGCAGGCCTTAGTGCTTCCCCCTGTGGAGTTCCTCTCATTCCCCCAGACTCATGGTTTTATTTACTCCATGTTGGTGAGGGGGTTGTCTGCAAATGTTAACTTCAAAAATATGCGCAGCTGGCACAGAGATGCACCCTTTTCCACTGGCATCTGTGTCATGCCATAGACTCCACACACACGCACATATACGCACACACATACGCATGCACACATGCACGCACGCACACACGCACAAATTGCACACATCGCACACACACACAGAAAATCACTAATTAGTAATTTAACCTAAATATGGGGCCATCAAATTCAGTACACTGTCCTCTAATTTCATGCTTGTCTTGTGAACTCACATATACTCTCTTACATCAAAAACCCACATAGAGAAGTGCAGAGTTTGGGTAGAATAATTATCACTTAAAAGATTAAACATCTTGGCTCTCCTTCGCCGTAAAACCTTTTCCCTCTACATGTGTTTGACATTATCTCTCCCTGCTTGCCCCACACTGGGCTGCCATGCATGGTAAACCCTGGGTTAGATCTCTGTGGGCCAGGCTGGTTAGATGAGCCCCAGGCTCTGAGTAGATACAGGAACCTCTATATATAGACCCAGGTCAGAACAAAACAGTCTGCTACTAATTAGACATGCTCATCATGTAGCAGGCACTACAGTGGAACACAGGAGAGAAGAAACACATTATTAGACTGGATCACTCTGAGAGAGAGTTCTGCAATGGAAATGGAATACTGGAAATCATTTGATTCAATCGATGAGTCCATCTATATACCATTGTATTTATTCATTCATTTATAATCAACAACAAATATAATTATGAACTTGATTGATAAGACCCTATTCCTCACCCTTCACCCATTGCATGTTGCACTTCAGTTCCAGTCGTGTTTTGCAATAAAAGCAGTCATGCTGTGAATCCTTGAACCTTGTGTAATTCAGGATATTCATAAAGCATGTACAGTAGTGTGTCTCTCTATCTGCTATCCCTGCCTACTGCCTTAAAGACTCCATTGGATTTACAGGCCTTGGCATCTGCAGCCAGTGACAGGGTGTGGAATGGGAACACCTGAGTTACGAGGCCTGTCTGTTGCTCTCTCTACCCAGAGACAGGAGGTCCAGTAAATCACACACATCAGCTGTCATACCAAGAGTCTCTTCTACTGAGTGTGGCAACTCGGTTCATGACCCTGCATCTGGGCATTGTGAACAAAGAACACAAGGAGATATCAAGGAGTATAGTACGTTTAGTATAGTAAGTTGAGTATAGTACGTTTAGTATAGTAAGTTGAGTATAGTAAGTATAGTAAGTTAAAGAATACAAAAGAGTCTATGACAGGCTAAAGAAAATGACTATTTGGGACAGAGCAGCTTACAGTAAGGTGGATCCCTGTCTCACTGTGAAGTGAGAAGCCTTCCTTTCCAGACCATGAATTATGCTTTTGAATCAACTTCGATTCATATTTGATCAGTGGGAATTAGGTGGAAGGAGTTAGTGTTTAACAAGAGCAGACCTTTGAAAAACAGAATGCTCCTGATGCCAGAACATGCATGTATAGCCTGCCAGGGTATATCTGTGCCCGGGAGAATGTGCTGAGCTCCACTCTGGTCTCGGGGCTGGGGTGAGTCAGCTGTGCGTTGTGTGTGTGTGGATGTGTGTGTGGGCGTGCGTGCATGCATGTGAAAGTGTGTGTAGGAAGGAGGGAGGAAGAGCTGAAAACAAGTGCGGAGGCCAGGGAAGGGAGTACGGTCTTAGTCGGGGCGGGGAAACCAATCCATATTTACCAAAAAGGAGAGGAGTGTTGGGTAGACCAGGGGTGTGGGATGGGACATCCAAAACGCACTGGACATGCCAAACCGCACAGTCATGAGTGAGCAGATTGGAGCTGGAGCAGCCAATGGAGCTGGTGGTAACTCCTGGCCTGGAAAGAGGGGTGCTGTGCTCCATAGGGGCATCTACTGTCAGCTGTAGCTGCTGTCTGGGTGCAGCAGTGTTCCCTCTCTGATTGAATGTATGTGGTGTGTCTGTAACCTAGCTAACCCCTCATACTGTGGGGCAGATGCAGGCTGGGTCGGCCCAGTGCCATGGTAATCTCTCTGGGTCCAGAGGATCAGTCCCTGCAGGCCTGGGGAGGTGAGGGGGTCTCTTCTGTCCCCTTCTGTTGACCCCATCTACACCTGTCCATTCTGTGAGTGCACTTGAGCGTGCTCTGTGCTCTACTCTGAACTTCAGGATAGAAGTGCTAAAACATAGCACCACTTGAAAAGAAGCATTCATTTTTTGTTAATGGAGACCAACAGTAACATGCACCCATGTTGTCCCATATCTGCTGGAAGGTGATATGATTTTAATCAGGGGGGAAAGGTGGCAAGGTCAGAGTTTGTAACTAGGGGACACTAACTGCCATGAAGGATGCCGCTCCTTACAAAGGGTGATTCACAAGGCTGGGGAAACATGTGTGCAACATATGACAACCCTCTAGAAGAGAATCCGAGCTACAGCCTAAAGAGAGTGGCCCATAGAGACCACACTCTACAGTTAACCACCAGATACCAGTCACACCTCTTAGACTTAGAGATATAAGACTGTAACACTAATGAGGAATGTCTTCATCAGTCATTTGTAGCATACACTCTTAACAATAAAGGTGCAAGTTGGAACCAAATAAGGTTATTGAGAGCGATGCCATAGGGGAATCAATTTAGGGTCATTTAGCATTTCCCAGGGTGCCTTTCAAGTGGATTTTTTAGTTACCAGTACCACGCATGAATGACATGGTTGTTGCATTCATTCATTTTCAGTCCTGTGGTCTTCACCAAGTGAGATCCTAAGTGATTATGTTGTCATTAAAATTAAATTCTTTAAGACAATACAATACATATTTCATAAGGCCTTCTTTAGCAGGCCTAGTTTTACGCTAATACAGTGGCCTGAAACTCATAGTTTACAGGCCACATCAGGCCTGCATGTCACATTATGCTGGCTTGCAAAGTGATGTGTTGTAATTCCTATTGGAATCCAACCAGAGTGTGCATATCCAACATTTTACATTTTTATTCACCTACATTCAGAATGACTGCCAGGGTTGGGAATATTAAGAAATGAGACTACCTCAAACGTCTAAACTGGAAGAACCATTTCAGTAACGGGTGCAATAAGTCCAAGTAACAGATTGGAATAGTTTAGAAAAATGTATGGTATTTATATTTGAGTGGCATAAGATTATTTTAATCAATCAATGTACATTCAAAAACATAGATATTGACACAAACAATTCTAAAAATCGACCTGCAATAGAGCACCTGAGAAATATGATAATGATGGGCTTGGTTAAATATTTTAAAATGTATATGTGGTGAGTGTGGTGAAAGGAGTCAGGCGCAGGTGGGTAATCACCGAATACAGAGTTTATTCCTTCGTTGACACACAAATGCGCTCCAATAGCGATCAACGAAACAGGCACAGGGGAAACAAACATCCCTGGCAATTACACTGTAACGGAATCCAATAATACATAGGCACAGGGGGAAAATCTACCCTGGCAACACAATGTTATGAGTAGCTCCACCGAGCTACATTACTCTCACAATTAACAATCACCCACAAGGACAAGGGGGCAGAGGGAACACTTATACACAGACTAATTAGGGGATAGGAGCCAGGTGTGTGTGATTGACAAGATGAGACAATTGTGATGATGATTGGGGCGGCAGTGGTTAGTAAGCCGGTGACGACGAACGCCGAAGCCTGCCCGAACAAGGAGGGGAGGCAGCCTCGGCCGAAGTTGTGACAGTATATTACTGTATCTTTTAGCTCTCCTGGTAAATACATCTCCCATGTCAATTAATATTTTGCTGGAGGTTTCCTTTGGAATTTTAAAAGTATGTCTGTACTTTATGAGTGCATTTCTGTCCATGTGTCTCTGCTCTGAGTGTGTCTCTCTCTGTCTTAATGTTTCTGTGTGTCCCTGTGGAGTTGTGTGTGTGTGATGTGGGGATGAGGGATATCCCGTGGAGTGCCAGTGTGTGAAAGTGGGGTCTCAGAACTCCCAGGGAGCTGAGAGAGCTGATAACAGCTAATTGCCCAGATGAAGCACAGCAGCAGCTGTAGCAGCCTCCCCCACCCCTTCCTCCTTCCTCCTCCCCTCACAACGCTGACCCCCTTCTCTTCTCTTTAACTGGGGCAGAACTGGGTGCCCCCCTTCCCTCCTCCCCTTCACCCTCCACACACCAGAGACTCCCTCCCTCCTCTTGCAGGGACAGATCTGGTCGCCAGAGAAAAAAGAAAAGTTGGAGAGCCCTAATAGCCCACTGAGAGGTTTCTGTAGTTGATATGAACTTGGCCAAGACCCCGCTCTGTATTGTTGAGGCTGCGCTTTTCAGCTGCTGGGTTTTTCCCCTGTGTCGAGGTATCTCAGGAATCCTAATGATCTTTTGTGTTAATGATCACAGAGTGACTATTCAGCCAAATGTCTAATGGGACCAACACAGGCTGCATGGTGTATCTGCCAAATCTCCAGAAAGAACTGTGGTTGATCCACCACGTAACCCCACTCATAACCCCACAACCTCAACATGCTGGAGCAGCCATCAGCACCACAAAGACTGACAAGCATGTGCATTGATCCCTATCTTCTCCACCCACCAACCCACCCACACAAAGAACACAGGGACTTTGCATAGCTGGCTCATATTTTATTCAGACATGATATTAACTCCAGATTGAAATACTGCGGAGCTGTTGTGTGGTGTTGCCTGAATAGGAAAGCAAAAACGGGCAGACATGTAAGACGGAATCAATAGCCCATTTTTAGTCGCTTTAAGTACGGACTCTGGCAAACTCACACAGCACAAGAGATACAAAGCCAGTGAAAGCGGTGAAAGCTTTCTCTTTATAACGTTAATGAGCTGAAAATAAAGAAAGGACCAGAGGCTCTTATAGAGATTACTCAGAGGGAGATGCTAGACGAGGTCTCCTTCCTCCCCTGACCTGGCAGGTAAGTCATGCATTACATTCCTAAGTCCTCCTGCCTGCCTGTCTTTTTCCCCCTCTGTCTCTCTGTTGTGATTTCTCCCAGGATCCAGTTTGGGGAGTCAGGAAGTGTGGCCTCCTCCGAGCCCTAGCCCATCAATGCTGTGTTTATTATCCTAACCTCTGTGAATTTGCATCCTAGACATCAAGCACAAAGTCAAGGGCATCAGGGCTGGTGAAGAGGAAGGAAAACAGGCCTAGAGCCTGCTGTATATTTGTGTAGCATGGGGGTGTGGGCCGGGGGTGTAGGGCTGGCAGCAGGGTGGGTGTAGGGGTCAGAGGAGGGGTACAGACACACCCCACTGGGCACACCATGTCATTTCAACGTGGACATTTTGGCAATATTTGGTTGAGACGTTGATCAATGAGATTTCAACCTTTATTCACCCACAGAAAAAGACAGCCAACAGTTATTTCTTTATTTCCGGTACTATTGAGTTTAAATACTATACTTGACTAATAATCAACTACATTTAAATATTGGAGTGAGGTTGAGAACACATTGTGATCTGATTTGACCAAAACACACCATGAATTCAACTGGGATTAAGAACGATCCATGAAGTGTGTTGATTAGATGTTTAGAAATAGTTGTCATTTTATGATGTAGACTTCTTTACATTAAATAAGGATAAGAGCCTGAGCTAAGAATAGGAAAACAAACTATCAACCAGGACCTTTCTGATGTTGCACACTCTTGAAAAGCACCCTGATATGCATAATACAATTCTACTCATGGTGCAGTATGTTCCAGACTTAGGGTCTATACTACTGTTGGCTATTGTCATTTTGTGAAACACAATTAGAGCAGTAACTTGGAACAGCATTGTGTAAACCTTTGTCCACGTAAAAACTGTTATGCAAATGTGTTTGTCAAAGTCAAGAACAGTTTAAATGAAGAAAAAAAATTGCACCACAAAATAGATGTACAAGCCATCAAAAAAAAATACAAAGCAATAAAATGCATTTCTGGCACAGGCTTCTGAAAACACAAATTAGATCTACAATAAACCCCAAAAAGTTACTGTCGGAAAAGGCTTTGATACTTTTAACTTTGTAAGAACTCTTTCATCTCCTTACTCATTGGCCCTCCCACTGCACCCCTTGTGGCCAGGTGCATATTTCAGACAGGTTGACATCACCTGTTGTATTTCTGCCTCTGTAGCCTTTGATTCACCAAGATGCACACCTGCTGTAAAGGGGGAAAACAAATATTAGCTAGAGAAGGTATTTAAATGTCATGTAGAATGAAGAAATAAAATATGGTAATAGTTTACCGATGCATTGTTCTCTTTCCCCCCAGCTTTGAGATCTGAGATATCTGTAATTTTACAAAAGGACAATAATGCATTACACATCCAGTACTACATGGCAATATAATGTCATTCAACTCACACCAATGAAACATTTAATTTCTCACCATGAATTTTAGAAATTCATTCTCCATTAGTGTGGTGTTTTAGTTTACCATTTCTCCTCACCACCAATACTCGGTGGCTTGCAGGGTGTTTTAGCTTTTTGCTTCTTAGTGGCATTGGCACAGGTTTTCTGGCACTTCGGAGCAGATTTTAGTGGGGCTTGGATAGGCCTAAAAAAATTACACATGCATGTGTAAAATAACGTCCAGCATTTTTCTACACACAAGGCAACCTAAAAGGCAATCTAAACACAATCTAATTTCTACCAAACTTTAAACCGAAATTCTAAATGGTGAGTTTGTCACAAGAAAAGGGTCTGATCCTTTGCAGCGATTTGGTGAGGGGATCCCTCAATTAAGAAGGCAGAAGGAGACCTCGAGTCCTCATGCTTCAGGGTTAAGCCATGTGAGTTTTTACAATTAGAATTCCTTTCTCAAATACAATGATCAAGAATAAGGAGTTGGCTTAAATTGTGAAGGGTCGTCCTCACCGTCATTACTTGTTGGCTTGTGCTGCGTTTTAGCCTTTTGCTTCTTGGTAGCAGTGGCACAGGTTTTCTGGTGTTTCGGGGCATATTTCGGTGGGGTTTGCCTGAAAATAAACAGTGTAAAATAACATCCAGCCTTTTTCTACACACATTTGTCTTGTGTTGAAGATTTATTGAAGTGGACTTTTAAAAAGTCAACCTAAACACATGACCAAACTTTAAACCAAAATGCTACTACATGCCAAAGTTAACCTCCCAAGCACCTACCCACTAGCCTTGAAATCCAGATGGATTTCAGCTCAGATTTAAAATGATCAGTTAAAGTAATACGGTAAAAGGTCCTTCCAGTCTATCAAAAGGTTCAGTGGCTAGGGTTTAGGGACAAGGGGTCGATTAGTAATCAGCATTGCAGGCTACCATACTTACATAACTTGGAGGCAGTAGTGGCTGGAGGTGGGAGATTACATTACTCATGCAATTCTAAACACAACAATATACAGGAAGAAAAACATGTCAAGTAAATGTAATGTACACAAACTGTCAATGTGTTTAAACATACCAGTTATACATTCTTTGAATGTAGTTTTCTTTTGGTTTCTCTTGGGGATCTCCTCCACTTCACTGGCTTCGGTGATTTCGCCGTCTCAAATTCAAAGCAAGTAAGGTCATTGAGTGAGCAGTTGTGAAATGCAACATCATCTGCCAAGTGAGTGAGACCATGTACATTGTACACTGTAAATGTATCACCATAGACATTCTTGCTCATCTCAACAAAGTGCATCAGCAGCTGTTTGGCATAATCAAGGTAATGGCTCCTGTCATCATCTGAATATAGCAAAATTACATGGCTTCATTGAGAAACCACATAATCCATTGGTACAAGTGGTGATGGACCTTTTTTGGAAACAACATCCTTCAATACTATGGGACCGGTGTAGAGCAAATACTGCCTGGACTCAGTGGCCTTCCATCAGTCAAGTTCTGCCAGTGACTGAGGTTATCCGGCAAATTATTTTGGCAATAAGCCTAGAAAGGTGATTAGAGCCTCTGACAACTTGATTTTCTGAGAGGAAGAAAGTCTGCATGTTCTAGGGCCTTGTTGAAGGAAAATAAGCATCCTCCTTATGACACCCAAGCACACAATATGCATATAATCTAATGAAAACCCTGAAATACAAGAAACTCCAGCGTCTATCAATGGCGATGTAGCTATCTGATGGCTAGCCATGTAGGACAAGTTATTACATTCAGCATAATTTCTCACTGGATGTGTCCCCTCAGAGTGTAACACTACCCTTCCATTCCAAGAGCCTTTAATCTGACATCTTTCACATGCAAAATATCCACTATGGGATCTAATGTATTTTAGCATGGCTTGCACTCATCGCCGGTTCCAGGCATAAGCGACATAAGCGGTCACTTAGGGCCCCCGACAAATACATTTATAATAAAAATAATAATACTATTAATAATCATTTAGGAACTCAGTCAGGGTCTCAATTTACTATTGAGAGTAAGAATAGTATAATACACAACGTGCAATTTCAAATTTGGTTGTGCATCAGCAGTTTTTTATTTTGTTATGTCAATCACTGACAGTAACTCAATTAGCCATGTCAGCTAACAATTTTTTGATTACCAATAAACTTCGCACTGTACCTCCGGTGAGGTTGTTTTCATTAGCCCAAGATGCCAGCTTCACACATATACTACCCTTTGTTGAATAATCCCGGTTTGCTGGGAAGACACAATAATTTTTCCCACGACATTTGCCAAAATTCCCATTAAGTTCTAGTTAGGGTTTTATCTAACAATAGGATAATAACATCCCAAAAACATTCAGATGTTTTTTTAAATTACAAAATATATATTTTTTCTTCATATAAAATAATATTATTGGAAAGTTCTCCTAACATTCACTAAAATCATATGTACAACACCTGTAACAACCACCACAGAATATTCCCCAAAAGTTCTCATTAGGTTTCCAGGTAATGTAATAACACAATGTACCAGTAATGTTTTCCCAGCAAACCAAAATTGGTTCTGTGAAAGTTCCCAGAACATTCATTAGGTCGCAGCAAATGTTCTCATAACACAAAAGCTGTCCATTCGTGTTGATGATTATAGAATGTTTGTATAAAACATTCGCCTGATGTTGCAAGAACTTTCCTATAACACATTTGATTTGGTCTTTAAAGGCTCCCAGAATGTTTGAAATGGTGTTTTTTACATTGGATAAAAGTAGAGACTCAGAGCTACAAGATGGTATATCATACTCTGCAGTTGAGGAACAATGGGAAAGTAATTATGCTTTGAAAGTTGATAAATTTGTAGCCCCACTTTTGAGAAAATGGCCCTTGAATGTTTTGGTACACCTACTGGAGAGCTCTTCTTTGTCTACACCTATTCAGCATCGTTCACAAACTCTTAAGCATTAGCCCCACCCATCTCTTTAAGGATTCACATGTGAGGCCATGTGCTAAACAGAGTGAGTAAGGTAGAGTAGTAAACAACCAAAGATTTCAAGACTAAAAGTGGTGAAAGTAGTAGCCTACAATAAAGAAAAACATAACCATCTCTGGTAAACACACACTATATCAAATAAAAGCATTGTTTATTTGTCACATGCACAGAATACAGAAGGTCTAAACGGTACAGTGAAATGGTTACTTGCATATTTGCATACTAGCAATATAAAAAATGTAAAGTGTCCAGATAAGAATATTTTATAATTATTTTATAATTATTAGATGTTGCTTACCCAGACACACTAAACGGATGGGTCATGTGAAATAAATGATATAACCATCTGGCGAAGTGGAGTCTTTTGTTTAGACAGCTAAACAATGAACCATAATCCCAACCCATACAGTAGCAATACAAACATATTGTCATAGCTAGCCACCATGCATGAAATGCTGTAGTATGAATTTGCAGGTAGGTAAAGCTAACCAACTAGATTCAATGTTAGCTAGCTTGCTAACATTAGGCTATAACTTGCAATGCAAATTGTTTTCAGAGATATTACCACACAGATCATACACACATAGCGTTAGCTAGCGAGCCAGCAAGCTAACGTTCACTAGCTAGCTAACAGTATGCTTTAACTTGCAATGACAGCGACTTTCTGACTAAATTAGAAACGTATAATATCTGCAAATGTAGCTAGACTTTTACCTGTATACATGGATGAACGCTTCACGGCAGACTGGAACCCCTTCATAGGATGCCACTTTTCCAACAAGTCAGTTTGTCAAATTTCTGCCCTGCTAGAGCTGCCCCGGTCAACTGTAATTGCTGTTATTGTGAAGTGGAAACGTCTAGGAGTAACAACGGCTCAGCCGTGAAGTGATAGGCCACACAAGTTCAGAGAACGGGACCACCAAGTGCTGAAGCGCGTAGCGTGTAAAAATCGTCTGTCCTTGGTTGCAACACTCACTACCGAGTTCCAAAATGCATCTGGAAGCAATGTCAGCACAATAACTGTTTGTCGGAAGCTTAATGAAATGGGTTTCCATGGCTGAGCAGCAGCACACAAGTCTAAGATCACCATGCACAATGCCAATGGTCGGCTGGAGTGGTGTAAAGAAGGTGTCCACATACAGTACCAGTCAAAAGTTTGGACACACCTACTCATTCAAGGGTTTTTCTTTATTTTTACTATTTTCTACATTGTAGAATAATAGTGAAGACATCAAAACTATGAAATAACACATATGGAATCATGTAGTAAACAAAAAAAGTGTTAAACAAATCAAAATACATGTTATATTTGAGATTCTTCAAATAGCCACCCTTTTCCTTGATGACAGCTTTGCACACTCTTGACATTCTCTCAACCATCATGAGGTAGTCACCTGGAATGCATTTCATTTAACAGGTGTAGCTTCTTAAAAGTTCATTTGTGGAATTTCTTTCCTTCTTAATGCGTTTGAGCCAATCAGTTGTGTTGTGACAAGGTGGGGGGGGGGGGGGGGGGGGGGGGGTATCCAGAAGATAGCCCTATTTGGTAAAAGACCAAGTCCATATTATGGCAAGAACAGCTCAAATAAGCAAAGAGAAACGACAGTCCATCATTACTTTAAGACATGAAGGTCAGTCAATACGGAAAATTAAATAAGAAAACCTTTTACCTTTTCTCAATTTGAAAATCACATTTCATAAGACACATGATGAAGAAAGAAAATCATAAAATACAGTGTTACAAGAACACAGAATATGAAGAGGATGGGAACATTTTAATAACTGAGAAATTGTGTTCTGTGTCCTGATTGACCATATTTGACTAAAAATAAACCCACAAGGCCACAGCTATCCCCTGGTGCCACAGAGGGTTAATGATCTGGCTGCAGATCTGAATGTTGCAGATTTAATCCCACATATTCTTTAACCATGTTTATTTTGAAGAAAACTGTGAAATTGAGGCTGATATAATCTACTAAAAGAGAGGATGTCTTTATTTCGTCCAGATTTATAAATCCAGTCAGAAATGCAGAATTTAGACTAACTGTAAAAACTCAAACTTGTTGTGTAGAAATTGACTGTCAAACTTTTTTTAAATGCACCCAACATAATTCCTATTTTGAGATGCTTGATATGGTCCCCCTTGGCTTATTTTTCATGATCTGAAAAGCAAAGGTGATCCTAGATCAGCACTCATAGTCTTGGCTACTTTGTAAATATGGGCCCAGAAGTATGCAGCATATAAAGAGGATGGGTGAAGTGATGATGAATAACCCAGTTACCAGTATTTCCCTGGGTTAGTTATGTCTAAGATAGGCTAAAAGGGAAGCATGGAATTCCTGATTGACCAAACTGCCATGGCTATATCCTGTACTGAAAAAAATATATATAAGAGTGCTTCCCTGTGGGCACAGAGGATAAACGACCTGGCTAGGAACCAAACATTGAAAGTTCAAACCCCACATGTGCAGATTGTCAACATGTGAAGTGTAAAAAATATGGTTGTGTTTGTATGATTAAATGCTTTTCAAATGTCCTATGAATGAAATGAAAATACCATGTGTCTCTTTATCACCTACAATACAGTCCTCAAATGCAAATTGTCATTAAATCTGATGAGAAACATAATGTGGATGTATTCCAATCTGCTTTCTTATGCTTTAAGTAGCTACAAATTTGCATGCTGAGAATGTTGTGGTAATATTAGGTAAAACTTAAATATAACATTTTCTAAATTCTCTTGAAATGTTCTGAGGACCTCCAAGACAAGGTAAAATGTATATTGCATGAACATCAATGGCATATTATGTTGAACCTAAAACAACGATGCTATGATCATCATAAAAACATACTTATTATATTCTTACAACATTAAGGAATGTATTGTGAAACCTAACTTAAACACTGTATGAATGTCATCACAACTGAGCATATTTTGTGTATTAGGAACCTATCTCTTGTAATGTACCCACACTGTTCCCACAACCTAATTAAATGTTCTGGGACCCTTTAAAGAACTCAGAAAGACTGTTCTGTCAACATTCTTGCAGTATCAAAGGAATGTTTTGTGCACCCTGATACAAACATTATCTGAATGTCATCACAACTGAGCATATTTTGTGTTTTGTCATATCTTGTCATATCCCCATAATGTTCCCACAACCTAAAGAAATGTTTTAGGAACTTTCTAAAGAACATAAAACATGAGTTCTGGGAATGTTCTTGCAACATCAGGCAATTTTTTGTATTCAACCTAAAAGAAACATTGTAATAATCAGCACAACTGGACAGGTTTTGTATTTTGGGAACATATCTCTTGTCATGTCCACACATGTCCCCACAACCTAATGAAACATTCTGGGAACCTTTAAAGAACAGACAAAATGTGTTCTGGGAACATTCTTGTAATATCAGGCGAATGTTTTTTGCACCCTAAAATAAACTTAGTAGAATCATCTGCAAAAACTGACCGTTTTTGTGTTTTGGGAACACATATTTTGTGATGTACACACATTGTTCTCACCAGACTCTTCCCACAACGTAATGAAACCTTCTGGGAATGTGTTCTGGGAACGTTCTTGTAACATCAGATTAATGTTTTTTACATCCTAAAATAAACATTGTAGTGTAATCTGCACAACTGGACAGTTTTTGTGTTTTGGAAACATACAGTATATTTTGTGATGTCCCCACATTGTTCTCACCAGACTGTTCCCACAACCTAATGAAACATTCTGGGAACCTTTAAAGAAGAGATTAAATGTGTTCTAGGAACGTTCTTGCAACATCAGGCGAATGTTTTATACAAACATTCAATAATCTTGACTTCTTTCTTATGTCATTTTTACTGCCACAGAAAGTTAAAAGAGTGTTGATAGGGGACAGAATGCAGTTTGACCATCAAATAAGAGGTATATACATTACTCTTACAGAATTTCCGCAAGGGCGAGGATATTGGAAATTGAATCAAAGGCTACTGGATGATTTGTTTAGAATCTCCCAATTTCAATTCTGATTTTGTCTCATCGCTGCAACTCCCCAACAGGCTCGGCAGAGGAAAAGGTTGAGTTATGCGTTCTCCAAAACATGACCAGCCAAACCGCGCCCCTTAACCCAGAAGCCAGCTGCACCAATGTGTCGGAGGAAACACGTTCAACTGACGACCAAAGTCAGCCTGCAGGCACCCAGCCCGCCACAAGGAGTCACTAGAGCGCGATGAGCCAAGTAAAGCCGCCCCGGCCAAACCCTCCCCTAACCCGGACGACGCTGAGCCAATTGTGTGCCGCCCTATGGGACTCCCGGTCACAGCTGGTTGTGACACAGCCTGGGATAGAACCCAGGTCTGTAGTGACGCCTCAAGCACTGCGATGCAGTGCCTTAGACCGCTGCGCCACTTGGGAGGCCCCAGACTAATTGTTTTTAACCAAGACAGAATAATTTTTTACTGACTTTTTCCTACATAAAGTAGGTACAGCAGATCCCCTTATTGTATGGGACACTTTTAAATGTGCCTTCAGAGGCCATGCAATTCAATACTCATCTTTAAAACAAAAACAATTTAGGTCAAAAGAGTTCATCTTAAAAAAGGAAATAGAGGAACTAACAGTACAGATAGATAGCAATGCGCGATGGTGCTTGATGTCTAATATTAAAGAAGTCTCGAGGTTTTGCTCGCCTGAGGTAGAGTACATTATGATAAGCTGTAGATCACACTATCTACCAAGAGATTTCTCACCTATATTATTCATAGGAGTCTATTTACCACTACAAACCGATGGTGGCACTAACGAGCTGTATAAGGCCATAAGCAAACAAGAAAATGCTCATCCAGAAGCGGCGCTCCTAGTGTCCGGGGACTTTAATGCAGGCAAACTTAAATCCGTTTTACCTAATTTCTACCAGCATGTCACATGTGCAACCAGAGGAAAGAAAACTCTAGACCACCTTTACTCCACACACAGAGACACATACAAAGCTCTCCCTCGCCCTCCATTTGGCAAATCTGACCATAATTATATCCCCCTGATTCCTGCTTACAAGCAAAAACTAAAGCAGGAAGTACCAGTGACTCGCTCAATACGGAAGTGGTCAGATGACGTGGATGCTACGCTGCAGGACTGTTTTGCTAGCACAGACTGGAATATGTTCCGGGATTCATCCAATGGCATTGAGGAGTATACCACCTCAGTCACCAGCTTCATTGATTAGTGCATCGACGACGTCGTCCCCACAGTAACCATACGTACATATCCCAACCAGAAGCCATGGACTACAGGCAACATCCACATCAAGCTAAAGGCTAGAGCTGCCGCTTTCAAGGAGCAGAACACTAATCCGGACACTTATAAAAAATTCCGCTACGCCCTCAGACGAACCATCAAACAGGCAAAGCGTCAATACAGGATTAAGATTCAATCCTACTACACCGGCTCTGATGCTCGTCGGATGTGGCAGGGCTTGAAAACTATAACGGACTACAAAGGGAAACTCATCGCGAGCTGCCCAGTGACGCAAACCTACCAGACGAACGAAATACCTTTTCTGCTCGCTTCGAGGCAAGCAACACTGAAGCATAAATGAGAGCACTAGCTGTTCCGGACGACTGTGTGATAACGTTCTCGGTAGCCGATGTGAGCAAGACCTCTAAACAGGTCAACATTCACAAAGCCGCGGAACCAGAACGATTACCAGGACGTGTACTCAAAGCATGCGCGGACCAACTGGCAAGTGTCTTCGCTGACATTTTCAACCTCTCCCTGACTGAGTCTGTAATACCTACATGTTTCAAGCAGACCACCATAGTCCCTGTGCCCAAGGAAGCGAAGGTAACCTGCCTAAATGATTACCGCCCTGTAGCACTCACATCGGTAGCCATGAAGTGCTTTGAAAGGCTGGTCATGGTTCACATCAACAGCATCATCCCGGATACCCTAGACCCACTCCAATTCGCATATCGCCCCAACAGACTGACAGATGACGCAATCTCAATCGCACTCCACACTGCCCTTTCCCACCTGGAAAAAAGGAACACCTATGTGAGAATGCTGTTCATTGACTACAGCTCAGTGTTCAACACCATAGTGCCCTCAAAGCTCATCACTACGCTAAGGACCCTGGGACTAAACACCTCCCTCTGCAACTGGATCCTGGACTTCCTGACGGGCCGCCCCCAGTTGGTAAGGGTAGCCAACAACACGTCTGCCACGCTGATCCTCAACACTGGGGCCCCTCAGGGGTGCGTGCTTAGTTCCCTCCTGTACTCCCTGTATAACCCACGACTGCGTGGCCAAACACGACTCCAACACCATCATTAAGTTTGCTGATGACACAACAGTGGTAGGCCTGATCACCGACAACGATGAGACAGCCTATAGGGAGGAGGTCAGAGACATGGCAGTGTGGTGCCAGGACAATGACCTCTCCCTCAATGTGAGCAAGACAAAGGAGCTGATCGTGGACTACAGCAAAAGGAAGGCCGCACAGGTCCCCATTAACATCGACGGGGCTGTAGTGGAGCGGGTCGAGAGTTTCAAGTACCTTGGTGTCCACATCACCAACAAACTATCATGGTCCAAACACACCACGACAACACCTTTTCCCCCTCAGGAGACTGAATATATTTGGCATGGGTCCCCAGATCCTCAAAAGGTTCTACAGCTTCACCATCGAGAGCATCCTGACCGGTTGCATCACCACCTGGTATGGCAACTGCTCGGCATCTGACCGCAAGGCGCTACAGAGTGTAGTGCGTACGGCCCAGTACATCACTGGGGCCAAGCTTCCTGCCATCCATGACCTACAGTTGAAGTCGGAAGTTTACATACACCTTAGCCAAATACATTGAAACTCCGTTTTTCACAATTCCTGACATTTAATCCTAGTAAAAATTCCCTGTCTTAGGTCAGTTAGGATCACCACTTTATTTTAAGAATGAGAAATGTCAGAATAATTGTAGAGAGAATTATTTCAGCTTTTATTTCTTTCATCACATTCCAAATACTCAATTAGTATTTGGTAGCATTGCCTTTAAATTGTTTAACTCCTGACAGAGCTGGTGTAACTGAGTCAGGTTTGTAGGCCTCCTTGCTCGCACACGCTTTTTCAGTTCTGCCCACAAATACTCTATAGGATTGAGGGCTTTGTGATGGCCACTCCAATACCTCGACTTTGTTGTCCTTAAGCTATTTTGCCACAACATTGGAAGTATGCTTGGGGTCATTGTTCATTTGGAAGACCCATTTGCGACCAAGCTTTAACTTCCTGACTGATGTCTTGAGATGTTGCTTCAATATATCCACATCATTTTCCTTCCTCATGATGCCATCTATTTTGTGAAGTGCACCAGTCCCTCCTGCAGCAAAGCACCCCCACAGCATGATGCTGCCACCCCTGTGCGTCACGGTTGGGATGGTGTTCTTCGGCTAGCAAGCAACCGCCTTTTTCCTCCAAACATAATGATCGTCATTATGGCCAAACAGTTCTATTTTTGTTTCATCAGACAGAGGACATTTCTCCAAAAAGTACGATCCATGTGCAGTTGCAAACCGTAGTCTGGCTTTTTTATGGCGGTTTTGGAGCAGTGGCTTCTTCCTTGCTGTGTGGCCTTTCAGGTTATGTCGATATAGGACTCGTTTTACTGTGGATATAGATACTTTTGTACCTGTTTCCTCCAGCATCTTCACAAGGTCCTTTGCTGTTGTTCTGGGATTGATTTGCACTTTTCAAACCAAAGTACGTTCATCTCTAGGAGACAAAACGTGTCTCCTTACTGAGCGGTATGACGGCTGCGTGGTCCAATGGTGTTTATACTTGCATACTATTGTTTGTAAAGATGAACGTGGTACCTTCAGGCATTTGGAAATTGCTCCCAAGGATGAACCAGACTTGTGGAGGTCTACAATGTATTTTCTGAGGTCTTGCCTGATTTCTTTTCATTTTCCCATGATGTCAAGCAAAGAGTTTGAAGGTAGTCCTTGAAATACATCCACAGGTACACCTCCAATTGACTCAAATTATGTCAATTAGCCTATCAGAAGCTTCTAAAGCCATGACATCATTTTCTGGAATTTTCCAAGCTGTTTAAAGGCACAGTCAACTTAGTGTATGTAAACTTCTGACCCACTGGAATTGTGATACAGTGAATTATAAGTGAAATAATCTGTCTGTAAACAATTGTTGGAAAAATTACTTGTGTCATGCACAAAGTAGATGTCCTAACCGACTTGCCAAAACTATAGTTTGTTAACAAGAAATTTGTGGAGTGGTTGAAAAACAAGTTTTAATGACTCCAACCTAAGCGTTTGTAAACTTCCGACTTCAACTGTACATACTAGGACGTGTCAGAGGAAAGGCCAAAAAATTGTCAAAGACTCCAGTCACCCAAGTAATAGACTGTTATCTCTGCTACCCCACGGCAAGCGGTACCGGAGCGCCAAGTCTAGGTCCAAAAGGCTGCTTAACAGCTTCTACCCCCAAGCCAAAAGACTGCTGAACAATTAATAAAATGGCCACCCGGACTATTTATATTGACTCCCCCCCCCCCCCCCCCCTCCATTTGTTTTTACACTGCTGCTACCCGCTGTCTACTATCAATGCATAGTTACTTTACCCCTACCTACATGTACAAATTACCTCGACTAACCTGTTCCCCCTGCACATTGACTCGGTACCGGTACCCCCTGTACTGTATATAGCCTCGTTATTGTTATTTTATTGTGTTACTTGGTATTATATTTTACTTTAGTTTATTTGATAAATATTCTTGAACTGCATTGTTGGTTAAGGGCTTGTAAGTAAGTATTTCACAGTAAGGTCTACACCTGTTGTATTCGGCGCATGTGGCAAATAAAGTTTGATTTGATTTGATTTGAACTTGTTGCTCAGGTTAAGTCATTGTATTTCAGTTGAAGTTTTACCCTAATTTCAATGTTTGCAATGTTGGTTGAAATTATATGAAAACAGTACGTGATGATGATTTTTTGCAAATCCAAATGTGTTTCGAAAGTAGATTCAACATCACTATACGTTGATAAATGAACGTTGATTCAACCAGTTTGTGCCGGTGGGACGCCTATTCCTCCAATTGTGCCCTGAGCACCTCCACTGTTATGCTGCCTCAAATTCACCCCAGTAACTCTGCTGAAATGAAATGATTGGTGCATATTAGATCTTGTTCTATTGATACATTTCTTCCTGTTTCCAAAACACAGTACAGTAGTAGCACTCCAGCAGAATTTGAAAATTTGAGCCTGTATCTGTATGTGTACAATTGTTCTATTGCACGTGTATTGTGTGCAACCATGAGTTTCTTCTTTACCTTTGTGAGACAAAAACTATTTTACATGTGTGTGTAATTGTCTGTGGACATGGACACGTAAAAAAGCCAGCACATGGTTTCTTTCTTTTCTGGCTACTCCAGGGCCATAAAAGGGGAGGTTAACAACTGAAATTGTGTGTTTCTCCTCTGTAAAATCCCACGCAGAGTGGTTAAAGCCCTGTTCTTCCACAGCAGCAGGGAACAGGAGGCTGCTGGAATGTTCTCTCCACACTGTTAAAGACGGGATTACCACTATAGAGCTGGGAGGGAGGAGTGGCGCCACAATGAGATGCTTCTTAAAGGGCTGTGTAGAAAGCAGTGTGGTGGTACCAGCTTTGTCAGGGCTGGGGGAGAGTGGACAACAACCTGAGCCCTCAGAGGTCTGAGACAAGAAAATCATTTCCTAAATCAGGACAGCAGCAACAGCGACAGCAATCAACCAACCAACCAGCCATGGGCAACCTGGGATGGCAAACAGGGAAATTAAATCTCTAATTAGTGAGGAACACAGTCCTTTCTCCTTCAGTCTTTCACATATAAACTGACTAAACCAAACCAGCTGCTAGTATGAGGACCATGTGGAGAGGTTTCTATTACCATGTCCTATTTTGCCACACAATGTATTCATACAGTACAGAAAACAGAAGAAGACAGAAAAAGAGAGACTTAATAGGCTACACAATGCTAGGTACAGTACAGTAAGTCAAATCCTAAAGTGCCTCTGAAGTAAAAAGTGATTCCCATGGTTTATAGTGCGCTTAAATGTTATAGCAGGAAGCGAAGAGGTGGCCAGTAACCCAGAAAGCACCCATTCAGCCACAGCCAAAACATGACTTGTATCATTAGGAGAATAAAGGCTTTTCAGTTTGTGTTGTTAGCGTGCAGGTACTGTAAAGTCTGTAGTGGTATCCCCTATAGGACTAACTCCTTCTCTCAGTGTTTCTCCTCTGTCTTCTGAGGCCCAGTGTGCTGTATGAATGAGGTCAATTTTTCACCCTGCAGAGGGAGCGGGAGGGAGAGAGAGGGAGGGAGGGAGTGAGAGGAAGGGAGGGAGGGATGGAAAGGGAGAGGAGGGAGGGAGAGAGAGAGAGAGAGAGAGAGAGAGAGAGAGAGAGAGAGAGAGAGAGAGAGAGAGAGAGAGAGAGAGAGAGAGAGAGAGAGAGAGAGAGAGAGAGAGAGAGAGAGAGAGAGAGAGAGAGAGAGAGAGAGAGAGAGAGAGAGAGAGAGGGAGAGGGAGAGAGCAAATCCAGAACACCAGCCATAAAGATTAGTTACGCCATGAGCCGCCAACAGGAGACAGGCACATTAATAAGGCAATTTTACCCGCTCAAATGAAGGAGCTTACTAATAAAATTAATAGGGTAATGACTCGGCTGTTTCAGTAATAGATTTGTCACTTTGGTACAAAACAATGAGGACAAGGAGAACTGATTACATTCAATTTATGAGGTGTATTATGTGTACATAACAGTAATTAAAGGACTGGGGTCTTACATGAACTAATTTGTGTTAATTTGCTTTTATTTTGTTGTTTAAGTGAACACCTAAATCCTTCAGCAGTGATTGGGCTGTGGGCCAACCCAGACGTTACACAGAGTTTCACGCTTTGCTACTAAATTTGCCAAAGGGGAAAAAAGGGGGCACTGTACTCAGGTTTAACGAAAGTCTAAGGAACTGAGTCAACACACACCGTGACATTGGGAGAGACTTGATTAAAGAGGATTAGATTTTGAGTTGTTTTCCTCCTGCTATGCACTTGGGGTGGGTAGGCCATGCACGACAAGTCCTATACTTGTACTGTAAGGGGAGGGGACCATAAGGATTTAGGTTTATAGGGGCTTGAGTTGGCACCATCAAGAGGGGGAAATCTCTTTCATTTGATACAGACATTAAACTTTAGACAGGAAAAACTCCCTGAGGTGGAGACATAAAAAAATGAAACCACAAAAAGTCTGGAAGAACTTCACTCAAAAGAGAGCATGGGTAAGGACATTCCCCAGGGCAATACTTATATTCAGTAGAACTGCCACCAATACAGGTAATAATGACTATTGACAATGTATAGAACAATCAGCACAGCAGAGGGAACTAGATAGCTGTGGAAAAGAAACTGGTAATGTGATATGCTTTCAATTATCAATTAATGGTCATCACTGGGCTTGTTTTCCCTAATTCCTATCACACACTGCCAGTGGCGATTTTAGCATGTCAATCTTGGTGGGGCAAACGCAACAACAACAAAATTAAATGCATGCCAGCAAAGCCACAACACAACACTAAACAGTACATTAATTGCACTATAACAGTGACAAACGGTGCCCACAAACTGTTAGGGCCTACTGTATATAAATCTGTCCCAACAGCAGAGCTTTCTTTTCAGCACCATGGAGCAGTGGCGGCTCCTGAAAAAATTCTCAGGAGGGGCAATTTTTCTGATGATTTAGGTGACCTACACACATTTAAAAAAAGATATGTCCAGCAACAACATGAAGACAGGGGCAGCATATAAGTCAATACCAGAAGCATTTATTGACTGATCTCAAAAGTGTTGGCTTACCAGGGTTGGTGGAGCCCTCAGTTTCATCTTTGCCTCGCAAAGCTAACTCAAACACTCCGCAAAACTTCACACACTGGATTAGCCGGCTGAGGATGTGGCGGTTCTTGCTAATGTCGTAGTAAATATATTTGTTATAGTGAATATGGAATATGATATGTTGAGTAAAATGTTGTGCTAAGATCTATTTAGGTCAGGAGCTGGTTATAAGTTCTGTTCCTATCCAATAACAATGGACAAAAGGGTCCTATCTTGTCAGCCTTGTCAGCAGGTGGCCAAGGACAACACCCACGCCATAGGCCTCTCAGTTCTTCCAACTCACGAGTTCTTGCTCTGAGGACACACACACACACAAACACACACACACACACACATCATCACTGTTAAACACACACACACACACACAAAAATCCCCTCTCTTAGGCTGAACATTTGAAGACAGAGAACCCGACTCAGAGCCAATGCAACAGTGACAGTAGCCTGCAGGGGACCTCGCCCAACTCATCAGGACCAATCAGAAGATCAGAACTACTAGATTGAACCTACTTCATTTATTGCATAAAATGTCTGCACACAATGTTTCGGGGCTCTCTTCAGATAATAATAATAATAATAATAATAATAATATGCCATTTAGCAGACGCTTTTATCCAAAGCGACTTACAGTCATGCGTGCATACATTTTTGTGTATGGGTGGTCCCGGGGATCGAACCCACTACCTTGGCGTTACAAGCACCATGCTCTACCAGCTGAGCTACAGAAAGTGGATACTCATGGATGCGCATTGCAATTGTAAAATGTCAACACAATTGGAGACACCACGTCATTTTTGGAGACATGTTATTGACAGTAAACTATTGTAGATGCGACTGCTAACTAAATAAAGCATTTTAGCTGGCTAGCTAATCATCTTAGCTAAATGTGGGGCAAACAATTCAGTTATTTACCGTTAATTTGAGGGATTGGGGTGAAAGAAATCGAGTTACATAGTGATACTTTACGATATACTGTATTGACAATATCGCAATATTTTAGCGCTAGTTGGCTGTACCTGCACCAAAACACCATTATTGTTCCTTCATAGCTTGTTCTCAATCTTTTCACATTGGGAGCAAATTTGTTTTCAGCACTTTTATTTCCATGACTGATCAAAACTCGTTCTCATGGCTTTCTGATCGCTCTGCAACAGACATATGGTGCGCAATAAAATCACAGTATCGAATCGCAATACGTATAGAATCATGAGACTCGCAATGCTGATGCATATATCTTATCGTGAGGTTCCTGGCAATTCCCAGCCCAAGTTCATTTGCCACAACAAATCTCTTCGCTAGCAAACGCGATGTCTTCTCCAAAACGGCAATGTGTCTCCAGCAATGTTTACTTTTTTGACGTTCTATGGCATCTCCACTTTCCAAGCATATATGACCACATGTAATATTTTGGTAAGTGATGCAAATAGTGAACTATGTAGGGCCAGGATGTAAAATATATGTAGCTGCAGCAATTTCTCTTATCTGATATGGTAAGTAATGGGGCTTAATTTATAGCTCCCTAAGAGTTTGACGAACGGGTCCGTGAACGCGATTCCAGATATATTTACCTCTGAATAAACTGCCTTTATTACACCATATCCACATCCAGTAAACTTGTGATTATCAACACTAACCTCATCGTTGTGGCGGCGGACAGCTAGCCTGTATCCCTCGTCATCCAGTTGAGTGAGTGGCAATGTCTTTTTTCGTTCGTACCAATTTTTGGAAAATCCTCGGGTGTAGGACTTTCCGCCTTTAGTAGAAACCTGTTGAATTATTAAATTTGGTCTGGGAGGTCCTAATTGTTTCGTTGCCAATTTATCTCCATTTGTTCGCCGACAAAAAGGAACTTCTTTCAAACAATCCACTCTTTTCTCAGTTACGTTCATGGTTACGTAACGTATGACGAAAGCGCGTAAGTGCAAGCCCACAGACACCCATTGAGATTGTATTGAAGGCTCTGAAATTTGAAAAAAATAGATTTTACATGGGAGTCTATTACAGACTTCTGGGCGATTTTCAACCTGACTGAAATCGCCCCAAAAGGGGGGGGAGCCATTTGAAGCACGACTTTAGCCTGATTCGACATTTAGTGGCAGTGTGGCACTGTGGCAGATCAGACGTATAGATTACAACACTGATAACTACTGTTGCCGTGATATAATTGATTAGAAAAAAAATCCCTTCCTTTTCCCGTTTGGCAGTGCGTCGCCCATATCGCCCTATTGAACAGGCCGCCCCTGCCATGGAGTGAATCCTTACCACCACTACACCTGGCTATCAGCGGAGCCTTGTCTGGCAGGGAAACAGTTAAAAAAACATAGCTGATATGGCTGACTTGCTTAAACAAATGTGGTTTCTACTGACAATTGAGATGTACAAACTATGGCATAAGAGGATGACGAGCGGATAAGAGGCAATCCGTCATTTCGATTAAGACATTCATGAGCGAGCTAGGACGGATGTAGTCAATTTAACTATTTATTCAGCACTTTTGAAATGTACAGCGACAGAATTCAGAACATGGGCCGTTCTTACAGTATTCTCCTTGTACACCAACTCAGAACTGTAGGATAAATAAACGGGGCATATAACCAGACAATAAAAGCGCTTACAATATGCGATGATTACATTTCTCTAAAACAGGCTATAGGCTACATGTGCACCACCATGTCAGAACAGTAGGCTAAATTATGAGGGGGAAATGGACCAAATTATTAGGGTGAGGCACATGGGCTACTAACAGCTTACTACAAAACATACACTTAGTATTACTTTCTTAGCTACAGTATACATGTCACGCCCTGACTCATGGGACTTTTGTATGTTGAGTCAGGGTGTGGATATTCTATGTTGTATTTTCTATGTTGACATTCTATGTTGTGTGTTTCTATGTTTGGCCGGGTGTGATTCCCAATCAGAGGCAGCTGTCGCTCGCTGTCTCTGATTGGGGATCATACTTAGGCAACCTATTGACAATCACTAGTTGTGGGATCTTGTTCCGTGTTTTGAGGCTTGTATTGTGTTTAGCCTTAGGACTTCACGTTTCGTTGGTTTGTTGTTTTGTTCGTGTGTTTATCGGTGAAATAAACATGTATGCCTTTCACGATGCGCCTTGGTCTGACCTGTCTTTAAACGAACGTGACAGAAGATCCCACCAAACACGGACCAAGCAGCGTGCCCAGGAGCAGACAGCCTGGACATGGGAGGAGATCCTGGACGGAAAGGGATCCTGGACATGGGAGGAGATTCAGGCTGGGATGGATCACCGTCCTTGGGAGGAGACAGTGGAGGCCCGGTTTAGAGAGGAGCAACGGCAACGCAGAAGGCGCCGGCCGAGGAATTTTTTGGGGGGGCTAAAAGGGTGGTCGGGGATCGATGGAGAAGAGCCCCGACCACTGCACTCGTGGGGGCTCAGGGAGGAGTCCTCACAGGAGGAGGACTGGGCGCGGAGTGTGAAAGACTGGTACAGTTGGAGATCTCTAACGTCAGTTCCCAGTCCGGTACACCTCGTGGCTGCGTCTCGCACCAAGCCAGTGGTGCGTGTTCCCAGTCAGGTACAGTCCGTGCCTGCTCCCCGGACCAAGCCAGTGGTGCGTGTTCCCAGTCCGGCCCGGCCCGTCCCTGCTCCCCGCACCAAGCCAGTGGTGCGTGTTCCCAGTCCGGCCTGGCCCGTTCCTGCTCCCCGCACCAAGGCAGTGGTGCGTGTTCCCAGTCCAGCCCGGCCCGTTCCTGCTCCTCGCACCAGACCAGTGGTGCGTGTTCCCAGTCCGGCCTGGCCCGTTCCTGCTCCTCGCACCAGACCAGTGGTGCGAGTTCCCAGTCCGGCCCGGCCCGTGCCTGCTCCCCGCACCAAGCCAGTGGTGCGTGTTCCCAGTCCGGCCCGGCCCGTTCCTGTCCCTCGCACCAAACCAGTGGTGCATGTTTCCAGTCCGGCCCGGCCCGTGCCTGCTCCCCGCACCAAGCCAGTGGTGCGTGTTCCCAGTCCGGCCCGGCCCGTTCCTGTTCCTCGCACCAAGCCAGTGGTGCGTGTTCCCAGTCCGGCCCGGCCCGTTCCTGCTCCTCGCACCAAGCCAGTGGTGCGTGTTCCCAGTCTGGTACGGCCCGTGCCTGCTCCCCGCACCAAGCCAGTGGTGCGTGTTTCCAGTCCGGCCCGGCCCATTCCTGCTCCCCGCACCAAGCCAGTGGTGCGTGTTCCCAGTCCGGCCTGGCCCGTTCCTGTTCCTCGCACCAAGCCAGTGGTGCGTGTCGCCAGTCCGGCCCGGCCCGTTCCTGTTCCTCGCACCAAGCCAGTGGTGCGTGTTCCCAGTCCGGCCCGGCCCGTTCCTGCTCCTCGCACCAAGCCAGTGGTGCGTGTTCCCAGTCTGGTACGGCCCGTGCCTGATCCCCGCAACAAGCCAGTGGTGCGTGTTTCCAGTCCGGCCCGGCCCATTCCTGCTCCCCGCACCAAGCCAGTGGTGCGTGTTCCCAGTCCGGCCTGGCCCGTTCCTGTTCCTCGCACCAAGCCAGTGGTGCGTGTCGCCAGTCCGGCCCGGCCCGTTCCTGTTCCTCGCACCAAGCCAGTGGTGCGTGTCACCGGCCCGGCCCGTGCCTGCTCCTCGCACCAGACCAGTGGTGCGTGTGTCCAGTCCGGCACGGCCCGTGCCCGTTTCACCGGTGCCTGGTCCGGCACCGGTCAGCTGCTCCACTCCGGAGCCAGAGCAGTCTGCTCCACCAGGGTCAAGTCCAGCTCCGGTCAGCGGCTCCACACCGGAGCCAGAGCAGTCCGCTCCACCGGTGCCCAGTCCAGCTCCGGTCAGCGGCTCCAGTCCGGAGCCAGAGCAGTCCGCTCCACCGTTGCCCAGTCCAGCTCCGGTCAGCGGCTCCAGTCCAGACCCAGACGTCAGCCCCTCTCCAGGTTCGGGGTCTCCCACACCAGGGTCCAGACAGGGCTTGGTACTTCGTGGGAGGAAGGAGAGGGGAAGCAGCGCGCCGAGGTCCAGACCAGACCAGGGGCGCAACAGGGAGGCTGAGAGAATGTGGTCGTCACGCCCGGAGCCGGATCCGCCTCCGAGGCGGAATGCCCACCCGGACCCTTCCCTGTCATGTCAGGTTGGTGCGGTCGGAGTCCGCACCTTTGGGGGGGGGGGGGGGGGGGTACTGTCACGCCCTGACTCATGGGACTCTTGTATGTTGAGTCAGGGTGTGGATATTCTATGTTGTATTTTCTATGTTATCATTCTATGTTGTGTGTTTCTATGTTTGGCCGGGTGTGATTCCCAATCAGAGGCAGCTGTCGCTCGTTGTCTCTGATTGGGGATCATACTTAGGCAGCCTATTGACAATCACTAGTTGTGGGATCTTGTTCCGTGTTAGAGGCTTGTATTGTGTTTAGCCTTAGAACTTCACGTTTCGTTGTTTTGTTGTTTTGTTCGTGTGTTTATCGGTGAAATAAACATTGGTCTGACCCGTCCTTAAACGAACGTGACAATACATATCTCTCTGGCATATTACATCATTTATGCAGCAGCATACAATACATTTTTGGACTCACCTTGTTGTGCTGTGCTCACTTGAACAGGAAGGTGGCGCGGCGGTCCTTTGTGGGCAATTTTGTCATCATACTTTGTCATCCAAGCCTGGCATTCTTTGGATTTATGGTGCTTTCAAAACAACTGGGAACTAGGAAAAAAACAAGGTCAAATCATGACGTCAGTGATCTTCAGGTCGGAGCTCTAGAAAGAGGCCAGAGTTCTCAACGTGGAATTCCAAGTTAGATGACCGTTCAAAATGTATTTTCCCAGTCTGAGCTCATTTTTTTCCAAGTTCCCTAGTAGTCTTGAACTCACTGAAGTCTGAGATTTCCCAGTTCAGAGTTTCCAGTTGTTTTGAATGTGGCAGAAGTGATGCTGGATTGACAGCATGGCCAATGTATTCAACCTTTTATGGCCCATGGTGTTGAAAGTTTATCCTTTTAGTTTAGAAAAGAGAGCCTTAAACCCAGACTTGGACCACACACCCACTCCACTGAATAGCAGGCTAGTGATTGCTTTGCAACGCTTGCAGTTAGCCACTGATTCCTTCCAAACCACTCATTGTTGAATTTGCGATTTCCAACTTGTTGTGTAATGTTTATGTCCAATGGCCGATGAATACCGATACGTTTTATCTATAATTTCTCTTCATTATTTATCTTCATATGACAAGGATTGAAAAGGATTTGCCAGTAGATTGTCGACTTGATTCATGATGATGACTGCTAGCTTGCTAGCTAAGATTTTGAAAGTATGATGTTGACATGATCAGTCCAATCAAAGCTACGGTAGATATAACCTGATTTGACGTAATTTTATCTGTGGCCAATGACCTTGAGCCTTCTTGGATGGGCACTTCTAATGTAACTCTATGAGCGCACCCAAGGGGCTTGAATTTTCTAACTCTACCCGTAGATTTTGCAGTGACGTAGTGTCCCCATGAGTGACAGAACACTGAGCCAATCACGGCGCAACTAGAGAACATTACCAACCCCTACGCTCTGTATTTTCCACTGGCTGCCCCACCACAGAAAGCGCTGAGCTAGGCTGAAACACCTGCATTTTGGAGCTGCCTTACTCAAGAAAGAAAAAAGAGACCATGTTTGTATGTGGCTTTATTAACTAAATGATATTTTTTTCACATTGTTTGCAAACTAATATGTGACACGTATTAATGCCAAAATAACATGCAATACAGAAAAATAAATAAAACATTTCTATATATATATATTTTTTTTTAGGTAAACAGGTGGGGCTCCACTGCCCTGAATGATGGGTCGCCACTGCACACTGCATCCTTGCATTCTTGCAGACAAGCATCCGCCCAGTGCGGATAAGCCTGATTGCTTACCTAAAAAAATAATGTGTGGGAGGAAGATAGTTATATTACGAAACAAACATTTGTATGTGGGACTTATAGGGAGGGCGCCAGGACAGGATGCGTGTGTGTGTGTGTGTTTGTGTGTGTGTGTGTGTTTGTGTATATGAAGACAGCGAGGACTGCAGTTCTTACTCCAGCTGTCCTGCCACCCACAAATCTCTGTGAATTGTGGTTGAACAGGCAGAGGAATGCTTTCATGTTGCTGCCTATGTACTGGAATGGCAACATTAAAGGAATACAAAACATGCCCCTAATTTATTAATTGGCATCTGTTTCCTATGAGAGTGCTAATTAACGGCTATGATTGTGGAGGAGAAAAGACTGTGAGAGAAACAGAGGGGTTAGGCAAGGAGAGAGAGAGAGAGAGAGAGAGAGAGAGAGAGAGAGAGAGAGATTTTATCTATTTCACTTGCTTTGGCAATGTTTCCCATGCCAATAAATCTTTACATTTGTACATTTAAAAAAAAACATTTTTAGTCATTTAGCAGACGCTCTTATCCAGAGCGACTTACAGTTAGTGAGTGCATACATTTTCTTCATTTTTTTTCTTCATATCTTTGAATTGCATTGAATTGCATTGAGAGAGCGAGGGAGCGAGAGAGCGAGAGAGCGAGAGCGAGAGCCATAATGTTTGTATTTAGTGTAAATTGCTGTATTTGTTTGGTGATTAGAAAGGCAAGATAAACAGAATAAAAAAGTTTATTCTCTGTTTATATTAGCTAAGTAGTTAGCACCATATGTACGTACCACTTACTACAGTGATTTGCTCCAGTCCTATGAAATGCATGGAAATTATTAGAGGAAAAATTTGCACTGCGGTGGTCACAGTTATTCTGGCAATCAACACAAAGAAAAATATGCAGGAAAAAGCCTCCCCTTCTTCCATTTTCCTGCCATTATACCTGAACCTTCACATATACCCCAGTCTTTCTCTTCCTTATATAGCCATATACACTACCAGTCAAAAGTTTGGACACACCTACTCATTCAAAGGTATTTCTTTATTTTTACTATTTTTTACATTGTAGAATAATAGTGAAGATATCAAAACTATGAAATAACACGTAAGGAATCATGTAGTAACCAAAAAAGTGTTAAACAAATCAATATATGTTTTATATTTCAGATTCTTCAAATAGCCACCCTTTGCCTTGATGACAGGTTTGCACACTCTTGGCATTCTCTCAACCAGCTTCATGAGATAGTCACCTGGAATGCATTTCAATTAACAAGTGTGCCTTCTTAAAAGTTAATTTGTGGAATTTCTTTCATTCTTACTGCGTTTGAGCCAATTAGTTGTGTTGTGACAAGGTAAGGAGGGTATACAGAAGATAGCCCTATTTGGTAAAAGACCAAGTCCATATTATGGCAAGAACAGCTCAAATAAGCAAAGAGAAACGACAGTCCATCATTACTTTAAGACATGAAGGACAGCCAATACAGAACATCTTAATGAAAGTTTCTTCAAGTGCAGTTGCAAAAACCATCAAGCTCTATGATGAAATTGGCTCTTATGAGGACCGCCACAGGAATGGAAGACCCAGAGTTACCTCTGCTGCAGAGGATAAGTTCATTAGAGTTACCAGCCTCAGAAATTGCAGCACAAATAAATGCTTCACAGAGTTCAAGTCACAGACATCTCAACATCAACTGTTCAGAGGGGACTGTGTGAATCAGGCCTTCATGGTTGAATTGCTGTAAAGAAACCACTACTAAAGAACACCAATAAGAAGAAGAGACCTGCTTGGGCCAAGAAACACACGCAATGGACATTAGACCGGTGGAAATTTGTCCTTTGGTCTGGAGTCCAAATTTGAGATTTTTGGTTCCAACCGCCGTGTCTTTGTGAGACGTGGTGTGGGTGAACGGATGATCTCTGCATGTGTATTTCCCACCGTAAAGCATGAAGGAGGAGGTCCTCTGTAGCTCAATTGGTAGAGCACAGTGCTTGTAACGCCAGGGTAGTGGGTTCGATCCCCGGGACCACCCATACGTAAACATTTATGCACACATGACTGTAAGTCGCTTTGGATAAAAGCGTCTGCTAAATGGCATATTATTATTATGGTGTGGGGGTGCTTTTCTGGTGACACTGTCTGTGATTTATTTAGAATTCAAGGCACATTTAACCAGCATGGCTACCACAACATTCTGCAGCGATACTCCATCCCATCTGATTGGGACTATCATTTGTTTTTCAACAGGACAATGACCCAACACACCTCAAGGCTGTGTAAGGGCTATTTGACCAAGAAGGAGAGTGATGGAGTGCTGCATCAGTTGACCTGGCCTCCACAATCCCCCAACCTCAACCCAATTGAGATGGTTTGGGATGAGTCGGACAGCAGAGTGAAGGAAAAGCAGCCAACATGAGCTCATGTTGCGCAACACTGAATAGTCGCATGTGTGCACTCCCTCAAAATGTTTGGAGAAAATATCTTTCTATTTTATTCAGCTATGTTCAATTGTATTCTTCATATTATAAAATACTATAAAATAATGCCACGGAATTCTAAGCAAATCTTGTCTGCTAAATGAACTAGTGTAGCCGAAAGCCATATGGCATAGCCTTTTCAGTCTCCTGAGGAGGAAAAGGTGTTGTCGTGCCCTCTTCACGACTGTCTTGGTGTGTTTGGACCATGATAGTTTGTTGGTGATGTGGACACCAAGGAACTTGAAACTCTCGACCTGCTCCACTACAGCCCCTCCGATGTTAATGGGGGTCTGTTCGGCCCTCCTTTTCCTGTAGTCCACGATCAGCTCCTTTGTCTTGCTCACATTGAGGGAGAGGTTGTTGTCCTGGCACCACACTGCCAGGTCTCTGACCTCCTCCCTATAGGCTGTCTCATCATTGTCGGTGATCAGGCCTACCACTATTGTGTCATCAGCAAACTTAATGATGGTGTTGGAGTCATGCTTGGCCACGCAGTCGACCTGTCTAAAATAAATAATGCATTTATTGTGATGGTGTAGGCTATATTACATGGATTTATTATACTTTTTAAATGTAGATGTTCCAAAGGTCTGCATCAGTGGCTTGTAGGCTATGCGTGGAAGCTAGGAGATGCTAAATGTGTTTATGTTAATTATTGACAAATACATTTTGATTTGATTTGATTGATTTGATTTGGAGAAACTGATCTAATCTGATGCTCTGTGGGGATGATGGGGAGACAAGACACTACTTCCTCACATTGATGGCTGAACACTGCCTGATTTCTGTCTGTGAAGTCAAGGTGTTACAGGGTGCAGACATTAGAGCCAACTCTCTCCCTCTCTCAAAATGAATGATTAACTCCACATACAGTAGGGTCTAGGTAGGGCAGTTATTTGCTTGACAATCACCAGTTGACAAAATGTCATGACCGCCACAGCCCTAGTTCTTGACATTTTCCGTATTGACTGTCTTAAAGTAATGATGGACTATCGTTTCTCTTTGCTTATTTGAGCTGTTCTTGCCATAAAATGGACTTGGTCTTTTACCAAATAGGGCTATCTTCTGTATACCCCACACCTTGTCACAACACAACTGATTGGCTCAAACGCATTAAGAAGGAAAGAAATTCCACAAATTAACTTTTAAGAAGGCACACCTGTTTATTGAAATGCATTCCAGGTGACTAGCTCATAAAAAAAAAAATATATTTAACCTTTATTTAACCAGGTAAGCCAGCTCATGAAGCTGGTTGAGAGAATGCCAAGAGTGCGCAAAGCTGTCATCAAAGCAAAGTGTGGCTATTTGAAGAATCTCAAATATAAAATATATTTTGATTTGTTTAACACTTTTTTGGTTACTACATGATTCCATATGTGTTATTTCATAGTTTTGATGTCTTCACTATTATTCTACAATGTAGAAAATAGTAAAAAATAAATAAAAACCCTTGAATGAGTAGGTGTTCCTAAAACTTTTGACCGGTAGTGTACTTGATGAACTACTTGTACACATTTTTGAAGGAAAATCAAAGCTCCAATGTGTTGTGTTGAGCAGCAGAGGAAAGGGAAGGAGGGTTTGGAGGCACACTGAGAGATGGTGTTGAAACCTCTGCTATTTGTGATTGATGTGGTTGGGCTGGAAGCGCATTAGTTTTCCAACGCTATCCCTTCACTAATGGGATGCCATTATCTTCTCATTTTTCTTGTTCCTGTGCACGCCAACTCAGACAGACAAGCAGAAAGGCAGGCAGGTCTCTGAGTGAAATGTGTCTTGATAAGTGATTATTATTTGTCTCTCATCACTGAGGTCCTGGGGACTATCCTGTGGCATTATCTCACGGCATATTTCATAGCTGTCTGTCATCTCCAAAACATGAAAGGAACAGCTCAAAACTCAGTCAACAACCAAACTGCATGATACGACTCTGACCTGTATTTGAAGAGTTTCTTTCCAAAAGAAGTACTGATAGGTTTTACACAGTTAAATGTAACAAATAACTAAATGTTTTATAAAGAACTGAACAAATGATACATTTGGACATCAATAAAAAAAATCATACACTGAGTATACAAAATATTTAGAACACCTGCTCTTTGCATGGCATAGACTGACCAGGTGAATACAGGTGAAAGCTATTATCCCTTGTTGATGTCAGTTGTTAAATCCACTTCAATCAGTGTAGATGAATGGGAGGAGACAGTTCAAAGAAGGATTTTTAAGCCTTGAGACAAATGAGACATGGATTGTGTAATAGTGCCATTTAGAGGGTGAATGGGCAAGACAAAAAAATTAAAGTGCCTTTGAACGGGGTATGGTAGTAGGTGCCAGGCGAACGGTAACGCTGCTGGGTTTTTCACGCTCAACAGTTTCCTGTGTGTATCAAGAATGGTCCACCACCCAAAGGACATCCAGCAAACTTGACACAACTGTGAGAGTCTATGCCCCGACGAATTGAGGCTGTTCTGAGGGCAAAATATTAGGAAGGTGTTCCTAATGTTGGGTATACTCAATGTATATACAGTGGGGGAAAAAAGTATTTAGTCAGCCACCAATTGTGCAAGTTCTCCCACTTAAAAAGATGAGAGAGGCCTGTAATTTTCATCATAGGTACACGTCAACTATGACAGACAAATTGAGAAAAAAAATCCAGAAAATCACATTGTAGGATTTTTAATGAATTTATTTGCAAATTATGGTGGAAAATAAGTATTTGGTCAATAACAAAAGTTTCTCAATACTTTGTTATATACCCTTTGTTGGCAATGACACAGGTCAAACGTTTTCTGTAAGTCTTCACAAGGTTTTCACACACTGTTGCTGGTATTTTGGCCCATTCCTCCATGCAGATCTCCTCTAGAGCAGTGATGTTTTGGGGCTGTTGCTGGGCAACACAGACTTTCAACTCCCTCCAAAGATTTTCTATGGGGTTGAGATCTGGAGACTGGCTAGGCCACTCCAGGACCTTGAAATGCTTCTTACGAAGCCACTCCTTCGTTGCCCGGGCGGTGTGTTTGGGATCATTGTCATGCTGAAAGACCCAGCCACGTTTCATCTTCAATGCCCTTGCTGATGGAAGGAGGTTTTCACTCAAAATCTCACGATACATGGCCCCATTCATTCTTTCCTTTACACGGATCAGTCGTCCTGGTCCCTTTGCAGAAAAACAGCCCCAAAGCATGATGTTTCCACCCCCATGCTTCACAGTAGGTATGGTGTTCTTTGGATGCAACTCAGCATTCTTTGTCCTCCAAACACGACAAGTTGAGTTTTTACCAAAAAGTTATATTTTGGTTTCATCTGACCATATGACATTCTCCCAATCCTCTTCTGGATCATTCAAATGCACTCTAGCAAACTTCAGACGGGCTTGGACATGTACTGGCTTAAGCAGGGGGACACGTCTCGCACTGCAGGATTTGAGTCCCTGGCGGCGTAGTGTGTTACTGATGGTAGGCTTTGTTACTTTGGTCCCAGCTCTCTGCAGGTCATTCACTAGGTCCCCCCGTGTGGTTCTGGGATTTTTGCTCACCGTTCTTGTGATCATTTTGACCCCACGGGGTGAGATCTTGCGTGGAGCCCCAGATCGAGGGAGATTATCAGTGGTCTTGTATGTCTTCCATTTCCTAATAATTGCTCCCACAGTTGATTTCTTCAAACCAAGCTGCTTACCTATTGCAGATTCAGTCCTCCCAGCCTGGTGCAGGTCTACAATTTTGTTTCTGGTGTCCTTTGACAGCTCTTTGGTCTTGGCCATAGTGGAGTTTGGAGTGTGACTGTTTGAGGTTGTGGACAGGTGTCTTTTATACTGATAACAAGTTCAAACAGGTGCCATTAATATAGGTAACGAGTGGAGGACAGAGGAGCCTCTTAAAGAAGAAGTTACAGGTCTGTGAGAGCCAGAAATCTTGCTTGTTTGTAGGTGACCAAATACTTATTTTCCACCATAATTTGCAAATAAATTCATTAAAAATCCTACAATGTGATTTTCTGGATTTTTTTTCTTCAATTTGTCTGTCATAGTTGACAGGCCTCTCTCATCTTTTTAAGTGGGAGAACTTGCACAATTGGTGGCTGACTAAATACTTTTTTCCCCCACTGTACTGTCGTTTAGATCTGTATCTGAGCTGCCTGATACCCTTTTGACATAGCTTGGAAACACTGAAGCTAGTGTTGGTGGTTTAGTAGAACTGTGGACATCTTTTCTGCCCTAGCTGCTGTTTGAGAGCACATTCCATGGAGTCTGCCGGGTTCTAAGCTGCAGCAAACTCCCACAATCTCTCTGACCTGACCTGTCTGATTTGAATCCAGTCAGGTTGAGTCTTTTCAATGCAGCTGACCTGTAAAACCCTTGTATCAGATAAGGAGGTGAGAAAGGCCCCACTTGTACAGAGCACAACTTGTGCATTTAGCTCCTTTCTGTGATTCTTATCAGGCGTGGGTAGTGTATAAAAATAGACATTGTGGCGCCATAAAGAGAATACCATAGTGTTATAAAAACACCAGCATATCAGGAGCCACCTGTCCCCCTCAGAACATAAAATGATTTACAGTCACAAGCCAGGAATCAATGGCACCATCTAGAAAATATGTATTCGGGTCAAAGGAATGACAATAGTAGATAGACTTGGATTCAGTGTGTTCTGAGAACATAACACTATTTGGGGCAATTCATCTTGAGGAGGGAGGGAAGGAGGGAGGGATTGTGTGATAGGTACTGTTTACATGGCCTGCACCAGCCTGGCAGGGGAGTTATGTTTTAAAGGGGTTGTACCACGCATACTCAAGGTGAAAGTGCGATTAGGTTTCCATCTCAGCCCAGACTGCTGATAGGTGCTGTGGGATATGTAAACACTGCTACCCCCACACATTCTCTCACATACACTATATTTGTCAGAGGTAGTTATAGGACTCAAAATATTCTCTCTTCCAATTGAGCTCCTTGATAATCTATTTTCTGTATGTACTGAAAAAACTAATTGTATCCAAGCCTCTAGTGGTTTCTTTCCATAACAATATCATATTTTTAGATGGTGCCAGTGATCCCAGGCTTTTTCAGTTACAGATATTTTTTATATTATTTATAATGAGCCCATTGATGTCTTTTTTAAAAACATTTTGCAAGCTTGTTGCTAATATTACTATATCCCCTTGCAGCCTGCCAGCCTGCCTGCCTGTCTTTTTTAGGCTGGCATGTTTGACCTGCAGGTCTTTTGGTTGGCTGGTCCAGTCCAGTCAATTTGTTTGAGAATCAGGCGGCGGCACTGACAAGGAAGGGCGTGGTAACAAATGTCCCACATGGGACTTAACTTTAGCCCACATGAGCTGGCAACTACTGGGGAGAGACAGAGACAGAGAGGGAGTGAGGCAGAGACATAGAGAGAGGGAGGGATAGAATAAAGGAGTAGAGAATGTCCCTGTGTGTGAGACAGAGACATAGCTTTGTCATACAATCCGTCATCAACAGCACACCAGTGCAGTATCACGCTATCATCTCTCGCTCCCGTCTATAACTGGCATACGTGTCACAATCCAGCCCTGGTCCTGTCTAGAGACAGAGACACAGTCCGGCCTCAGATGGACACTGAGATCTCTGGGAAAAAGAGAGCAGACACTGAGAGGATTGTCAGAAAACACTCCTCTGCTCCTTTACTGTCTCCCAGGGAAACTCCTTAAACACTCCTTGGTATGATAATGGATTAAAGAGGTGAGATACTAATTCCTATCATTCCTTCCTGGTTTCTGTGTGTGTGTGCGTATGTGTGTGTGTGTGTGTGTCAACCACTCCCAGTCTTTCACATAAGCCCTGCATCTCAAGTGCGCAAATGAACCCATGAGGACACTACAGGGAGGGTAGGAAGAGGAGACAAGGGAATGAAAAAGCCCAATCAGTCTGGATAAAGATGTTCATTTCACAACAGAGTAAATCCTTAATGCCTGTTTGGTTTAAAAATACTTTAGTCGCCTGGCTCTTGTGTGACAAGAGTCAGAGTTCGGATTCAATATTTAATTATAAGCTCCAGAGAAAGCTCAAGATTTAGCGCCAGAAACCCTGCGGAGTCCAAAAACTGTGCGTGCCCTCAGCGCTGTGTTTTTGGGTGTCAGTAGTGGTGAGGCCTCAGGCTCCCTCGTGACACAGATCCATAGTTTCCCCGGCAGCAGCAGCAGGCAGAAGCCAGGGCAGGCCTAGAGAGGAGGAGCAGGGGCGGGGGTGTTTTTAGACTTGGCCTCTCTCTCTCTGTACTCTGCAATGACAGCAGCAGCGCTACATGGCCTCTGCTTCTCACTCTGTAGGTCGGGTTTGAAACCCTATACTGGCACCAGGAGTCACCTTCCAGGCATGGCTTACCCCCACCGCAATCCCCGTGACCTGCAGTCACAAGACCCAGGCTGGAGAGGAGAGGGGTCAGGACAGCAGGCAGGGCTGCAGCAGTGGTGTAAAGTACTTAAGTAAAAATACTTTAAAGTACTACTTAAGTAGATTTTTGGGGTATCTGTACTTTACTTTACTATTTATATTTTTGACAACTTTTACTTTTACTCCACTACATTCCTAAAGAAAATAACATACCTTTTACTCCATACATTTTCCCTGACACCCTAAAGTACTCATTACATTTCTAATGCTTAGCAGGACAAGAAAATGGTCCAATACACACTTATCAAGAGAACAACCCTCGTCATCCCTACTGCCTCTGATCTGGCAGACTCATGAAACACAAATGCTTCATTTGTAAATGAAGTCTGAGTGTTGGAGTGTGCCCCTGGCTATCCGTAAATTAGAAAAACAAGAAAATTGTGCCGTCTGGTTTTCTTAATATAAGGAATGTGAAATTATTGATACTTAAGTATATTATAGCAATTACATTTACTTTTGGTACATAAGTATATTTAAAACCAAATACTTTTATACTTTTACTCAAGTAGTATTTTACTGGGTGACTTTCAGTTTTACTTGAGTCATTTTGTATTAAGGTATCTTTACTTTTACTTAACTATGACAATTGGGTACTTTTCCACCACTGGGCAGTAGACACACATGCAGACACCAAATGCAGCTTACATAACCTGGAAGCAGGTTGGAGGGTACCAGATACCATTCCTGGTTCCTGCAGGACACAATCTCATGGCACATGATCAAAGAACATTTCCTCTCTCATTTTCAACTGACTCGGGTCGGGTGGGTTCATTGGATAGGCACCTCCGTGACCTCCCTTAAACCTGGTTGACCCCTCCTGCACCTCCCTCTGCTGCCCCATTCTAAGGATTCCATTTCAAAAGAGCTATGCAGTGGATTCCCTTCATGATCATGAGGGCAAATGAGAGACAAGAGCGAGAGGAAAGGAGGGAATGAAGGAAGAAGAGAGTGAAAGAGAGAGGGATAGAGGGCGAGCGGGAATGAGGGAGTGAGAGACTAATGGGAACAGTGAGAAAGGGAAGGAAAGGGAGATGGAGAGAGAGAGGGAAAGAGGAGGGAGAGAGCGCCCTCTCTTTCCCCGGTGGTCAGGCACCCATATCCGGTGGGTGGGTGAGGTGGGGGCTTTTTGCTGACTGTGCAGACAGTGGCCCAGAACCTGAGCCCAGCTCAGACCACCCGCACTGCCTCCCACCTGCGTCAGAATGACTCCCCGCTCCAAACACTGCACTAACTGCCATAGAAGGCCACATAACAACGTTCCAAATGTCCATAGTTCAATGTACGTACATGCAAACTGAGTTACGCATTTACAATTCATTCTTAAACATGTTTGTTTAATTTCTATGGTTATGCAATACTGTGGCAACAGGAGCAATATAACTGTATGTTCAAAAAGTTGTCACATTGTAACATAATCACACCCAACCACTTACTGTACTGTACAGCACGGCACACAAACATACATTCCCTTGAGACAAAAACAGCTGACTATCAACCTGAAAGATGACAAAAATGTCACCCAATATTTACGATATGGCCTGCATGCAAGTACTTGAATATGTAAGCTCCAATTTTTGTCCTTTTGCCCTGTATGACCCTGAAGCTGGTAAAGGTGACATATGCTGTCACACTATCAGTGTGCAGTCATATATCCACAGCCAGTGAGTGGCCCCTGATGTAAGCTTGCAAACATTAAATTCCTCCATGTAACAGAATGCCCTGAGCGGTGTGATGCAGTAGCCAGCCATGGTGAAGCCTGGGAGGGCTATAAAAAGAGCAGTGCAAGTGAAAGGGCACACCCACCCTCTCTTTCCCTCTCTCTATCTCTCATCCTCTCGATCCTGGTGATCTTCTTTCATTCCTCTCTTTCTATTTCCCTCACTTATCTCACTGTCCTTCCCTCTCTTCCTCTGTTGAGGACACATGCATCTGTAGAGATTGTGTTCCAGACAGCTAACTGTCTATGGACTGTCTCTCACAAACAAAAAATACTGAATACCCCTCTTTGTCTCCTAACCATTGTTCAGAGACATACCGGTAGTTTAAACAAGCACAATATTGGAGACTGGTATCCCTTGGCAATGTGCATAACCATATTGGGGAGATTAAAAAACATGTCTGTGAGGCAGTAAAAGAAAAGAAAACCAAGGTTTGTGTGACTAGGTCTAGTGGGGAGGGAAGGAAAAAGAGAGACCGAGAGCAAGAGAGAGGGAAGGGGGAGAAGGGGAGAGGGATGGGAGGAGGATCGCAGCTCTGTCTGCTGCCCATGTGGGTAGAGTGTGGAGGTGTTGAAATGGCCTATTGTGCCAGAATGTCAGCTATACAGAGTAGATAGGACTGAACAGAGATCTGTCCACAGCATACAGCACAACTCCTCACCAGCTCTCCTACGAACACAGCCACTTCAGGCTCAGTGTAAACACTCTCAGGCTCATTAGAGCAGCAAAACATTAGCAGATACACTATATATACAAAAGTATGTGGACACCCCTTCAAATTAGGGGATTCTGCTATTTCAGACACACCCGTTGCTGACAGGTGTATAACATCGAGCACACCCATTCTCTCACCATAGACAAACATTGGCAGCAGAATGGCCTTACTGAAGAGCTCAGTGACTCTCAACGTGGCACCGTCATAGGATGCCACCTTTCCAACAAGTCAGTTCGTCAAATTTCTACCCTGCTAGAGCTGCCCCGGTCAACTGTAAGTTCTGTTATTGTGAAGTGGAAACATTTAGGAGCAACAACTGCTCAGCCGCAAAGTGGTAGGCCACACAAGCTCACAGCACGGGACCGCCGAGTGCTGAAGCGCGTAGCATGTAAAAATTGTCTGTCCTCGGTTGCAACACTCACTACCGAGTTCCAAATTGCCCCTGGAAGCAACATCAGCACAAGAACTGTTCATCGGAAGCTTCATGAAATGGGTTTCCATGGCCGAGCAGCCACACACAAGCCTAAGATCACCATGCGCAATGCCAAGCGTCGGCTGTATTGGACTCTGGAGCAGTGGAAACGCATTCTCTGAAGTGATGAATCACGCTTAACAATCTGGCAGTCCGACGGACAAATCTGGGTTTGGTTCGGGCTAGGCCCCTTAGTTCCAGAGAAGGGAAATCTTAACGCTACAGCATACAATGACATTCTAGACGATTCTGTGCTTCCAACTTTGTGGCAACAGTTTGGAGTAGGCCCTTTCCTGTTTCAGCATGACAATGCCCCCGTGCACAAAGCGAGGTCCATACAGAAATGGTTTGTTGAGATCAGTGTGGAAGAACTTGACTGGCCTGCAAAGAGCCCTGACCTCAACCCCATCGAACACCTTTAGGATTAATTGGAACGCCAACTGCGAGCCAGGCCTAATCGCCCAACATCAGTGCCCGACCTCACTAATGCTCTTGTGGCTGAATGGAAGCAAGTCCCCGCAGCAAGAAGCCTTCCCAGAAGAGTGGAGGCTGTTATAGTAGCAAATGGGGGACCAACTCCATATTAAAGCCCATGATTTTGGAATGAGATGTTCGACGAGCAGGTGTCCACATACTTTTGGTAATGTAGTGTAGCGGTTCAACAACAGGATATTTCTCTCACATCAGAGTGAAAAATGTACCATTGCACTGACACAATATCCAGTCAATTCAAGTTTAAAGATTTACTCTAATCTTGGTTTCAACCACATTTTTGAACGCTTTGGAGGAGGACATTTGCATGACAATAGTTTATAGTTTTTATTTTTTACTTGGAAATGAATGAAACCCAAGTGCATTTGTCCAACCACAACAACATATTGATGGCCATTGTTAAAAAGTTACAGGAATCTGCCTCTCTGAAATGCCACAAAAGCTAATGAAAAAAACAAACAAAGCCAACATTGTTCTCTGGCTCTGTAAAAATGCCTATGGAGACATTGTTGAAGGAAACCCCCTAGGACTGTGGGTGAGGAGGATTCGGGCTGTCTGGCAGGGAGGGGAGAGTACTGTAACAGTAACTACAGTGGTGGTGGGTACACAGAGATCCCCTCACAAAACACCAACCTCTTTGAGACTGAATAAAGGTATAGATAGCAATGGCATTGATGTACAGTATGTAGTATAATGTCTCCGAGTTGAATAAAATGTCTGGACACATAGGGTTAGGGTCTATTTCATATCATCATTAAATACTAACATGGACTGTAATTAAACCACTCTGACATTTTTCAATAGCTCCACAAGCCGAGTGCTAACCTTTGAACCAGAAGTCAAAATGATAAATCTCATGTTCTGGGAGACAACTTAAAGGGTACTCTAAAGGCTTGATTTCTGTCACAGCATGAACAGAGCAGCTCAGGGTAGACTAATATGCATGTTACCCAACAAACAGCATTGTGCAACATGCCAAAGAGCCGGGAGGGAGAAAAAAAATCAAACGCAAGATAACAATGGTCTGATTACCATTAACTCTTCTCATGAATAACATTTTTGGGAATCCAAAAAAAACCCAGAGAATTGCCCAGTCCCCTACCACACCAGTATCAGTCAAATCTGCAGCCTAGTTCACAGTAATCTGAGTGATATGGATCGTACAGCGCAGCCTGCTGTGTGGTAGGAGCCCAGGCCCGTCCAGACTACACTACAGCACACAGCAGAGCAGAGTGTAGCTGTGTGTGTGTAGTGCAGCTCTAATGGGGGGAGAAACAGCCCTCTGTTTAACATGCTCTGGCAATTATGGAGCTCCCACCAAGTTCCAGCTATTTAAAAGCCACCACAGTGTTTCAGGATGGAGCCAAGAGAGCCTCAGGCCCACACATCCTGTTGGGATCAAACATGGCTGCTCTCTGTAGTCGCTGATTAGCAGATCTCACATGCACTGAACCCTGATTAATTACCCCACCTGGGAACCTGAAATACCTGCACATCAGCTGATATCCAAAGAGAACCACCACATATCAACTGACAACCACAGAGAAGGTTTTTGTCCCTGTGCAGGACTGAGGCCTTTAATCTTCTGGCCTGAAATTCCAGTTGATAACCACACTCAAGCATCTCCTTAGAAAACAGACTTGAAAAGGAACTTCTAAAGTCAAATCAATCAAAGGAAGCATTAGACGGTTCTATACAGAGCTGTCACTCACTCAGGCACATAGAGAGAGCCCAGAGAACACCTGACTGACTGATGCTGATCCCCCATGATCCCTCTGGGTGTGAGGAGGTGTGGAGAGGTGGGCGGTCTTGGCCCTGGTCTTGGCCCTGACAGACAGAGGTGAGCTAGGTGGGACAGGTCTGAGCAGCCCCAGAGGGTGCGGCGTGGCCCTCAGCAGCTCAGGACGTGTCACAAGGAGTTCAGCCCCAAGCCAAGACAAGGCAGAGCAAACACAGGGACCACATCAAAGACTGGCGGCCAGGCCAGCGTGTCCCTGAACATGGGTTTGTTATTCTCTCCCAGATGTTAATTACAGTGGGCCTTCAAAGGCCTAGCCATCTGCAAGGAATTTGAAAGTTTAAGTTTTAAATTCCAACCAAAACGACAAAATAAACAGACCAATCAATCAGAATGCATACAGCTAAAGTACACTTCCCTTAATTGTGGTTTGTGGGGGGTAATGGCGAAGACACATCCCTAATCCAATCATCTTCATCACTTAACCTCCAAAGGTTACAGAATGTGAGTATAATGTGCACAGGCTTGTTTGTCTCACCCCCATTTGCTTGCACAATGTGCTGGTGAAACTGTAAAGTCACATTTGAATTGGGATAGCTTGTAGCTATCTACTGTAAATCACCACCATCATTATCATAAATAGTAGAGGAGAGGAGAGGTTAGAGGGGAGTGAAAGGAGTGAAACGGGCTAGGAGAGGAAAGAGGTAGAGGAGAGAAGAACAAGGTGAGAGGAGGGGAGGAGAGGAGGGGTGATGAGAAGAGAGGCGAGCTATATGGGGGCGTCCCTGGCCCCCATCCCCCAGGCCGACGGTGGTTTAATGTCCCGGGCCAGGCCAGGCTGGGCCGTGTCATAACTCAGAGTGGCGACAGTGTATTTCAGGCCCCGCTGGTGTCCCTGGGCTCCCTGGCAGCTCTCATTAGTGCTATGAATAGTCAGCTATTTGTGTTTGTGTAACTGAAGCCTGGCTTCTTTATGACTGTTTACCATGGTGGGAGTCACACTAAGGGCCACCAATCTATTGGGTGTCAGTCAGTAAGGCAAGGCTGTTCACCGCCCTCAGGGCTCAGCACGCTCATACACACACACAAAAACACACACCACTTCTGTTTACCCTAATGAGACGCACAGGGCTTTGAGACAACCTATAGGTGTGTGTGTGTTTGTGCACGTGTATTTTTGTGTTTATTATGCCAAATTAATATGGGTAGTTGGCATGCCTATTCCCCTGCACAGGTATGCATGTGTGCGTGCATCTGTGTCCGCATGCATCTGTACAGTGGGGAAAAAAGTATTTAGTCAGCCACCAATTGTGCAAGTTCTCCCACTTAAAAAGATGAGAGAGGCCTGTAATTTTCATCATAGGTACACGTCAACTATGACAGACAATTTGAGGAAAAAAATCCAGAAAATCACATTGTAGGATTTTTTATTAATTAATTTGCAAATTATGGTGGAAAATAAGTATTTGGTCACCTACAAACAAGCAAGATTTCTGGCTCTCACAGACCTGTAACTTCTTCTTTAAGAGGCTCCTCTGTCCTCCACTCGTTACCTGTATTAATGGCACCTGTTTGAACTTGTTATCAGTATAAAAGACACCTGTCCACAACCTCAAACAGTCACACTCCAAACTCCACTATGGCCAAGACCAAAGAGCTGTCAAAGGACACCAGAAACAAAATTGTAGACCTGCACCAGGCTGGGAAGACTGAATCTGCAATAGGTAAGCAGCTTGGTTTGAAGAAATCAGCTGTGGGAGCAATTATTAGGAAATGGAAGACATACAAGACCACTGATAATCTCCCTCGATCTGGGGCTCCACGCAAGATCTCACCCCGTGGGGTCAAAATGATCACAAGAACGGTGAGCAAAATCCCAGAACCACACGGGGGGACCTAGTGAATGACCTGCAGAGAGCTGGGACCAAAGTAACAAAGCCTACCATCAGTAACACACTACGCCGCCAGGGACTCAAATCCTGCAGTGCCAGACGTGTCCCCCTGCTTAAGCCAGTACATGTCAAGGCCCGTCTGAAGTTTGCTAGAGTGCATTTGGATGATCCAGAAGAGGATTGGGAGAATGTCATATGGTCAGATGAAACCAAAATAGAACTTTTTGGTAAAAACTCAACTCGTCGTGTTTGGAGGACAAAGAATGCTGAGTTGCATCCAAAGAACACCATACCTACTGTGAAGCATGGGGGTGGAAACATCATGCTTTGGGGCTGTTTTTCTGCAAAGGGACCAGGACGACTGATCCGTGTAAAGGAAAGAATGAATGGGGCCATGTATCGTGAGATTTTGAGTGAAAACCTCCTTCCATCAGCAAGGGCATTGAAGATGAAACGTGGCTGGGTCTTTCAGCATGACAATGATCCCAAACACACCGCCCGGGCAACGAAGGAGTGGCTTCGTAAGAAACATTTCAAGGTCCTGGAGTGGCCTAGCCAGTCTCCAGATCTCAACCCCATAGAAAATCTTTGGAGGGAGTTGAAAGTCCGTGTTGCCCAGCGACAGCCCAAAAACATCACTGCTCTAGAGGAGATCTGCATGGAGGAATGGGCCAAAATACCAGCAACAGTGTGTGAAAACCTTGTGAAGACTTACAGAAAACGTTTGACCTGTGTCATTGCCAACAAAGGGTATATAACAAAGTATTGAGAAACTTTTGTTATTGACCAAATACTTATTTTCCACCATAATTTGCAAATAAATTCATAAAAAATCCTACAATGTGATTTTCTAGATAGTTTTTTCTCATTTTGTCTGTCATAGTTGACGTGTACCTATGATGAAAATTACAGGCCTCTCTCATCTTTTTAAGTGGGAGAACTTGCACAATTGGTGGCTGACAAAATACTTTTTTTCCCCACTGTATGTGTACACTACTAGTCAAACTTTTTAGAACACCTACTCATTCAAGGGTTTTTCTTTATTTTTACTATTTTCTACATTGTATAATAATAGTGAAGACATCAAAACTATGAAATAACACATATGGAATCATGTAGTAACCAAAAAAGTGTTAAACAAATCAAAATATATGTTATATTTGAGATTCTTCAAATAGCCACCCTTTGCCTTGATGACAGCTTTGCACACTCTTGGTATTCTCTCAACCAGCTTCATGAGGTAGTCACCTGGAATGCATTTCAATTAACAGGTGTGCCTTCTTAAAAGTTAATTTGTGGAATTTCTTTCCTTTTTAATGCGTTTGAGCCAATCAGTTGTGTTGTGACAAGGTAGTGGGAGTATACAGAAGATAGCCCTATTTGGTAAAAGACCAAGTCCATATTATGTCAACAACAGCTCAAATAAGCAAAGAGAAATTACAGTCCATCATTACTTTAAGACATGAAGGACAGCCAATACGGAACATTTTAATGAAAGTTTCTTCAAGTGCAGTCGCAAAAACCATCAAGTGCTATGATGAAATTGGCTCTCATGAGGACCGCCACAGGAAAGGAAGACCCAGAGTTACCTCTGCTGCAGAGGATACGTTCATTAAAGTTACCAGCCTCAGAAATTGCAGCCCAAATAAATGCTTTACAGAGTTCAAGTAACAGACACATCTCAACATCAACTGTTGGCCTACCCCGGCCAACTGAAAAGAAACCACTACTAAAGGACACCAATAATAAGAAGAGACTTGCTTGGGCCAAGAAACACGAGCAATGGACATTTGTCCTTTGGTCTGGAGTCCAAATTGGAGATTTTTGGTTCCAAACGCTGTGTCTTTGTGAGATGCGGTGTTGGTGAACGGATGATCTCTGCATGTGTATTTCCCACTGTAAAGCATGGAGGAGGAGATGTCATGGTGCTTTGCTGGTGACACTGTCTGTGATTTATTTAGAATTTAAGGCACACTTTATTTTTTATTTAACTAGGCAAGTCAGTTAAGAACAAATTCTTATTTCCAATGACGGCCTACCCCAGCCAAACCCAGACGATGCTGGGCCAATTGTGCACCGCCCTATGGGACTCCAAATCACAGCCGGATTGTGATACAGCCTGGAATCGAACCAGGGTCTGTAGTGACGCCTCTAGCTCTGAGATGTAGTGCCTTAGACCGCTGTGCCACTCGGGAGCCCGCATGGCTACCACAGCATTCTGCAGTGATACGCCATCCCATCTAGTTTGGGCTTAGTGGGACTATCATTTGTTTTTCCAACAGGACAATGACCCAACACACCTCAAGGCTGTGTAAGGGCTATTTTACCAAGAAGGAGAGTGATGGAGTGCTACATCAGATGACCTGGCCTCCACAATCCCCCGACCTCAACCAAATTGAGATGGTTTGGGATGAGTCGGACCGTAGATTGAAGGAAAAGCAGCCAACAAGTGCTCAGCATATGTAGGAACTCCTTCAAGACTGTTGCAAAAGCATACCAGTTGAAGCTGGTTGAGAGAATGCCAAGAGTGTGCAAAGCTGTCATCAAGGCAAGGGGTGGCTATTTGAAGAATCTCAAATATAAAATATACTTTGATTTGTTTAACACTTTTGTGGTTACTACATGATTCCATATGTTTTCTTTCATAGTTTTGATGTCTTCACTATTATTCTACAATGTAGAAAATAGTAAAAATAAAGAAAAACCCTTGAATGAGTAGGTGTTCTAAAAATGTTGACCGGTAGTGTATGTGTGTTCCACACTGAATGGGGGTTGTCTTACTGCTCTCCCCCCTCCTGAGCACTGGGTGGAGAGCACACAGAGTGAATTGAGAACTGGGTCCCTTACAGAGCAACAAACCCAACCTCTGAGGGTTTAAATGCTTCCTGCTTGTTGTGTTATGTGTTATATTAAATGGTGCCACATGCTGTCAATGGACTTTGACACATGTGGAGGAAATGTTTGGTTTCTGGAGACTTTGGTTTCTGGAGACTCAGGAAATCAATAAATACTGTAAATCAATGAAAATCCAGACAGCGCTGGTGGATTCATGAAGAACACGCAGTACTTGTCTAGCTAAAACCAGGGCGAAGGCCTCTCCGTCTCTGACTAAAGGGACATGTGGACAGACAGACATTGCTAAATATGTTCTACCTGCGTCACAATGGGAGCTTTGCGCAAACTGGGGTGTGGTTACAGACAGGGCCTATGACAGCCAGGAAGGTGCAGGTGTCACAATGTTGGGTGTGTATGAGTCACAGTCTGGTTCCGATCTGTACACCACCAGCCCATGGATGTGTGCTTGGCACCAATCAAAAACCATTACCATGACCTGCCCTGCCAACACACACCCTAGATGCCTGTGCTGGCATGTTCTGGCACACCACTGTGTGTACTGTATATAGAGAGAAACAACAACCCAACATGATGGAACTGATTTGCCTAGTATTATATTCAACACAATGTACCTGTCAACTGAATAGATGGGCTGTGACTCAAATGTTCAAATGAATAGCAATAGAGGTATAGTTTTGCTGAATTGTAAGCATACGCCTAACTACGGGTTCTACTTTGTGTTTCAATAAAAGAGACGGGATTTGCTGAGAAGTTTGTCACTGTCACCAATGTAATGTGGAAATTAGTTTTTCTTGAATGTTGAGCAGAACATCCACTTTCCCTGCCTGTAGATGGTAAACAGTACCAGCCCTACCCCAAGGCCATACGCTATTACTATTTATTTAGGAACTCCCACACTCTCCCACCACCAAAATATCACATTCTTTCCCTTTCTGTAAATAATAATACATAACAGGATATCCTGGACAAATGATTGAAATGCAGAGGAGGAACAGAGGAGGCATAGATAGCTCTCTCCAGCTCGGGCTGTTTTCCATTATCACATTGTCAGTGAGTTACATATAAATAAAAGGACACATCTTACAGCGATCAACCTAACCAACTGTCCCCTAAGGAGGAGATTTCAATGAGTTGGCATTGGAAGAGTAATGGCTTTAAATATATCTATCAGCTGCATCAGTAGTAAATCTTCATCATGTTTATGGGCTCTGAGTGCTGAGAGATCTGAGGGGGAAGAATGTGTCCTTCAAAAATCCCTCGACTCGGCAGTTCTCTGCTGTATCTCTTTTAGTGGTGTACTGTAAGCTGCAGCGCTGCTTCAACCACAAAGGCCTCGATTTCAACAATTGAGCACAAATACAAACAAATGAGAAAGTAAACACCTGTGGTCCTTCTTTGAACTGTAGATGGCTGAAACAACAACCACACAAGGTACATGTTTGGTTGAACAATAGCTGGAAAACATTTACTTGTATTTTCATTTCCCACCCATTTACAATTTGGAGCAATTAAACTCAGCATGCTCCACCATTTTTGAGGCTGTATGGAAGCAATTTAATCTCTTAGGAACCATAACCCTGTCACTCAGAGCAACACACTGGGGAACAACACACAGACACTGTTTAGTTAGCACATTCTAACTGCACCTTTAATAGCAGCCAACACTTCCATCACACAGAGCGAATAAATGTATTTAGAAGGCCTAACAGTACAGATTACATATGTTAACAGATAATGTTTTAGCAAGTTAAGACATATTGCATTGTCAGGCATTTACACAGTAGAAGTTGATGCCAGATATTCACAATAGAAATAAAAGGCTGTTCATTCAACATGACACTGCATGTCCTCAAGCTGCAATGTGCAGAATGTACAGAATGTACAGTTATTTACACAAGACAGATTCATGGCCACTGCCTGTTCACCCCGCTATCATCCAGAAGGCGAGTTCAGTACAGGTGCATCAAAGCTTCTATATCAAGGCCATCAGACTGTTAAATAGCCATCACTAGCACATTAGAGGCTGCTGCTGCCTATTGAAATCACTGGCCACTTTAAGAAATGGAACACTAGTCACTTTATTTTTATTTTATTTTATTTGGTTCTCTGTTAGAAGGTCAAAACATGAAATCTCTGCTGTTGAGGGGGGACCTAGCCTCGCAAAGCTGCCTGATCCCGCGAGCTTACATTAAAAGCTGATATCCCTGCAGCGTTTAATGTAAGCTTGCGGGATCAGGCGGCTTTGCGAGGCTAGGGGGGACCACCATTGGAGATAATCATCGCTACATCCCTCAAACATTTTCATATGAAATGTAAATTACTCATTGGAGCGAGGCAGAGGGACGGGGAGAACCCCAGTGGCTCAGAGTGGAAACAGCACACATTTTCTAAGAAACAATCATGTTTTGCTCTAACATAAAAAAGTGTAATGTTGCCATTCACACAAAATGGAGAGATTGAGTGAAGGTTTCCATTGGCTGATTGGCTGAATTGGCCAGTCATACAGGTGGTCCTCTGTAGCTCAATTGGTAGAGCATGGCGCTTGGAACGCCAGGGTAGTGGGTTCGATCACCGGGACCACCCATACGTAGAACATTTATGCACACATGACTGTAAGTCGCTTTGGATAAAAGCATCTGCTAAATGGCATATTATTATTATACAGTATCAGGCTAAAACAAGTCCCTTTAGTGAAATGCTGACTTGCCATAATAAGACTGAATCAGGGACAGACGATTATCTGCTGACTGAGGTAAATCTTTCATCTTCACTCCTACTGAGATAGTCTCTACAATCAACACACACGCCAAAGACCTCTGAGTGACGAACAGGCTTCAAATCTTCAAGTCACAACTAAACCATAATTCACTACAGGTGCTATTACTGCACAACAACAAGGTAGTAAATGCCGTTAAATACAGCGCTGCTAGCGCAGATATGGAAAAGCAAATTCATCACGAGAGGCTCATTGACAAATAACATCAACTCCCACTGTAAAGGCATAGCAGGCAGCACAAGCCATAAACATATTATACTTTTTAATCAGTCAAAATAAAAAATGAGCGTTGCTTGCCAAACCCTGCATATTAAATTCATTAACCAGTAGACTAGCACACAGAGAGCAGCATAAAACTTGAGTGGTTGTTTGAACTCCTCCCGTCCCATTTTCTTTGTGGTATTTTGGCTTTGTGAGGGATAATAAAGGCCTATTAAAATGGATCAGGGAAATGGATTGACTGGCACAGAATACAGAGCAAAGAGTAAGAAAATAGTCTCCTCCTCTCCAAATCAAATAGGGGCGGAGTTCAAAGACAGGCAGAGTGCACGATGCCGCCATATTCTGGGTTCTTTATTGCTAGCATATGCACCAACGCTATTATTAATTTCCTTCATGGTCACCAAGAGGCTAACCTACAACGTGTTGTGAAAATATTATCACGGTACAGAGAAATGACCTGAGAGGGTGAAAGTAGGAAAGAACTTCCCCAATCCTGATTCCTAACTACCTGCACTGGCTGCTCACGTGTTCATTTCTCTCCTCAATACTCTGAGAGAGAAAGGAAGGGCGATGGAGAGAGCAGCTGCTGGCTCTGCTGCTGTTGGCTGCCTTTTAGCACTGTCCTGGGGTCAGGTATGGTCCGTGTGGAGTGGTGGAACAGTGGTTACAGTCTAACCTCGGTCTAGACTCCAGCCCCACACACCAGACCACACTCATTGCCAAAACCAGCTACTGAGCTGGAGCTCAACTTTGAATCCTCATATCCTGTTCAAACAGAGGGCATAGGCAAAAGCCATTTAGTATACTGTAGCTGTGGCACATACTCTCTCAATCAATCTTAATTAATTCTTAATTAACTAGATCGCGCAGGCTTGTGTGTGGTTTTGAAGTCAGTAGACAGGCTCCTTGGGCCGTTCTGTCCAAATCAGGATTTGAGTTGTGACCATCCAGACAGCTTGACCAGCTTTAGCTGACTGCTGTATACATTTCACCAGGTCTCCAGTCCAGACCTCCTCCTACTGCAGAGGCCAGACAGACTTTACCATGGTGATGATACTCCTTGAAATACGTCAACACAAATCTTCATATCTCAGTAATGATGATAATATCAATACTCATTGTGTGTTCATTTTAAAGACCTATTGTTTTGAAATGAAATATGTCCAATGTAGCCTATTAATTTTGATATAAAGGATTACAGAACAAAGTTTTACGCTGACTGCAAAGTTAATACGTCAGTAATATAATTGTTGGCATATTTAAAAGTTTGTTATTATTTTGATTGATGTACAGATGTAGGATCTTAATTTGAGCCAGTTTCCTACAGCAGGATAATAATCCTGCAGCAACAGGAAATGTGAATTATTATGTGTAATTTAATTAATGGAATTTTTTTTAGGGGTTGATACATTTTCGTTAAGGGAAAATCAAGTTTGAAATGTCAAACTTCAGAAGCCTTTTTAAACGTCAAATACACTACACGTTTTACATTTCCTGCATTGCAGGAACATTATCCTGCAACAAGGTGATACAATTAAGATCCTACATCTGTAGACTACACTAGTTGTGAATATTTTTCTGGTATTTTACAAATGTTCCATCCTGAGAATATATCACTTTTCTGCCGGGTAACCCGGTATTTCCCGCCCAAATCGGAAGTGTCATTCTAAAGCATATAAATATGTCTGGATTTGATTAGAGCTTTGATCGGCATGAAAATTCAAGCCTGATGCTACCTGAACCTGATGAGCCATACATTACACATTTTATAAGCGCTACATTAAATACATTTTATGAGCCCAAGCCTATGATATATATGCTACTGCACATTACGCACAACATACATTTTTTTTATCCCATAGATATAGCCCTCTTGGGTAAATAACTGAAAATGAAAGCGCCAGTAGGCACATTTTCTGTATTATACTGTATTATATGGACTAGAATTATGCATCTTGTTCAAACCATGAAGCTGGGAGAGAACATGCGATGCTGGTCCAGGACATGCAGCCTACAAAGTTACAATTATAGGCTATCAATTTGATTTTAATTTTGAAATATAATAGGGTGTCACACCCTGATCTGTTTCACCTGTCTTGTGCTTGTCTCCACCCCCCATTTGTCCCCATTATCTCCTATGTATTTATACCTGCGTTTTTTGTTTGTCTGTGCCAGTTCGTCTTGTCTTGTCAGGTCGTTCCAGCGTGTTTCCCGTTTTTTTTCCTGTTTCTCAAGTTTTGTTTTCTAGTCTTCCCAGATCTGACCATTCTGCCTGCCCTGACCCTGAGCCTGCCTGATGTTCTGTCCCTGATTTACTCTGCATTGGATTACTGATCTCTGCCTACCCTTGACCTGCTGTTTGCCTGCCCCGTTTTATAATAAATATCTGAGATTCGAACTGTCCGCCTCCTGTGTCTACATCTGGGTCTTATCCTGAGTCGTGAAATAGGGCCTATTTTACATTTTTTTCATTAGTAGGCTGACACATATATAGGCTACCTTTCATATTTCCCCTAATGTTGTGCAACTTGTATATTAGCCTACCTCCTCTTTCTCTCTATTGTTGCTTCATTCCTTCCTCGCTTTCAACAGTTAAATGAAATAAGTTGTGTTGTCCTTATCTTCATCATTGTAATAACATGCTTGAATAATAAAGGACTGAAATAAGATACAGACGGCTTTCACTTCTCTTCACGAAGATTCCGATAGAAATTATGCTGGAGGGAATAGCGGCCGTTTTATGGGTTCCTGACCAATTTTGCTACTTTGTGTATTTTTTTGGGCTGATCATAACTTAACATAAAAAAACCTAATGTTAATGCCATCGTTTCCTATGACCGAAAATAGCTTCTGGACATCAGAAGAGCTATCACTAACCTCGATTTGGACGAGGACTTCTACTTCAATGAGTCGGAGACATTGATTATCCTGGACCAGGCCCAAATCCCCGACACTCAAAGAAGGAGGAGACGGCGCTATAGAGGCCAGCGTGCAGGATACCTGACGAGACTACGTCGGAGAGTGGATAAACCGCCTCCACTTTCCGTTCTATTGGCGAACGTGCAATCACTGGAGAATAAACTGGATGAGTTCCATTCGAGACTATCCTATCAATGTGATCTGAAGAACTATAATATCCTATATTTCTCAGAGTCTTGGCTGAACAAGGACATGGTCAATATAAATATAGCAGTTTTTTCTATACATCGGCTGGAAAGAACAGTGGCGTCGAGGAAGTTAAGGGGAGGGGGTGTGTGTCCTAGTGGCCAGTGACTTTAATGCAGGAAAACTGAAATCCGATTTATCTAATTTCTACCAGCATATCACCTGTGCAACTAGAGGCACTGAGCTAACGGCTAGAGCTGACGCTTTCAAAGAGCGGGACACTAATCCGGACGCTTATAAGAAATACCGCTACGCCCTCCGACAAAACATTAAACAGACAAATCGTCAATACAGGACCAAGATGTGGTAGGGCTTGCAAACTATCACGGATTACAATGGGAAACCCAGCCGCAAGCTGTCCAGTGACGCAAGCCTACCAGTCAAGCTAAATATGTTATATGCTTGCTTCGAGGCTAGCGACACTGAACCATGCATGAGAACACCAGCTGTTCCGGACAACTGTGTGATCACACTCTCTGTAGCCGATGTGAGTAAGATCTTTAAACAGGTTAACATTCACAAGGCCATAGGGATTATCAGGACGCATACTCAGAGCATGCGCTGACCAGCTTGCAAGTGTCTTCGCTGACATTTTCAACCTCTCCCTGACCCAGTCTGTAATACCTACATACAGTATTTCAAGCAGACCACCATACTCCCTGTGCCCAAGAACACCAAGGTAACCTGTCTAAACAACTATCGCGCCGTAGCACTCACATCTGTAGCCATAAAATGCTTTAAAAGGCTGGTTATGGCTCACATCAACACCATCATCCCAGACACCCTGGACCCACTCCAATTTGCATACCGCCCCAACAGATCAACAGATGACTCAATCTCTATTGGACTCCACACTGCCCTTTCCCACCTGGACAAAAGGAACACCTGCGTGAGAATGCTGTTCATTGACTACAGCTCAGCGTTCAGCACCATAGTGCCCTCCAAGCTCACCACTAAGCTAAAGACCCTGGGATTAAACACCTCCTTCTGCAACTGGATCCTGGACTTCCTGACGGGCCGCCCCCCAGGTGGTGAGGGTAGGCAACAACACATCTGCCACATTGACCCTCAACACAGGGCCCTTTAGGGGTGTGTGCTTAGTCGCCTCCTTTACTCCCTGTTCACCCACGACTGCGTGGCCGCGCATGACTCCAACACCATCATTAAGTTTGCAGATGACACAACGGTGGTAGGCCTAACCACCGACGATGAGGAGACAGCCTACAGCAGGGGTTCCCTAACTTTTTTGGCCCACGACCCCATTTTGATATCTGAAAATTCTTGCGAACCCAACCATGTGAAAAAATTATGTAGCCAAATTTACAGCCAATGTTCACTTTTGTATTTGGGGCTATGGCAGTCAATTGAAAAATATTCTAACAATATTTCTGATTGTCTTCTCAACTCACCAGCACATACTTTTAATGTGGGGCTATGACAGTCAATTGCAAATTAGTCTGACATAATGTATCTTATCTCACCACCACAAATGAGATGGGTGTGCTTGATGTCGCATCGGAGATTGTCAAAGTCAGGGGGTGTGGTCGACAGTGTGCACCTCATCTCTGCTGTCAGATCCAACCTGGATCGATACTTGGTTTTAATGCAGACGAGAGCACTGAATCCAGCTTTATACAGATATGAGCTGGCGAAGGGTACCATGAGTTTAATGGGGCTTTCAAGACAACTATGAAGTCAAATCCACTCAGACCTACCGAGTGACGCAGTGGTCTAAGGCACTGCATCGCAGTGCTAGCTGTGCCACTAGAGATCCTGGTTCGAATCCAGGCTCTGTCGTAGGCGGCTGCGACCGGGAGACCCATGGGGCGGAGCACAATTGGCCCAGCGTTGTCCAGGGTAGGGGAGGGAATGGCCGGCAGGGATGTAGCTCAGTTGGTAGAGCATGGCGTTTGCAACGCCAGGGTTGTGGGTTCGATTCCCAAGGGGGGCCAGTATGAAAAAATAAAATAATGTAGGCACTCACTAAAACTGTAAGTTGCTCTGGATAAGAGCGTCTGCTAAATGACGTAAATGTAAATACAGTGGCGGTCAGTGCTGTTTAAGATGAGGAAGGACGATTTTTTTTCATGAGCATGGCCTTATTTCTATTACAGCATATTGGATGACTCTCATTTATATTCCATTCACCCAGTTCAAGGTAACAGCGATAAGTTTAGGCTACTAGATGATACTCACATTTTCCCTACACCCATCAGGAGGTTGCTACAACCTAGCCTATGAATGAAAGTTTGCAACGTAGGTCGAGAGACAAATTTGAGGTGACAGACAGTGACATTCAATGCCGCCCTGCACACTCTTGCCTGCATCTAGCTGATATAGGGTGTAGTCATTAGTCCAACAGTTGCAAACGAGAGTTTATATTGGACAAATTCAGGTATGTTTATCCCCGTTTGGTTCTGTTTGCTTCCGTTTAAGAATCGGCGGATTGAATGAGTTCACTCTCATAACAGCCATGTTGTATTCCTTCTCTTCCCTTCACTTGTGGACTTCAATGCACAACATATCAGATGTATGTGACCAGGCGAAAAAACCTTTCCAAGCTAAACCGCTACACACAGCCTACATTGTTGTCACCATATTAGCTAATGTAACGTCATAGTCAGCATAGCTAATAGAACTAACGCATTAGTAAATCCGCTACAATCATGCAGTAACGTTAGTGTACAGTCAGTAAGCAGTTACACCGGCGGGCCCCAGGGGCAATAAATTAGTAATACCAAAAGCTTACCTTGACTTGGAAGAGTTCCAGTGTTGTGTTGAAAAGCCATGGCCAGCTAACTAACATAGCATCCCTCTGTTTGAGCAGGGTGTTTCAGTAGGCTAAACTAGCTAGCTGCAATTTCTAGCAAAGTAAGTGAAACTGAAAGTGAAAAAAATGAAGAAATCTCTCTCTCTCTATTTCTCTCTTGCTTCTCCTTCATTTAGGAAGAAATGAATTTGTTCAAAACTGTTAAACTGTTGTCTTTATCTCTCTTTGAGTCAACTACTCACCACATTTTATACACTGCAGTGCTAGCTAGCTGTAGTTTATGCTTTCAGTACTAGATTAATTATCTGATCCTTTGATTGGGTGGACAACATGTCAGTTAATGCTGCAAGCACTCTGATTTGCTGGAGGACATCCTCCGGAACTTGTCATAATTACTGTGTAAGTCTATGGAAGGGGGTGAGAACCATGAGCCTCCTAGGTTTTGTATTTAAGTTAATGTACCCAGAGGAGGAGGAAGCTAGCTGTCCTCCGGCTACACGATGGTGCTACCCTACAGAGTGCTGTTGAGACTACTGTAGACCTTCTTTGCAAAATAGTGTGTTTTACTCAGTTATTTGGTGACATGTGATTATATTTCGTATAGCTTTATCTAAAAGGATAACTTTTTTAATGTTTTACCATTTTTATTAAATTCACTGAGGAGGATGGTCCTCCCCTTCCTCCTCTGAGGAGCCTCCACTGGTCAAATCATGACATCAGTGATCTTCAGGTCAGAAAGTAAAGAGGCCAGAGTTCCAGAGTTGGATGACCATTCAAAACTATTTCCCCCAGTTTTTCGAGTTCCCAGTTGCCTTGAACGCACTGAAGTTGGAAGTCGGAGATGTACAAGTTCCCAGCTGTTTTGAATGCGGCAATAATGCTCATAGGGAGATGGCAGGGTATTTATTCCCTTTGAGTCAGAAACCAAAACTCCTCCGTAGTGACCCGTGAATGCATTCGGTCACATGACAGCTCGGTCAGCTGTTCGAGTTCACTTACCGGCATGTCAACTGAGCGAGGATCACAGTCAAACGGATTGGGAAGTAGGTCCCAAAGTGCTCTTCCAAGCCTTGGAGATGAGCAGTCATCACTCGTGTGGGACACTTACTGATGCTGTTTTCTTTTAGAAACATGCACAGCCGAGGGAAGGGGGCATGGTTCGCTTTAGAAACACTCCTTCTCCAATAAGAATTATTTCTTCTGAATCCGCTGATTCGGTCACTCATCTGTATAATGTTTTTGTATTTCCCCTGCATGCTTGCGTTCAGTTCGTTCAGTTTCCCAAATATGTCTGTTACATAGGCAAGGATACACATTTTATTTTCATTACACAGAAAGTCAACAGAGTCTGTTTTTAGTTTTTATTAAATCCATTGTGAATGACAACAGTTCCTCTCTCAACGCGAAAAATCTTTCCAACACTCCCCGTCGATATCCACTAAGCCTCGGTGTGAAATACAACATTGAGTACATTTACATGAACACTAATAATTAGATATTAAATGGATTATGGCAGTAAGCAGATTATGCAATAGTCATGTAAACACCTTCCTCTGTTTATCTTAAGTATGCACACGCTGATTAAAACACCTGGTTTTCTGAGCAATCTTTCAAATTATTAGGACATTTAAACAGCTTAATCGGCGTTCCAGCTGTGTATTTGATCTGCACACGTGCTAGCACCAGCTGAGTGAGCTTCCCTCTTTAACGTGAGTGAAGTGAGTTTGGAACAACTGAATGTATACGTCTTAGAAGTAGTTTTCACATACAAACTTTATATGTCCGAACTCAGAATGAAATATGCTTCCCAAAAATAACATGTTCGCTGTGGTAGAACATTTATTTTGATTGGCGATTTTCAGCCTTTATCAGAGTGCCATCAGGTAGCTTTTTCAGATGTGTCCATATAAACAGGATCATTAGGGGAATCATTCTTCTTGCAAAGCATGTACACGTTTTAATCGAACTATTATATTAATTTGACTATTCACAATAATCGCAGTATGTGCATTATGTAACCGTACTCATTGTCATGCTCTGATCTCATATCGCCACATAGTTTTGCGAACAGGCGTGTGCGGAGTGGATGTGGTTTGATGTAGTTTACAATCGAAGTTACAGTGGGGAAAAAAAGTATTTAGTCAGCCACCAATTGTGCAAGTTCTCCCACTTAAAAAGATGAGAGAGGCCTGTAATTTTCATCATAGGTACACGTCAACTATGACAGACAAATTGAGAAAAAAAATCCTGAAAATCACATTGTAGGATTTTTAATGAATTGATTTGCAAATTATGGTGGAAAATAAGTATTTGGTCAATAACAAAAGTTTCTCAATACTTTGTTATATACCCTTTGTTGGCAATGACACAGGTCAAACGTTTTCTGTAAGTCTTCACAAGGTTTTCACACACTGAGCACACCCCCATTTTCATCGATGGGGCTGTAGTGGAACAGGTTGAGAGCTTCAAGTTCCTTGGTGTCCACATCACCAACGAACTATCATGGTCCAAACACACCAAGACAGTCGTGAAGAGGGCACGACAAACCCTATTCCCCCTCAGGAGACTGAAAAGATTTGGCATGGGTCCTCAGATCCTCAAAAAATTCTACAGCTGCACCATCGAGAGCATCCTGACTGATTGCATCACCGCCTGGTATGGCAACTGCTTGGGCTCCGACCGCAAGGCACTACAGAGGGTAGTGCGTACGGCCCAGTACATCACTGGGGCCAAGATTCCTGCCATCCAGGACCTCTATACCAGGCGGTGTCAGAGGAAGGCCCTCAAAATTTTCAAAGACTCCAGCCACCCTAGTCATAGACTGTTCTCCCTGCTACCGCACGGCAAGCGGTACCGGAGTGCCAAGTCTAGGTCCAAAAGACTTCTCAACAGCTTCTACCCCAAAGCCATAAGACTCCTGAACAGCTAATCATGGCTACCCGGACTATTTGCACTGCCCCCCCACCCCATCCTTTTTACGCTGCTGCTACTCTGTTAATTATTTATGCATAGTCACTTTAACTCTACCCACATGTACATATTACTTCAACTATCTCAACTAGCCGGTGCCCCCGCACATTGACTCTGCACCGGTACCCCCCTGTATATATAGCCTCCCTACTGTTATTTTATTTTACTTCTGCTCTTTTTTTCTCAACACTTTTTTTGTTGTTGTTTTATTTTTACTTTTTTTGTTAAAAATAAATGCACTGTTGGTTAAGGGCTGTAAGTAAGCATTTCACTGTAATGTCTGCACCTGTTGTATTCGGCGCATGTGACCAATAACATTTGATTTGATTTGATTTGATTTTGGCCCATTCCTCCATGCAGATCTCCTCTAGAGCAGTGATGTTTTGGGGCTGTCGCTGGGCAACACGGACTTTCAACTCCCTCCAAAGATTTTCTATGGGGTTGAGATCTGGAGACTGGCTAGGCCACTCCAGGACCTTGAAATGCTTCTTACGAAGCCACTCCTTCGTTGCCCGGGCGGTGTGTTTGGGATCATTGTCATGCTGAAAGACCCAGCCACGTTTCATCTTCAATGCCCTTGCTGATGGAAGGTGGTTTTCACTCAAAATCTCACGATACATGGCCCCATTCATTCTTTCCTTTACACGGATCAGTCATCCTGGTCCCTTTGCAGAAAAACAGCCCCAAAGCATGATGTTTCCACCCCCATGCTTCACAGTAGGTATGGTGTTCTTTGGATGCAACTCAGCATTCTTTGTCCTCCAAACACGACGAGTTGAGTTTTTACCAAAAAGTTCTATTTTGGTTTCATCTGACCATATGACATTCTCCCAATCCTCTTCTGGATCATCCAAATGCACTCTAGCAATCTTCAGACGGGCCTGGACATGTACTGGCTTAAGCAGGGGGACATGTCTGGCACTGCAGGATTTGAGTCCCTGGCGGCGTAGTGTGTTACTGATGGTAGGCTTTGTTACTTTGGTCCCAGCTCTCTGCAGGTCATTCACTAGGTCCCCCCGTGTGGTTCTGGGATTTTTGCTCACCGTTCTTGTGATCATTTTGACCCCACGGGTGAGATCTTGCGTGGAGCCCCAGATCGAGGGAGATTATCAGTGGTCTTGTATGTCTTCCATTTCCTAATAATTGCTTCCACAGTTGATTTCTTCAAACCAAGCTGCTTACCTATTGCAGATTCAGTCTTCCCAGCCTGGTGCAGGTCTACAATTTTGTTTCTGATGTCCTTTGACAGCGCTTTGGTCTTGGCCATAGTGAAGTTTGGAGTGTGACTGTTTGAGGTTGTGGACAGGTGTCTTTTATACTGATAACAAGTTCAAACAGGTGCCATTAATACAGGTAACGAGTGGAGGACAGAGGAGCCTCTTAAAGAAGAAGTTACAGGTCTGTGAGAGCCAGAAATCTTGCTTGTTTGTAGGTGACCAAATACTTATTTTCCACCATAATTTGCAAATAAATTCATAAAAAATCCTACAATGTGATTTTCTGGAAATTTTTTCTCAATTTGTCTGTCATAGTTGACGTGTACCTATGATGAAAATTACAGGCCTCTCTCATCTTTTTAAGTGGGAGAACTTGCACAATTGGTGGCTGACTAAATACTTTTTCCCCCCACTGTATGTATTCATCCCCTTTGCTATGAAGCCCCTAAATAAGATCTGGTGCAACCAATTACCTTCAGAAGTCACATAAATAGTTAAATAAAGTCCACCTGTGTGCAATCTAAGTGTCACATGATCTCAGTATATATACACCTGTTCTGAAAGGCCCCAGAGTCTGCAACACCACTAAGCAAGGGGCACCATCAAGCAAGCGGCACCATGAAGACCAAGGAGCTCTCCAAACAGGTCAGGGACAAAGTTGTGGAGAAGTACAGATCAGGGTTGGGTTATAAAAAAAGATCAGAAACTTTAAACATCCCACGGAGCACCATTAAATCCATTATAACATATTTTTTTTAATATGGCAACACAACAAACCTGCCAAGAGAGGGCCGTCCACCAAAACTCACGGACCAGGCAAGGAGGGCATTAATCAGAGAGGCAACAAAGAGACCAAAGATAACCCTGAAGGAGCTGCAAAGCTGCAAAGCTCCACAGCGGAGATTGGAGTATCTGTCCATAGGACCACTTTAAACCATACACTCCACAGAGCTGGGCATTACGGAAGAGTGGCCAGAAAAAAGCCATTGCTTAATTTAAAAAATAAGCGAACACGTTTGGTGTTCGCCAAAAGGCATGTGGGAGACTCCCCAAACATATGGAAGAAGGTACTCTGGTCAGAGGAGACTAAAATTGAGCTTTTTGGCCATCAAGGAAAACGCTATGTCTTGCACAAACACAACACCTCTCATCACCCCAAGATGGGACGGAGGTTCACCTTCCAGCAGGACAATGATCCTAAGCATACTGCTAAAGCAACACTCGAGTGGTTTAAGGGGAAACATTTAAATGTCTTGGAATGGCCTAGTCAAAGCCCAGACCTCAATTCATTTGAGAATCTGTGGTATGACTTAAAGATTGCTGTGCACCAGCGGAACCCATCCAACTTGAAGGAGCTGGAGCAGTTTTGCCTTGAAGAATGGGCAAAAATCCCAGTGGCTAGATGTGCCAAGCTTATAGAGACATACCCCAAGAGACTTGCAGCTGTAATTGCTGCAAAAGGTGGCTCTACAAAGTATTGACTGAATAGTTATGCACGCTCAAGTGTTTGTTTGTTTCACAAAAAAAAATATTTTGCATCTTCAAAGTTGCAGGCATGTTGTGTAAATCAAATGATACAAACCCCCCAAAATCCATTTTAATTCCAGGTTGTAAGGCAACAAAATAGGAAAAATGCCAAGGGGGGTGAATGCTTTCGCAAGCCACTGTATCTCAGAGTTCTGTGATCAGCTCTTTTGCCGCCAGTTGCTCTCGGTGTATCCATTATAGCTCAGTGGGTGTATCATACAACTCGTCCATATGGCAGAGGGAGACACATTCATACTAGAGGGCAGAAGCCTGCCCGCCGTCGCGCCATAGATGGAGCCCCATCTGTGCAAAAGCCCACCATTCGATTCCATGGAATCTGTCTTTCGTCAATATACTCTGAACATCCCCTGTGCTGTTTCATGCTCGGGAGTCGTGAGACAGAACAATAATATTGTCCTTGTGAATAGCATCCCCCGACATGTATAGTGAACAAAAGTCAATGCATGGGCATCTAGGCTCTCACAGATAACGTTCATTTGGAGAGCATAAGCGGGGGAGTTTTTGAGTCGTTCAGTCAGTTTCCTCTTGATTGCTAGCAATACCATAAATTATTTGTTTAACAGTGTTATCTGACAAAGGTATTGATGTGAGTTTCTGTGCCTCTGCCTCCCCACACATTGTTTTCACCATATTAATTGCGGCCGGTAATATCAAAGTCTCTGCACTGGTGTGTGGTTTCATAGCGTAGTGGGCCTAGCCATTCACTGTGGGAATGATTCAAGTGCAACGGTCAAGTGCGGCATTTTCCAATGATCTAAGTGCGCTCTCTGGTTAAATGTAATCTTTTAGATTTGAATAATTTTTTATTCGATTTTTAAGGTTAACCACATTACAATGATTTTGAGCTACAAAGACGATATTATAATATATATATATATATATTCTTCAGGATTTTAGAAATTCTCCCGCGACCCCATTTTCATATCAGGCGACCCCACATGGGGTCTCAACCCCTATTTGGGAACCGCTGGCCTAAAGGGAGGAGGTCAGAGACCTGGCAGTGTGGGACAACAACCTCTCCCTCAACATCAGCAAGACAAAGGAGCTGATCGTGGACTACAGGAAACAGAGGGCCGAGCACGCCCCCATCCATATCGACGGGGCAGTAGTGGAGCAGGTTGAGAGGTTCACTAAGGAATTATCATGGTCCACACACAGTAACACAGTCATGAAGACAATGCCTCTTCCCGCTCAGGAGGCTGAAAAGATTTTGCATGGGCCCTCAGATCCTCAAAAACTTCTACAGCTGCACCATTGAGAGCATCTTGACTGGCTGCATCTTCGCTTGGTATGGCAACGGCTTGGAATCCGACCGCAAGGTGCTACAGAGAGTAGTGTGTATGGCCCAGTACATCACTGGGGCCGAGCTCCCTGCCATCCAGGACCTCTATACCAGGCGTTGTCAAAGGAAGGCCCTAAACACTTTCAGACTCTAGCCACCCAAGTTATAGACTGTTCTCTCTGCTACCTCATGGCAAGCGGTACCGATGCACCAAGACTGGAACCAAAAAGACCCTGAACAGCTTCTACCCCCAAGCCATAAGAATGCTAAATAGCTATTGGTTAACTATTTAACTATCTGCATTGACCCTTTTTGCACTAACTCTGCAGTTAGTGTTTATTATTTATCCTGTTGCCTAGTCACTTTATCCCTTCCTACAGTGCCTTCAGAAAGTATTCATACCCATTGACTTATTCCACATTTTGTTGTGTTACAGCCTTTTTCTCACCCATCTACACACAATACCCATATACACACAATTAAACATGCTTTTAGAAATTTTTGCAAATGTATTGAAAATTAAATACAGAAATATCTAATTTACATAAGTATTCACACCCCTGGGTCAATACTTTGTAGAAACCCCTTTGGCAGTGAGCAGTGATTACAGCTGTGAGTCTTTCTGGATAAGTCTCTAAGAGCTTTCCACACCTGGATTGTGCAACATTTAGCCAATTCTATCAAATTGGTTGTTGATCATTGCTAGATCACCATTTTCAAGTGTTGCCATAGATTTTCATGTAGATTTAAGTCAAAACTGTAACTCAGGAGCATTCACTGTCTTCTTGGTAAGCAACTCCAGTGTAGATTTGTCCTTGTGTTTTAGGTAATTGTCCTGCTGAAAGGTTAATTAATATCCCATTGTCCAGTGGAAAGCAGACTGAACCAGGCTTTGCTCTAGGATTATGCCTGTGCTTAGCTCCATTCCATTTCTTTTTTATCCTGAAAAACTCCCCAGTCCTTAATGGAATATTTTTTACATTCTGTACAGGCTTCCTTCTTTTCACTCTGTCAATTAGGTTAGTATTGTGGAGTGACTACAATGTTGGTGATCCATCCTCAGTTTTCTCCTATCAAAGCCATTAAATTATGTATCTGTTAAAAAGTCACCAGCTTTTCATTTCTATTTAATTTGTAAAGATTTCGAAAAACCTAATTCCACTGATATTATGGGGTATTGTGTGTAGGCCAGTGACAAAAAAAATCACATTTTAATCCATTTTAAATGCAGGCTGTAACACAACAAAATTTGGAAAAAGTCAAGGGGTGTGAATACTTTCTGAAGGCACTGTATATGTACATATCTATCTCAATTACCTCGACTTGGTACTGTACCCTGTGTATATACAGTGAGGGAAAAAAGTATTTGATCCCCTGCTGATTTTGTACGTTTGCCAACTGACAAAGAAATTATCAGTCTATTATTTTAATGGTAGGTTTATTTGAACAGTGAGAGACAGTATAACAACAAAGAAATCCAGAAAAACGCATGTCAAAAATGTTATAAATTGATTTGTATTTTAATGAGGGAAATCAGTATTTGACCCCCTCTCAATCAGAAAGATTTCTGGCTCCCAGGTGTCTTTTATACAGGTAACGAGCTGAGATTAGGAGCACACTCTTAAAGGGAGTGCTCCTAATCTCAGCTTGTTACCTGTATAAAAGACACCTGTCCACAGAAGCAATCAATCAGATTCCAAACTCTCCACCATGGCCAAGACCAAAGAGCTCTCCAAGGATGTCAGGGACAAGATTGTAGACCTACACAAGGCTGGAATGGGCTATAAGACCATCGCCAAGCAGCTTGGTGAGAAGGTGACAACAGTTGGTGCGATTATTCGCAAATGGAAGAAACACAAAATAACTGTCAATCTCTCTCGGCCTGGGGCTCCATGCAAGATCTCACCTCGTGGAGTTGCAATGATCATGAGAACGGTGAGGAATCAGCCCAGAACTACACAGGAGGATCTTGTCAATGATCTCAAGGCAGCTGGAACCATAGTCACCAAGAAAACAATTGGTAACACACTACGCCGTGAAGGACTGAAATCCTGCAGCGCCCGCAAGGTCCCCCTGCTCAAGAAAGCACATATACAGGGCCGTCTGAAGTTTGCCAATGAACATCTGAATGATTCAGAGGAGAACTGGGTGAAAGTGTTGTGGTCAGATGAGACAAATCGAGCTCTTTGGCATCAACTCAACTTGCCGTGTTTGGAGGAGGAGGAATGCTGCCTATGACCCCAAGAACACCAACCCCACCGTCAAACATGGAGGTGGAAACATTATGCTTTGGGGGTGTTTTTCTGCTAAGGGGACAGGACAACTTCACCGCATCAAAGGGACGATGGACGGGGCCATGTACCGTCAAATCTTGGGTGAGAACCTCCTAACCTCAGCCAGGGCATTGAAAATGGGTAGTGGATGGGTATTCCAGCATGACAATGACCCAAAACACACGTCCAAGGCAACAAAGGAGTGGCTCAAGAAGAAGCACATTAAGGTCCTGGAGTGGCCTAGCCAGTCTCCAGACCTTAATCCCATAGAAAATCTGTGGTGGGAGCTGAATGTTCGAGTTGCCAAACGTCAGCCTCGAAACCTTAATGACTTGGAGAAGATCTGCAAAGAGGAGTGGAACAAAATCCCTCCTGAGATGTGTGCAAACCTGGTGGCCAACTACAAGAAACGTCTGACCTCTGTGATTGCCAACAAGGGTTTTGCCACCAAGTACTAAGTCATGTTTTGCAGAGGGGTCAAATGCTTATTTCCCTCATTAAAATGCAAATCAATTTATAACATTTTTGTCATGCGTTTTTCTGGATTTTGTTGTTGTTATTCTGTCTCTCACTGTTAAAATAAACCTACCATTAAAATGATAGACTGATCATGTCTTTGTCAGTGGGCAAACATACAAAATCAGCAGCGGATCAAATACTTTTTTCCCTCACTGTAGCCAGTTTATCGTTACTCATTGTGTATTTATTCCTTGTGTTATTAGTTTTCTATTATTATTATTTTTCTCTCTGCATTGTTGGGAAGGCCCCTAAGTATGCATTTCCCTGTTAGACTACACCTGTTGTTTACGAATGTGACAAATACAATTTTATTTGATTTGATTTAATGGTTATGGTCTGAATAATTAACTGTTATGGCCTAACGCCATTGTGCGTTCTCTCTTCTTTCAAACTCTCCGTGAGTTCTATTGGCTGCTGGATTTAACATTCCACAAACAAGACCCAGCAAGATATTCTAGTCTAGCTTTTCCTGGGACTCCAAGAGCTGAGCGTAGACCAGTGGAGCGCAGGTGCATGTTGCGCAAGAGAAAGTGGCTATAAATTAGACGCTTATGCATTACCCATCATTCATTAGCTTAATATAAAGATAATGCTACATTGAATGTATTACCTGAAAGAGGTAGGCTAGGACATCTATACACTGAACAAAAATATACTGCTCAAAAAAATAAAGGGAACACTTAAACAACACATCCTAGATCTGAATGAATGAAATAATCTTATTAAATACTTTTTTCTTTACATAGTTGAATGTGCTGACAACAAAATCACACAAAAATTATCAATGGAAATCACATTTATCAACCCATGGAGGTCTGGATTTGGAGTCACCCTCAAAATTAAAGTGGAAAACCACACTACAGGCTGATCCAACTTTGATGTAATGTCCTTAAAACAAGTCAAAATGAGGCTCAGTAGTGTGTGTGGCCTCCACGTGCCTGTATGACCTCCCTACAATGCCTGGGCATGCTCCTGATGAGGTGGCGGATGGTCTCCTGAGGGATCTCCTCCCAGACCTGGACTAAAGCATCCGCCAACTCCTGGACAGTCTGTGGTGCAACGTGGCATTGGTGGATGGAGCGAGACATGATGTCCCAGATGTGCTCAATTGGATTCAGGTCTGGGGAACGGGCGGGCCAGTCCATAGCATCAATGCCTTCCTCTTGCAGGAACTGCTGACACACTCCAGCCACATGAGGTCTAGCATTGTCTTGCATTAGGAGGAACCCAGGGCCAACCACACCAGCATATGGTCTCACAAGGGGTCTGAGGATCTCATCTCGGTACCTAATGGCAGTCAGGCTACCTCTGGCGAGCACATGGAGGGCTGTGCGGCCCCCCAAATAAATGCCACCCCACACCATGACTGACCCACCGCCAAACCGGTCATGCTGGAGGATGTTGCAGGCAGCAGAACGTTCTCCACGGCGTCTCCAGACTCTGTCACGTCTGTCACATGTGCTCAGTGTGAACCTGCTTTCATCTGTGAAGAGCACAGGGCGCCAGTGGCGAATTTGCCAATCTTGGTGTTCTCTGGCAAATGCCAAACGTCCTGCACGGTGTTGGGCTGTAAGCACAACCCCCACCTGTGGACGTCGGGCCCTCATACCACCCTCATGGAGTCTGTTTCTGACCGTTTGAGCAGACACATGCACATTTGTGGCCTGCTGGAAGTCATTTTGCAGGGCTCTGGCAGTGCTCCTCCTGCTCCTCCTTGCACAAAGGCGGAGGTAGCGGTCCTGCTGCTGGGTTGTTGCCCTCCTACGGCCTCCTCCACGTCTCCTGATGTACTGGCCTGTCTCCTGGTAGCGCCTCCATGCTCTGGACACTACGCTGACAGACACAGCAAACCTTCTTGCCACAGCTCGCATTGATGTGCCATCCTGGATGAGCTGCACTACCTGGGCCACTTGTGTGGGTTGTAGACTCCGTCTCATGCTACCACTAGAGTGAAAGCACCGCCAGCATTCAAAAGTGACCAAAACATCAGCCAGGAAGCATAGGAACTGAGAAGTGGTCTGTGGTCACCACCTGCAGAACCACTTCTTTATTGGGGGTGTCTTGCTAATTGCCTATAATTTCCACCTGTTGTCTATTCCATTTGCACAACAGCATGTGACATTTATTGTCAATCACTGTTGCTTCCTAAGTGGACAGTTTGATTTCACAGAAGTGTGATTGACTTGGAGTTACATTGTGTTGTTTAAGTGTTCCCTTAATTTTTTTGAGCAGTGTATATACGCAACATGCAACAATTTCAAAGATTTTACTGAGTTACAGTTTATATTGGGAAATCAGTCAATTGAAATACATTCATTAGGCCCTAATCTATGGATTTCACAAGACTGGGAATACAGATATGCATCTGTTGGTCACAGATACCTTAAAAAAAGTTAGGGGCGTGGATCAGAAAACCAGTCAGTATCTGGTGTGACCATCATTTGCCTCATGCAGCCCGACACATCTCCTTCGCAAAGAGATGATAAGGCTGTTGATTATGGCCTGTGGAATGTTGTCCCACTCCTCTTCAATGGCTGTGCGAAGTTGGCCGTGCATTATCATCATTAGGGCGGCAGGTAGCGTAGTGGGTAAGAGCGTTGTGCCAGTAACCGAAAGGTCGCTGGTTCTAATCCCCGAGCCGACTAGGTGAAAAATCTGTCGATGTGCCCTTAAGCAAGGCACTTAACCCTAATTGCTCCTGTAAGTCGCTCTGGATAAGAGCGTCTGCTAAATGACAAAAACGTAAAAAAATGTAAATCATGCTGAAACATGAGGTGATGGCGGCGGATGAAGGGCACGACAATGGGCATCAAGATCTCGTCACAGTATCTCTGTGCATTCAAATTGCTATCGATAAAATGCAATTGTGTTCATTGTCCGTAGCTTATGCCTGCCCATACCACAACCCCACCGCCACCATGGGGCACTCTGTTCACAACATTGACATCAGCAAACTGCTCGCCCACACAACACCATACACGCTGTCTGCCATCTGCCCGGTACAGTTGAAACTGGAATTCATCCGTGAAGAATACATTTCTCCAGCGTGCCAGTGGCCATCAAAGGTGAGCACTGAAGCTTTCCTGAGACAGTTTCTTACAGTTTGTGCAGAAATTATTCGGTTGTGCAAACCCACGGTTTTATCAGCTGTCCTGGTGGCTGGTCTCAGATGATCGCGGAGGTGAAGAAGCCGGATGTGGAGGTCCTGGCCTGGCGTGGTTACACGTGGTCTGCGGTTGTGAGGCCCGTTGGACGTAGTGCCAAATTCTCTAAAACAACGTTGTGGTAGAGAAATTAAAATTGGATTATTTGGCAACAGCTCTGGTGGACATTCCTGCAGTCAGCATGCCAATTGCATGCTCCCTCAAAACTTGAGACATCTGTGGCATTGTGTGGTATGACAAAATTGCACATTTTAAAGTGGCCTTTTATTGTCCCCAGCACAAGGTGCATCTGTATAATGATCATGCTGTTTAATCAGCTTCTTGATATGCCACACCTGTCAGGTCGATGGATTATCTTGGAAAATGAGAAATGCTAACTAACAGGGATGTAAACAAATTTGTGCACCAAATCTGAGAGAAATAAGCTTTTTGTGCGTATGGAAAATTAATTTTATTTCAGCTCATGAAACATGGGACCAACATTTTACATGTTGCGTTTATATTTTTGTTCAGTGTATATATAAATCAATCTTGAACAGGATTATCTATTTTGAATGCAATTTGAATGGAAATGATGGAGAGAGGGCGAAAGATTGCTCGCGCATGCACTGATTTAAAACAACAATATTCAAGTGATACAGTCCATTCAGAAAGTATTCAGACCCCTTGACTTTTTCTACATTTAGTAACGTTACATCCTTTTTCTAAAATGGATTAAATAGTTTTTTCCCCTCATCAATCTACACACAATACCCAAAGCAAAAACTGGTTTTTAGACATTTTTGCAAACCATGCTTCACCGTAGGGATGGTGCCAGGCTTCCTCCAGAAGTGACGCTTGGCATTCAGGCCAAAGAGTTCAATCTTGGTTTCATCAGACCAGAGAATCTTGTTGCTCATGGTCGGAGAGTCCTTTAGGTACCTTTTGGCAAACTCCAAGCGGGCTGTCATGTGCCTTTTACTGAGGAGTGGCTTCCGTCTGGCCACTCTACTATAAAGGCCTGATTGGTGGAGTGCTGCAGAGATGGTTGTCCTTCTGTAAAGTTCTCCCCTCTCCACAGAGGAACTCTGGAGCTCTGTCAGAGTGACCATCGATCGGGTTCTTGGTCACTTCCCTGACCAAGGCCCTTCTCCCCCGATTGCTCAGTTTGGCCCGGGAGGCCAGCTCTAGGAAGAGTCTTGGTGGTTCCAAACTTCTTCCATTTAAGAATGATGGAGGCCACTGTGTTCTTGGGGACCTTCAATGTTGCAGAAATGTTTTGGTACCCTCCCCAGATCTGTGCCTCGACACAATCCTGTCTCGGAGCTCTACGGACAATTCCTTCGACCTCAAGGCTTTGTCTTTGCTCTGACATGCACTGTCAACTGTGGGACCTTATATAGACAGGTGTGTGCCTTTCCAAATCATGTCCAATCAATTGAATTTACCACAGGTGGACTCCACTCAAGTTGTAGAAACATCTCAAGGATGATCAATCGAAACAGGATGCACTTGAGCTCAATTTCGAGTCTCATTGGGTCTGAATACTTATGTAAATAAGGTATTTCAGTTTTCTATCTTTAATAAATTAGCAAACTATTTTTGCTTTGTCATTATGGGGTATTGTGTGTAGATTGATGAGGATTTTTTTGTTAAAAACCATTTTAGAATAAGGCTGTAACGTAATGTGGAATGTAGAAAAGGTGAAGGGGTCTGAATACTTTCCAAATGCACTGTATGTTGTTTTAAAACTCTGCAGCTGCAATTTAAAAAATGTATCTTTACAATAAAAAAAATAAGGTGACCCCGAAAGCCAGATGGAGATGTGTAAATTAGACATTAATTCAGTCCTTATATTACTGTAGCATAGGCTATGCTGCAGCAAATGTAGGCCTACCTGTCACAAGAAAATAAGTTACCATGATGAGATGATATATGCATTTTGACCTGCGCTCCATACTGAGATGCGCTGTCTGTCCACACCCTGAGTGTTGATGATTGATCATGCAGATAGAAGGCCGTAGAGAAGCCAGATTTAGACGTCACATATAGGCTAATTTAACAATTTCCATTTCACTTAATGCTGTTCATATAAATAATTTATTGTAATTGACTGGTTTCTCACATTTAATTATCTGAGGAAAAGGGAGTGGGTTTGGGTGGGAAATCTCTGTAAATTTTGGTAATCCGGTTCCCGCTATTCAACCCTAGACAGCTGAATACAAAAATGTGTGAGAAATGAATGAAATGACAGTTAATATTGTGAGCTCTGAAAACTCAGACTGACTCACTCCCACTAACAAAACAGTGAGAAGCTGCAAAGCAGACAAAACTGAAATTAAGTAAGATATCTTTTGTTAGGAGCTGAATGTTTATGGACATTTCTAAAAGGCTCCCATACTCTCTCATGGGGTAGGCAAAACATAGCTGGTTCTACCTATTTCATTAATTTACTGTAACAATACTTTACCAATGATAGACAGTACCACAAACTAGTTAATGAATGTCAGAACTTTCTCTATATTTAGGGGTTCACAGTGTTATTCTTAAAGTATTTTATTTCCTTGACTTGGTCAAATAACTCAAGCATAGTTAAACTTTTTTTTCTCATTTGGCACACAGAAACTTGAGGCCATGAGTAACTTGGTCAAAAAGAATGGTACCAATTGGCCTTATGAGCAGTGTTAAACCCTCATTTTGTCGCCCCGTTTGACACCTAGAGACTTGAAACTTTGTAGATAGCTGTCTTTCCTCATGTTGAACACATTTGCCTCAAGAACCCATAAGGTCCGACAGGATTGATTTTCCTCCATCTTGGAAATGTTGGAAAACGTTTGAAAACCTTCTCATGAACTGTAAGTCCAAATAACACCATAGTACATCTATTAACTTAGTTTGAGAAAAGCTAAGAGATGGCTGAGTTATTGATAAATCAGAAAATCTTATTTAGCATCCATTTACATCCACTCCACAACTTGAGACTTTGTAGGGTCATCAAAGCCATTACCATGATGAACCATGTTAAGTTTGGCATTGATATCTAAAAAATAAGAAAACTATTAACAATGAACTGTTTTGACTCTGTAATGCTAATGCTTAAAATAATCATGGTACATGTCTTAACTTAGTTTAAGAAAAGCTAAGGGATTGGTCAAAAGATGGCTGAGTTTTTGACAAATATAAAATCAGATTTTACGTGCCAATTTAAACCACTGTTAATCCACTCCACAGTGGCCTATCATTTAACATTTACATTTAAGTCATTTAGCAGACGCTCTTATCCAGAGCGACTTACAAATTGGTGCATTCACCCTATAGCCAGTGGGTTAACCACTTTCCAATATTTTTTATATATTTTTATTTATTTTATTTTTATTTATTTAAAATTTTTATTTTTGTATTTAAAAAAAATACAAAAATAAAAATAAATAAATAAAAAATAAATATTTTTTTTTTGGGGGGGGGCGGGGGGTAGAAGGATTACTTCATCCTATCCCAGGTATTCCTTAAAGAGGTGGGGTTTCAAATGTCTCCGGAAGGTGGTGAGTGACTCCGCTGTCCTGGCGTCGTGAGGGAGCTTGTTCCACCATTGGGGTGCCAGAGCAGCGAACAGTTTTGACTGGGCTGAGCGGGAACTATGCTTCCGCAGAGGAAGGGGAGCCAGCAGGCCAGAGGTGGATGAACGCAATGCCCTCGTTTGGGTGTAGGGACTGATCAGAGCCTGAAGGTACGGAGGTGCCGTTCCCCTCACTGCTCCATAGGCAAGCACCATGGTCTTGTAACGGATGCGAGCTTCAACTGGAAGCCAGTGGAGTGTGCGGAGGAGGGGGGTGACGTGAGAGAACTTGGGAAGGTTGAACACCAGACGGGCTGCGGCATTCTGGATGAGTTGTAGGGGTTTAATGGCACAGGCAGGGAGCCCAGCCAACAGCGAGTTGCAGTAATCCAGACGGGAGATGACAAGTGCCTGGATTAGGACCTGTGCCGCTTCCTGTGTAAGGCAGGGTCGTCCTCTCCGAATGTTGTAGAGCATGAACCTGCAGGATCGGGTCACCGCCTTGATGTTAGCGGAGAACGACAGGGTGTTGTCCAGGGTCACGCCAAGGCTCTTCGCACTCTGGGAGGAGGACACAACGGAGTTGTCAACCGTGATGGCGAGATCATGGAACGGGCAGTCCTTCCCCGGGAGGAAGAGCAGCTCCGTCTTGCCAGGGTTCAGCTTGAGGTGGTGATCCGTCATCCATACTGATATGTCGGCCAGACATGCAGAGATGCGATTCGCCACCTGGTTATCAGAAGGGGGAAAGGAGAAGATTAGTTGTGTATCGTCAGCGTAGCAATGATAGGAGAGGCCATGTGAGGATATGACAGAGCCAAGTGACTTGGTGTATAGGGAGAAAAGGAGAGGGCCTAGAACTGAGCCCTGGGGGACACCAGTGGTGAGAGCACGTGGTGCGGAGACAGCTTCTCGCCACGCCACTTGGTAGGAGCGACCGGTCAGGTAGGACGCAATCCAGGAGTGAGCCGCGCCGGAGATGCCCAGCTCGGAGAGGGTGGAGAGGAGGATCTGATGGTTCACAGTATCAAAGGCAGCAGACAGGTCTAGAAGGACAAGAGCAGAGGAGAGAGAGTTAGCTTTAGCAGTGCGGAGAGCCTCCGTGACACAGAGAAGAGCAGTCTCAGTTGAATGACCAGTCCTGAAACCTGACTGGTTTGGATCAAGAAGGTAATTCTGAGAGAGATAGCAAGAGAGTTGGCTAAAGACGGCACGCTCAATAGTTTTGGAAAGAAAAGAAAGAAGGGATACTGGTCTGTAGTTGTTGACATCAGTGGGATCGAGTGTTGGTTTTTTGAGAAGGGGTGCAACTCTCGCTCTCTTGAAGACGGAAGGGACATGGCCAGCAGTCAAGGATGAGTTGATCAGCGAGGTGAGGTAGGGGAGAAGGTCACCGGAGATGGTCTGGAGAAGAGAGGAGGGGATGGGGTCAAGCGGGCAGGTTGTTGGGCGGCCTGCAGTCACTAGTCGCAAGATTTTATCTGGAGAGAGAGGGGAGAAAGAAGTCAAAGCATAGGGTAGGGCAGTGTGAGCAGGACCAGCAGTGTCATTAGACTTAACAAACGAGGATCGGATGTCGTCAACCTTCTTTTCAAAGTGGTTTGAAAAGGAGGATTCAGCAGTGAGGAGAATGTGGCAAAGAGCTTCCTAGGGTTAGAGGCAGATGCTTGGAATTTAGAGTGGTAGAAAGTGGCCTTAGCAGCAGAAACAGATGAAGAAAATGTAGAGAGGAGGGAGTGAAAAGATGCCAGGTCGGCAGGGAGTTTAGTTTTCTTCCATTTCCGCTCCGCTGCCCGGAGCTCTGTTCTGTGAGCTCGCAATGAGTCATCAAGCCACGGAGCTGGAGGGGAGGACCGAGCCGGCCGGGAGGATAGGGGACACAGGGAGTCAAAGGATGCAGAAAGGGAGGAGAGGAGGGTTGAGGAGGCAGAGTCAGGAGATTGGAGGGAGAAGGATTGAGCAGAGGGAAGAGATGATAGGATGGAAGAGGAGAGAGTAGTGGGAGAGAGAGAGCGAAGGTTGCGGCGGCGCATTACCATCTGTGTAGGGGCAGAGTGAGTAGTGTTGGAGGAGAGCGAGAGAGAAAAGGATACAAAGTAGTGGTCGGAGACATGGAGGGGAGTTGCAGTGAGATTAGTAGAAGAGCAACATCTAGTAAAGATGAAGTCAAGCGTATTGCCTGCCTTGTGAGTAGGGGGGGGACGGTGAGAGGGTGAGGTCAAAAGAGGAGAGGAGTGGAAAGAAGGAGGCAGAGAGAAATGAGTCAAATGTAGACGTAGGGAGGTTGAAATCCCCCAAAACTGTGAAGGGTGAGCCATCCTCAGGAAAGGAACTTATCAAGGCGTCAAGCTCATTGATGAACTCTCCAAGGGAACCTGGAGGGCGATAGATGACAAGGATATTAAGCTTAAATGGGCTAGTGACTGTGACAGCGTGGAATTCAAATGAGGAGATAGACAGATGGGTTAGGGGAAAAATTGAGAATGACCACTTGGGAGAGATGAGGATTCCTGTGCCACCACCCCTCTGACCAGATGCTCTCGGGGTATGCGAGAACACATGGTCAGACGAGGAGAGAGCAGTAGGAGTAGCAGTGTTTTCAGTGGTAATCCATGTTTCCGTCAGCGCCAGGAAGTCGAGGGACTGGAGGGTAGCATAGGCTGGGATGAAGTCAGCCTTGTTGGCGGCAGAACGGCAGTTCCAGAGGCTGCCTGAGACCTGTGTGGTGCGTGCAGGGACCACCAGGTTAGAGAGGCAGCAGCCACGCGGTGTGAGGCGTTTGTGTAGCCTGTGCGGAGAGGATAGAACAGGGATAGGCAGAGGCATAGTTGACAGGCTGCAGCAGATGGCTACAATAATGCAGAGGAGATCGGAATGAAATGAACTAAACATCTGGGAAAGGAGAGAGCAGGCCTCCCTCACCAAAAAAAAAAGATAACTCTCCCAACTTCCACCTCAGAAACTATAATTGTTTCACTGAACCACCCGAATAAAACTCTCCCAACTTCCACTTTAGAAATTAGAATTGTTGTAAACTACAGCGGTTCAATGTTTCAATGAATAGACTCAACTTACTTTATTCAGCTAGCTAACTATGACGCCATAGCTAACTAGCATGCTAGCATCCAATAACACACAGTTTAGCACCAATACTTGGTTACAACAAACTATCGACTTGAAACTTGTCATTGCTATCATGGACATCCCTAAGATGAACCACACTGAATTTGATGTTTTATTATCTAAAAAAAACAAGGAAAATATTAACAACTCATTCTTTGCATATGTAACGATAATGCTCAAAATCATCTGCAATCATCTTCTCCTAATGAACCATACGTCAGATTCACTCCATATTGTGTACTTAGACTCATTACATCATTCTTTAATGGTTTTGGAGAAATAAAATGGTGCTGCAATCAAATATGGCCACACTGTACCTATAGATGCATGTTAGCACATATGCTAATGCAAAAAAATTAACAGAACAAAAATATAAACGCAACATGTTAAGTGTTGGTCCCATGTTTCATGAGCTGAAATAAAAGGTCCCCAAATTTTTCCATATTTGTTTACACCCCTGTTAGTGAGCATTAATCCATCCACCTGACAGGTGTGGCATATCAAGAAGCTGATTAAACAGCACGATAACTGCACAGGTGCACCTTGTGCTGGGGACAAGAAAAGGCCACTCTAAAATGTGCGGTTTTGTCACACAACACAATGCCACATATGTCTCAAGTTTTGAGGGAGCGTGCAATTGGTATGCTGACTGAAGGAATGTCCACCATAGCTGTTGCCAGATAATTGAATGTTCATTTCTCTACCGTAAGCCGCGTCCAACGTCGTTTTAGAGGATTTGGCAGTACATCCAACTAGGGCTGTGGCGGTCATTACATTTTGTCAGCCGGTAATTGTCAAGGAAATAACTACCAGTCTAATGGTAATAGACCATTAATGAACATAAACACATTTAGCATCTCCTGGCTTCCACTCATAGCCTACAAGCCAATGATGCAGACCTTTGGAACATCTACATTTAAAAAAGTCTAATAAATCCATGTAATATAGCCTACACCATCACAATAAATCCCTTATTTATTTTAGACAGGTCTAAAGAAACATGATATGAAGAAAATGTAGTCTATTTCAGAAGAACAGAATAGGCCATTCCAAGACATTTAAATGTTTCAGTTTAACCACTTGAGTGTTGCTTTAGCAGTATGCTTAGGGTCATTGTCCTGCTGGAAGGTGAACCTCCGTCCCAGTCTCAAATCTCTGGAAGACTGAAACAGGTTTCCCTCAAGAATTTCCCTGTATTTAGCGCCATCCATCATTCCTTCAATTCTGACCAGTTTCCCAGTCCCTGCCGATGAAAAACATCCCTACAGCATGATGCTGCCACCACCATGCTTCACTGTGGGGATGGTGTTCTCGGGGTGATGAGAGGTGTTGGGTTTGTGCAAGACATAGCGTTTTCGTTGATGGCCAAAAAGCGCAATTTCTGTCTCCTCTGACCAGAGTACCTTCTTCCATATGTTTGGGGAGTCTCCCACATGCCTTTTGGCGAACACCAAACGTGTTCGCTTATTTTTTTCTTTAAGCAATGGCTTTTTTCTGGCCACTCTTCCGTAAAGCCCAGCTCTGTGGAGTGTACGGCTTAAAGTGGTCCTATGGACAGATACTCCAATCTCTGCTGTGGAGCTTTGCAGCTCTTCAGGGTTATCTTTGGTCTCTTTGTTGCCTCTCTGATTAATGCCCTCCTTGCCTGGTCCGTGAGTTTTGGTGGGCAGCCCTCTCTTGGCAGGTTTGTTGTGGTGCCATATTCTTTCAATTTTTTAATAATGGATTTAATGGTGCTCCGTGGGATGTTCAAAGTTTCTGATATTTTTTCATAACCCAACCCTGATCTGTACTTCTCCACAACTTTGTCCCTGACCTGTTTGGAGAGCTCCTTGGTCTTCATGGTGCCGCTTGCAGACTCTGGGGCCTTTCAGAATAGGTGTATATATACTGAGATCATGTGACAGATCATGTGACACTTAGATTGCACACAGGTGGACTTTATTTAACTAATTATGTGACTTCTGAAGGTAACTGGTTACACCAGATCTTATTTAGGGGCTTCATAGCAAAGGGGGTGAATACATATGCACGCACCACTTTTCCGTTATTTATTTTAGATTTTTTTTTTAAACAAGTTAGGGGAATGAATACTTTTGCAAGGCACTGTATATGCTTAATTTAGAGTTATTTATATCACTTTAGTTGTGATAACAATGTTGGGCTATATGTTTTGATATTTAATACATTCTAATGCTGCATGATGCAACTCTAATGATGATTTGAAAAAAGTAGCATGAAAGGCATGAGCTCTGCTTTGTTGTTTTTTGGCAGGCTGTACACACTTCATCAGTCTCTTATTCACAATTTGAAAAGCACTTGATGATGCCTCGAATTTCCCGGCTGCATCCCCTTTGTGTGGCCATAATGCCCCCTAAAAAAATCCATGCCTTAAGTGGCCAGTGGCCATTGTGTCCTTGGGCTGAATATAATCATTATAATTCCCTTCTCCCCACTGCATGCCGAACCACCTCTCACTCACATGGCTCTCAGTCATGTGATCAGATCTTTCTCACAGGCTACAAGTGAAGACAGACACATCGGGGACGCAACTGCGCACGTCCTTATCCAATTCCGAGACGCATATTAAAGATATTGGAAGAGCTGTCCACATGTACTTTTCATCAGCCAACAAGATGAGTAGGCCTAACGAACAGCAAAAGCACTAGCCTATGTCAATCTACTATCCCCCATAATACAAAAGTTGACCTATTCTATTCTGTGCAAGAAATAAATACTCCGGGACAGTTGTGGGATGCGATATATCCCAAACGAATACAACCACTAGCATCAAAAAACCTGTTTTAAGCAATGAGCCTGACGCAACAGATGAGAACGTTTAGCATAAAATGTTGATAAACTATTAGGCTATCACATTACAAGCACAGCAATGCGCACTTGGCAGTAGGCTATAAGCCCGAATGTTCCATTAGCAGGAAAACAACATTCTCAAAAGTGACCACAAATGAGATTATAATTGTAATGCTTTTACTATAAAGGTGCATTTTTATGGTGAAATGTATCTTCCCCAAACTTGAAACTCATGCGCTGCGTATGTATGCCAGTTAGGCTCTACACACGTTGTAAAGCGGATTAATGTGCTTCATTTTAAGAAGTTATTTGGCCACTTTAGTTATGATACAAACCTTATCAAAACATATAGACCTATGGGCTAGGCTACATGAGGTGTGCAACTATGATTTGAAAAAGTCGCCAAAAAAAGCTGTTTGCCTTAAGCTGGACATCATTCACAAGTGATAGACTAATATTGTCACCCATCACACTATTCCTGATTTAATCTTTACATATACGAAATAATATATGTGTGAAATTAGTTTTGATTTAGAATGGACCATTACCTGTCTCGAATCAGGGGCAGCGGGGAAAAAAAATTTCTGATAAAAGCCCCTACCTTTTTTTAAGGTATCTGTGACCAAGATGCATATCTGTATTCCCAGTCATGTGAAATCCATAGATTAGGGCCTAATGAATTTATTTCAATTGACTGAGTTCCTCATATGAACTGTAACTAAATAAAAAATTGTTGCATGTTGCATTAATTCTTTAGTTCAGTGTACTTTAAAATGAACCATAAATCAGATTGACTCCAAATTTGGTATTGTCACGAACCGGCTCAAAGTTCGTAACAAAAGGGAGACAACGTGGAGACAAGGAATACCAAAATATATATTTATTAACTAAAGTAAACTAAATACAATTAACAATGGTGTAATCAGTAATCAGTAGTGTAAGTGAGTGTTTTGCATGCATCAATGTAATAATGCAAGGTGTTGAAAGGTGCCAAAGCAAACAACCAAAAAGCCACAAAAATACCACAACAAAAATCAATAAAGGTGTCTGCATGGAGAGAGTCTTCCCAATGAATGTGGAAGAGGTCCATTTATCCTGGGACACACCAAAGCCCAGGTGTTTCCCATGTAGCTGACGTCCCTCCCAACTCCACCCACTGGCATCCTAATAAGGAAACAAGAGCAAAGAGAGAGAATACGGCAGACAGAGTGGGAGGGTCGTAACAGTATATAGACTCAATTAATTAGCCTCTAATGAATTTGAGAATAATTAGTTGCGGCATTCAAAGTCGGCCACACTACACCACTAGATGGCACCATATCACACCAGGGCTATAAGAACTGAACCGATGGACTTGGGGCCATGACATTTGCTATGTTATATGAAGAGTTTCTTTACAAAATGCTATATATTCATTTTCAGAAATGTTGTTACATTTAGTTAAGTGAGGCAACCACATATCACAGTCAAATATACAGTATACAAACATTCCATTCCAGCTAAACAATTTATATATAGCATTTAGCCACAACAAAAAAACATTTGTGACCTGTGTGAGGAAGCTAGGCATACAGTATGTCGCACGTCACTACTTCACAGGAGAGGCATTTTTGGGGCAGAAATGCCTTCTGGAACATGTGAACTTTCATGTGCCTTAATAACACATTTGTATGCCATCTGTAAATACTAATAAAATGTTTAAAATTCTAGCCTAGTTGGTTTAGCCATGGAAAAAGACAGGAACCTTCCCGCTAGCCATGATTGGCTGAGATAATGGATGGGCTGGACATGCCAAGAGATGAGTTCGGATTGGTCTGCCGGATTGGTCTGCTTCTGTCTATAACATGAGCTGCGCAGTATGTGTAGATAATCCTTGCTACCGCAGCTTTTTTGAAAGATATACCGTTAGTCATGGAGAACGGCAAAAGTGTTGCTACTGCTCTCAACAACTTCGCTGCCCTGAATTTAACAGGTGCTATCGACAAAGATCAGTGGTGAAAAGTTGTGATGGACTACTTTCTGCACACAGTCAGTGTGAACCGGAGTGACTTGACACAGCAGGCCGAACAAGCTGTAGCTACAAACAAAACGGAAATGACACAGGTCGTCTTACTTAGTTAAATTTGGGATTCAGTCTGTGGTGAAGCGTTCATGCATGTATACGGGTAAGAGTCTAGCTACATTTTCAGATATTATACATTTCACATTTTGTCAGAAAGTCATTTCATTGCAAGTTAAAGCGTACTGTTAGCTAGCTAGCGAACGTTAGCTTGCTGTCTCGCTAGTTAACGTTACGTGTATGATCTGTGTAGTAATATTATTTGTATCTCAGAAAGCCATTTGCATTTCTAGTTATAGCCTAATGATAGCTAGCTAGTTAATATTGAACCTAGTTGGTTAGCTTTAGCTACCTGCAGATTCATACTACAGCATTTCATGCATGGTAGCTAGCTATGACAATCCGTTTGTACTGTATAGGCTGGGCTTGTGGTTCATTATTTAGGTAGCTAGCTAGTTAGCTAGTTAGCTAGCTACATGTCTAAACAAAACACTCCACTTCGCAAGATGATTACATGACCCCATCAAGTTAACCAGGTGTGTCTGGGGGTGATTACGCCCATCTATTGTATTTCATGAACATGTGTACATGTCTAGACAATAGTGACCCATCCACTTAGCTAAATGTGGCTGAGGGTGGTTATAGCATTTCTTTCACATGACCCATCAATTTAGACAAGTGTGTCTGGGTAAGTATCATCTAATAATTATAAAATATTTATGCAATATTTTATCTGGACAATTTAAATTTTTTATATTGCTACTATGCAAATATGCAAGTAACCATTTCACTTACACCTTCTGTATCCTTTGCATGTGTCAATTAAACTTAGATTTTATTTGATATGGTGTGTGTTTACCAGAGACGGTAATGTGAAGAACTACATGACCTGCACCAAAGTCAGATAAAGATATAGGCAAAGGAATCGATAAAGTGTATTTTTACATGGGGTTTTTCCTTACTGTAGGCTCCTACTTTCACCACTTTTAGTCTTGAAATCTTTTTTTATTTTTATTTTTAATTTAGGGGATAGATCAGCTTTAATATTGCAGATAGATTGTAACTTCCATCAATGTAATTGTCTGCATCACTTCCAATCCCCCATATGTTTTTTTTTCTCGCAAAACAGTTGAAGTCGGAAGTTTACATACACTTAGGATGGAGTCATTAAAACTCGTTTTTTCAACCACTCCACAAATTTCTTGTTAACAAACTATAGTTTTGCATGACACAAGTAAGTTTTCCATCAATTGTTCACAGACAGATTATTTCACTTATAATTCACTGTATCACAATTCCAGTGGGTCAGAGGTTTACATACACTAAGTTGACTGTGTCTTTAAACAGTTCGGAAAATTCCACAAAATGATGTCATGGCTTTAGAAGCTTCTGATAGGCTAATTGACATCATTTGAGTCAATTGGAGGTGTACCTGTGGATGTATTTCAAGGCCTACCTTCAGACTCAGTGCCTCTTTGCTTGACATCATGGGAAAATCTAAAGAAATCAGCCAAGACCTCAGAAAATACATTGTAGACCTCCACAAGTCTGGTTCATCCTTGGGAGCAATTTCCAAATGCCTGAAGGTTCCACGTTCATCTTTACAAACAATAGTATGCAAGTATAAACACCATGGGACCACGCAGCCATCATACCGCTCAGGAAGGAGACACGTTCTGTCTCCTAGAGATGAACGTACTTTGGTTTGAAAAGTGCAAATCAATCCCAGAACAACAGCAAAGGACCTTGTGAAGATGCTGGAGGAAACAGGTAAAAAAGTATCTATATACACAGTAAAACGAGTCCTATATCGACATAACCTGAAAGGCCGCTCAGCAAGGAAGAAGCCACTGCTCCAAAACCGCCATAAAAAAGCCAGACTACGGTTTGCAACTGCACATGGATCGTACTTTTTGGAGAAATGTCCTCTGGTCTGATGAAACAAAAATAGAACTGTTTGGCCATAATCACCATCGTTATGTTTGGAGGAAAAAGGGGGTTGCTTGCAAGCCGAAGAACACCATCCCAACCGTGACGCACAGGGGTGGCAGCATCATTCTGTGGGGGTGCTTTGCTACAGGAGGGATTGGTGCACTTCACAAAATAGATGGCATCATGAGGAAGGAAAATGATGTGGATATATTGAAGCAACATCTCAAGACATCAGTTAGGAAGTTAAAGCTGGGTCGCAAATGGGTCTTCCAAATGGACAATGACCCCAAGCATACTTCCAAAGTTGTGGCAAAATGGCTTAAGGACAACAAAGTCAAGGTATTGGAGTGGCCATCACAAAGCCCTGACCTCAATCCTATAGAAATGTGTAGGCAGAACTGAAAAAGCGTGCGCGAGCAAGGAGGCCTACAAACCTGACTCAGTTACACCAGCTCTGTCAGAAGTAATGGCCCAAAATTCACCTAGCTTATTGTGGGAAGCTTGTGGAAGGCTACCCGAAACTTTTGTCCCAAGTTAAACAATATAAAGGCAATGCTACCAAATACTAATTGAGTGTATGTAAACTTCTGACCCACTGGGAATGTGATGAAAGAAATAAAAGCTGAAAGAAATCATTCTCTCTGCAATTATTCTGACATTTCACATTCTTAAAATAAATTGGTGCTCCTAATTGACCTAAATCAGTGAATTTTTACTAGGATTAAATGTCAGGAATTGTGAAAAACTGAGTTTAAATGTATTTGTATGTAAACTTCAGACTTCAACTGTATATACACATACATATATAAATATATATATATAGTCTTGAAATCTTTGGTTGTTTACTACACAACCTTCCTCACTCTGTATAGCACATGGCCTCATGTGAATCCTTAAAGAGATGGGTGTGGCTAAGGCTTAAGAGGGTGTGAACGATGCTGAATGGGTGTAGACAAAGATGGGCTCTCCAGTAGGTGTACCAAAACATTCAAGGGCCATTTTCTCAAAAGTGGGGTTACAAGTTTATCAACTTTCAAAGCAGAATTAATTTCTCCTTGTTCCTCAACTGCAATATATACCATTTTGTAGCTCTGAGTTTCTACTTTTATCCAATGTAAAAAACACATTTTCAAATTTTGCAACATAAGACCGAATCGAGGTGTCGGTCACAGTCTAATACACACCTAAAACCTATTGCTTACAAATCTGAAAACATTAATATTTTACACACACATGAAGGTACCCATAAGCAATCATTTCTGGTGAAAAAACACAAATATGAAAAATTGATGGATATGACATTTTGGAAATAAACTCTTCATATGTAAATATAAAGTCACTGCAATCTTAGATGGCTGTACCAGACCAGTTGGTGGCACTATAGATGTCATTGGCACCAGTGACACCACAGGATACTCGAGCAATAATTATTGATCAAGTGGACTTTGTCTCATGTAAATTCATGTTAGATTTAAATTATGCAGACGGACAATGTGAAATATTTTGATTAGTATATCTGTATAATAACATATTGTTGCCCTATTTTGTGGTCTGAACGTAGTGAAAATTTTTTATTTTATTTGTGAAAATTAGAAACTGGAAGTGCTGCCGTTTGCGCAGTCACCGTATTACAGTTGTGAGAGTATATTGAAGTTTTTGAAACGCTAATGTGGAGTGTACCAACTGAGATTTAAATCATTTACACAAACAGATTTCGACAAAATTAAGTCCCTTAATTCAAAGATGACCGCAATATACCAATAAACTAATGCTGAAAATATTTCACAAATATTCACATAAATCATTCGTCAAATTGACCCCAGAATTGGTATATAAACTCAATACAACATCTAAACACAGGGTGTTTACCCACAGCTGTGTTGAGCAATAGCTGAGGGATATCTGAGTGCCGATGGGCTTCTTACGCATTGGATCCTGCCCTAAGAGCCTGTCTGGCTGGCTGGCTGGCTGGCTGGGGGAGTGACTGGAGAACAACTGGGTGTATCAGTAGAGAAAACCCTGACAGGATCATGTCAAACCAATACTACAACTCTGGCACTCCTAGCAGTATCAGATCAGACCAGTCATGATCATGTACACGGTATGTTCGTCATGATGCATCACCATTTTACTTTGATATTCAAGAAAACTCAACATCTGTATGAGAAATGACTGAGGTTGTATTTGACGATACCGATGCTGGCTCTGAGCAGGCTGAGATCTATGAGGGGCTTTAGTAGGCCCATGCGTTGTGGTGTTTGGAGGTTTGTGCTATTGGCCCACTGCTTCCAAAATGTGATTGTACAAATGTGAGGATATTTGCTTTCCTTTCATGTTTTTACTTGGCAGAGCTTTTCCCCAGAAACATGCCACTGAAAAGACAGGCTCAAGACAAGCTCTAATTTCTACCACAGTCTGCATCTTAACTGGCAGATAGCAAACACTGAGGTATGAAGCCTGACACATTCAGGAACCCACATATGGACAGAAAGACAAACAGAGAGAAAAAATACATGTATTTCTGCTAATACAATCTCCCGCTTCACATGACAAGAGACACGACACGGACATGAAGGAAGGAAGCATCAGAACCAGAGGACAAGCAGACAGTCCATCCCTGAGTTCAGAGGTCACACTGAAGCACTGAGGCTATTGACACAGAGAGAGGAAAGAGAGAGAGAGATGCAGGGAGAGGGAGAGACACAGAGAAAGAGCGAGTGAGGGTCGGTAGGACAGAGAGAGAGAGAGAGAGAGAGAGAGAGAGAGAGAGAGAGAGAGAGAGAGAGACAGACAGAGAGAGAGAGAGAGAGAGAGAGAGGGGGGGGGGGGAGCAGAGAGAGATCGAGAAAGAAAGAAAGAAAGAAAGAAAGAAAGAAAGAAAGAAAGAAAGAAAGAAAGAAAGAAAGAAAGAAAGAAAGAAAGAAAGAAAGAAAGAAAGAAAGAAAGAAAGAAAGAAAGAGTCAGACTAGAGGGAGAGGTGATGTTGAGTGGTTTTGACAGGGGGACTGAGAGTGATTAGAGAGCCACCATTAGCTCTAACTCTCCTCTCTGAGAGGAGGGATCTGACAGAGGGTTCACTCAGCTCCCAGCCCATGCTACTTCAGTTATTCTACTCCAAATCATCAGTGGCTCCTTCAAAAAACACTCTGTGCCACCACCCACAGTTTACAGCTCCAAAGGCTTTCAGAAGACTTCTCTGTGGCTTACAGTGCTGCAGTCTACAGTAACTTTGTTTCTTCGACTAAATGGAAATATTGCATTGTTGCATCATGAAAACAAATATACACTATATATACAAAAGTATCAGTGCCCGAACTCACTAATGCTCTTGTGGCTGAATGGAAGCAAGTCCCCGCAGCAATGTTCCAACATCTAGTGGAAAGCCTTCCCAGAAGAGTGGAGGCTGTTATAGCAGTAAAGGGGGGACCAACTCCATATTAATGGCCATGATTTTGGAATGAGATGTTCAACGAGCAGGTGTCCGTCCACATGTAGTGTATTTTGCAAATATAAATAATTTGGATCATAATACTGTAGCAGCCTTGTCAAATTAGATGTTGTTTATTCTTTCTCTGTTTCTCTCCCTCTTCAGGAAATGTGGTTCACCTGACCTTAACCTAACTGATACCCAATACATACACACGTGCACGCACACACGCACAGACGCAGGCACACACACACACACACACAGACAGACATTTATTTCTGAAACTAGGGGAATTCCTCCAATCACGTGGAGCCCATGGCAGACATGGGTGGTCTGTGCTTGTCATATCCCTGCAGGCTGGAGTGCAAACACAAAGCACCCTGGGAAGCACAACCAACCTAATGCAACAATATCTGGGTGCTGTCAATCTGACACAAGACAGCACATTAACCCTCAATGAAAACAAACTATTTCACAGAGGTACAAAATAATCTTCAAGACAGCATGTCTATAATGTTTTTAAAATGTTTAATATAGGATGAACTTCACAGCTCTATGCCATAAATCAGAATAGGAAGTAAAATCGCATTATTTGTTATGTTTAAACTAAGGGCGGAATCCAATTTCAGAATTTGGGGATTTTCTCCCCCGTCCCCAGTGAAAGTTGTGCCCCTGTGTATCATTAATGTTGTCATTTTTTATATTTGTTGGGCTGGGAGTTCACAAACAGAAAGAGTGATTTGTTTCCCACCCTTGGCTACCTGAGTTGACACCCACACATCTCCAAACAGAGAACCTGTGCAAACACATTGAGCAAACAGGCCATGCCATTGTCAGGAGGAGGAACAGTGGGAGTTTGTTTACAGTTTCTGTGCATAGGGAGCCAGGTGAAAGGTACAAACCATTCTGTGGAGATATGGAAATTAACATGTTTTAATGGTGATTAATGGATGGGAGAGGAATTGAATTGGTGTTCTTACACAAACACCTATTATCTTTCTGTCCTTTCGGCCCCAACATGGCCCACGTCACCTCCACTACACTCATCTCAGTCTCATGGTACAGTTGTACTTACTCTCCTGCTAATCCACACACCTCGCTTTGTCAACCAACCACAAAGGCCATTGACACACTGACAAAAGCATGTTTTGTATCTTCATTCTATTTTCATTTTTTAGATCTAGAAGTCTATTGAGTTGACACATCATTGAGGGCTTTGTTTGTTCACCACAGCCTTGTGGACTGACTGTGAGGACCTAACTAAGTACACCATTGGTAACTAATTGCACATAAATGGTGATTAGTTGTTGACATTTGGTACCTAAAAAGTCCAAGAACCAACTTGCATATTCAGAACGTACATTCTTATACTAAATCACACTGTGAAAGCTAGCTGTGTAAAACAGACAAACCCAACTGTAACACAGTAAACAAAAGCCATTCCTTTATTGACCTATTCTCTGTTCAAACAGAATGGGCAGGAAGTGATAATGTCACAGGAAGCAGTCGGTCAACTGGTGAATCACTGATTACAGATAAGTGTGGATGAGCTTGTTGCATGCAACGCTAACAGCTGTGAGGCCTGAGGGCAGTGCTCAGCTCAGCCCTGATGCTATAAAGGGGGAAAGCAACACGGCATTGGACACAGCACGCACAAAAATATGCTACCATCAATTTGCTTTGTTCCGCAGACATAATTTAGAATAAATATGTTTACAAGTCAGTTAAAACACATGGTTGTGAATATAACTATCAGATACTCTACTGTTCATACACAGGTCAAATACTCCTTTAAACACTCCCACACAGTCAGATACAGGATAGTGCACACTTGCAAACAACAAGCCAGCTCTGTGGGGTAGGTGTATGGTCAGGGCTGGATCTTCTCTACAGAGAGAAGGGGTGGGGGGAGTTTTGTTTATTTTTACAATATAGCCAATTTTGACTTTGCATGTGGCCCATCTAGCGGAAATCGCGCAGTTCTGCCTCAAGGATAAGACTCATCCCAATAAATGTCAACCTGCAGAGGACAGAGTATCCCAAGCCCGAAACTTCCAGCTCTGCCCAGGGGTCTCCAAACATTAAAACCTGATGCACTATCCAGAGCAGGGAGGTGCATTGTGAATCGGATGGTATATTTAGAAAGTGCCAGTGTCATCCCTCATGGAGTCAGTTTTAGATTACACTCTGACTACTGCTCCTCATACATCAATCTACTGTATTCACAACAAGCTCTCCGTTTCAGACTTCAACAAGTGGGTCAAACTGAGTGGATAGTGTGCAGCCACACCACACAGGCTCCACAGAACAGAGGTTCACACTGTTTGAACAATCGACTAGTGTTATGTGTACCTTGTGCGAAAAGCAAAGTCTAAAATGAACACCTGTATGTCCAGGATACACGGCTGGGTAGTCTGAAGAGAGAGACACGCTGTGTGTGTAGAAACCACAGTGACATCTCCACTGGTTGAAAACAACCTCCCTGTTAGCAGACTGAGCCAGGATGGCCTCGCAGTGATTTGTTTACATTGAGAGCTATTCCAGACAGTACATGCATGTGCACGCACACTCACACACACACAGGCACACAAACGTGTGTGCACACACACATACACACAAAATCAAATACACACTCAAATTCAAGCCTTTACTTGCTCTTCTTACAATTATTATTTTTGATTTCTCTGGTATTCTGTCTTTCTCACAAACGCACACACACTCACACACACACATTTCTAAAAACATGTTTTCACTCTATCATTAGAATTCAGGATGTAACACAACAAAATGTGGAATACGTCAATGAGTATGAATACTTTCTGAAGGCACTGTAGATGCACACACACACACACACACACCTGTACTGTGTTCCATTTCCACCTCCACACACCTGGCTTGGCACTGGGCTGTGAGCACAGACCAGCTCAGTGAGAGTGCTGCAGAGTGTGTGTGTGTGTGTGTGTGTGTGTGTGTGTGTGTGTGTGTGTGTGTGTGTGTGTGTGTGTGTGTGTGTGTGTGTGTGTGTGTGTGTGTGTGTGTGTGTGTGTGTGTGTGTGTGTGTGTGTGTGTGTGTGTGTGTGTGTGTGTGTGTTTAACTATACTTGTTAGTCCCCACAAGGTCAAATGCTATTTCTAGTGGGTTTAGGGTTAAGGTTAGAATTAGTGTTAGAGTTAGAATTAGCTTAAGGGTTAGGGTTAGGAACTAGGGTTAGTTTTAAGGTTAGGGTTAGGAGCTAGGGTTAGGGTTAAGGTTAGGGTTAGGGCTAAGGTTAAGGTTAAGGTTAAGGTTAAGGTTAGGGTTAGGGTTAGGGTAAGGGTACAGGTTAGGGTACGGGTTTGGGAAAATAGGATTTTGAATGGGACTGAATTGTTGTCCCCACAAGGTTAGTTGTACAAGCCAGGTGCCCAGCCAAGCCAAGTGTGTGGAGGTGGAACTGGAACACAGTACAGGTGTGTGTATGTGTGTGTGTGTGTGTGTGTGTGTGTGTGTGTGTGTGTGTGTGTGTGTGTGTGTGTGTGTGTGTGTGTGTGTGTGTGTGTGTGTGTGTGTGTGTGTGCCAGCGGCTGTGAGGTGGGGAGCAGGTTGTGAGTGATTGCCCTGAGAGCGCAGGAGGAGGGATGATGGAGCACACAGGGATGAATCACTAGCAGGCTGCCTGGTTTCATGGTTTCAATTGCCCCCTCCCTCCCTCCTTCTGTCAGAGACAAATGTCAAGCCCCCCCAGGGTTACCCCCATCCCACCCCCCGGTTCCCCGGTTTGAACCCAAGAGCAAAGGTCCTATCCTGTATCAAAAACTCCACTCCTGATTCTAGACCAAAACCACCCCCATACATACCTAAGTATGATGCCCACAAAACATGCTCATACTGTGTGCAACAAGATCTCATAGCTTCCCTTCATAAATTGACGTATTATGGATGAAAGTTTTTTTTTTTACTCATTAATTCTGCATGGTTACAGGGTTAACTCCGCATGATTACAGGGTTAAAACAGAAACAGCTCAAAGGGTTAAGTTTAGGTAATAATTCTGAGTGGTTAAGGTTAGGGCTATGGTTTGGGAAAGGCTTAAAAACAACACGCTGTTTCCATCAACTATCATCAAGTTTTCTCACGGCTTGCTAGAGCATTGTGAACTGTGTTGGCGCAGTAGTCAAAGCAGCGTTCTCCGGCTCCGAGCATCACGAGTTTGTGCCCAGTCCTGTGCAACGTGTAAAAAAATAAATAATATTAGGGGGTCTTTTCAAATGCCTGAAATTGCCATCTATTTCTAGTGATCAGGCTGCTGTGTCTTGGTGCATTATGGCTAATCTGTGTCAAATCTCTTCTGTAAACTTTGAAAAGCATGGAGATCACTGGGATGCGCTCTTCGAAACATGGAATACCTGTATGATGAAATGACGATGCCACAAAGACACACCTGACTACTCCCACAGCAAAGGCCACACTTCCTGCCACAGCTCTACTCCTTCACAGTCACACTAGAATGAAAACACCAATAAGCAAACAAGTTGATGTGTGCAAGCTTAACATTCATCCAATTAATTGTACATTAAAGATCTTAGACAACAAAGCAAAACACAGACATCATAGTTTTATAAGGACCCCAAAAACATCATGCATGATTTCCTGGCAATCTGCTGTAATCACCATGGAGAGCTGCTGAACCATCAAAGACACAATCAACTTCCCTACACACACACTCACTCCTCTGATGCTCTGCATTGTGTATTTATGGTCTGATTTCCCTTTTGGCAGGGTTGATGTTGGTAAGAGTAACTGTATGCCTATGCTGGGGGAACCTTCAACAAGGGTTCCATTCTTTATCCTGCTGGACTGTGAAGACTATCTTGACAGTTAGAGCTCTCAGCTCCATACTCATATAGTTACTGGGAGACATACAGCGCGACTCTTATCCAGAGCGACTTACAGTTAGTGAGTGCATACATTAATTTTTTATTTTTCATACTGGTCCCCGTGGGAATCGAACCCACAACCCTGGCGTTGCAAGCGCCATGCTCTACCAACTGAGCTACACGTGGCCACTATGATATAATATAACAACAACAGCCAAACAAACAACTCAATGTACCCATACATGATATGGTCACAAGAGTTTTGAGTGATAGTGCATTATACATTTTAAAGGCATGAAATTACCTTAACACAATTGATCAATTATTTTTGTAGTAAATTCCACTGCTTATTGTAGCCCATATGCTATTCACGACATTATCTCTCTATTGTATAGCTACCCTCACAATATTCCCGCTTTCCCTGAGTTACTGAGTTATGACAGTATTATAACACAGTATGCTATAATTGTGTAGTTAGTATCATTCAGACAGCCCCAACCAGCCTAGGAGGAGCAGTGAGGACGTACGTGCTCGCCCTGTCGGCTGTGTCTGGAACTGATCCAGATCATCAGGGCTGGATTGGCTCCAGGTGCAAAAATGCTGTCAGGCTCATTAAGAGGGACCTCTCCGAGATCCGGCTGTTCAGTTCAGCTCAGAGTAGAGCTCAAAACGGACAGATTACTACCAGATAGACTGCTGCGTTACAGTGAGCGAAAAATCATTTTGTGTTATGACTTCCATTTATCTTTGGCTCGATTACTGACTATAGAGCGACACTATAGAATTGCTGGTTAGTTGTCACGGAGTTTCTGGAGTTTACCTTTAGTTTCTCGTTTGTCAGAATTATTTGAGAGTATTTGTTTTGGCGAAAATACTGGTGGAGAAATCCGTTACCTGAGAATAACAAATCAAAGGTTTGTGAATTATAGGCCTAATACTGGCACAAAAAGACAAGATAAGTACGTGGCAAATTAAAGTTATGGTTTTATAATGGAATGGCAATATTCAAATATTATTTTGCAATTTGTTCTTTTTCAGAAATCCGCTTTAAACGAATAATTTTACCAGGGATTCCCCGTCTCCGAATGAAGGGATTTGTACGCATTTTGGGTTGCAGTCTTTCTAGAAAATTGGTTGACTCATCATCGTCTTGAGTGCCTTCGCCTGGTTTATGTTTTGAGCTCTCCCGGAAATGGTGGGACACCTACATTTACAAGCTATGGATGATAGTCTGAAAGGAAAGAATCGGGAGGGACTGCTTGACAGTCCGGATTCGGGACTCCCTCCGAGTCCAAGTCCGCCCTTCTATTCGCTGTCTCCAGGTCTGCTCGAGTCGCGCTCCGGGAGTTGTACGACGCTAGTCGAGAACCATGGATACTATAAAAAGGAGAGCAAAGGCAAACTGGTAAGCAACAGTTGAAAACAAAACAAAAATGAGTTTACAAGTGCCGCTGGCTCTGCGCATTGTGCACAATTCTGCATAAAAAGTAGACACAACCCCTGAATTTGTATGTTCAAGACCAGAGATAAATGCAGCTATCTACTCTGATGACTACTGTTAAACCATGTGTCAGTTGCTGTAACGGTCATGGACGTATGTCTATTACTGTTTTGTTTTGGACAGAAACATGCACTACCATATTGCCTACCTACTCCTAAACATCTGGTAGTCCTTTTACTGGAGGAATTCCACTGGTGCAACGCATAGGCCTAGACATTTTCTGATGCAGCATTATCTTTAGAAATCAAATAGCTTAAATGGATTATGACATGTCTTCACAGGAATATTGCTTGTATTCCTGAATCTCAAACAATTATAAACAAGTTGTTAAAGTTAATGGATCAATTATTGATAGGCCTTCCCTCAGATCACATATCTAGGAAACAAATGGGTTTTAACCATTTTTAAAGGACTGGGTGAAAGAGAACCAGAAATGAACTAGGTTTCTCTGCAGTAATGTGTTTGTCTGTAAAAATTGTCATCTGTAATAATTAACTTTCCACTGCAGAAAAGCGAAGCAGTGTTCAAAACACCCTGTTAATGTTTCATAAAAGGGATAAGCATCAACCTGTGTCCTTTCCAAGAAAAATAGAAATATCTCAGAAATATCAATTATATTGATATTTTCTTGTCTCTTGAGTGAATATTTAACAATATAGAGTCAAGGAGGAACGTTACAAAAGTCACAGAGGATGTCAAACATCTCTCTCTGTCTATCCCATTCATGATGGAATACTTTGTAAGTCAATGGCAGCCCAGGGTTGAAGTAACCCATAGAAACAAACATAAGTTTCATGTTTTATTAGTCGTATGTATGGGATACACCGTCCAATGAAATGCTTGCTTAGCAATGGAAATGGGAGAGGGGACAAAACAGTGTGATTGTGATTAGCTCCTTGTGTCTGTTGTGGTCTCATTACTCTCAGGTCAATCCACTCTAGTCGACCACACTGCTTCTACTCATACAGTATAAATACATTATAACCTGGCTGTACCTTCTCACGGCAGCCAATGCCAGATTGGAAACCAGACAGCCCGTATAGGCACATGCTTTGGCTTGAAATCCCCAACAAATAGATCTGGTGTGTCTAGTGCCTCACACTTGGGAAAGGGCACATTATGTTATTATACTGAACCAAAATATGAACGCAACATGCAACAATTTCAAAGATTTACTGAGTTACAGTTAATATAAGGAAATCAGTCAATTGAAATAAATAAATTAGGCCCTAATCTATGGATCTCACATGACTGGGAATACAGATATGCATCTGTTGGTCACAGATACCTTAAAAAAATAAAAGTAAGGGCGTAGATCAGAAAACCAGTTAGTATCTGGTGTGACCACCATTTTTCTCATGCAGCCCAACACATCTCCTTCGCATAGTGGCCTTTTACTGTTCCCAGCACAAGGTGCACCTGTGTAATGATCATGCTGTTTAATCAGCTTCTTAATATGCCACACCTGTCAGGTGGATGGATTATCTTGGCAAAGGAGAAATGCCCACTAACAGGGATGTAAACAAATTTGTACACAACATTTTAGAGAAGCTTTTTGTGCGTATGGAACATTTCTGGGATCTTTTATTTCAGCTCATGATACATGGGACCAACACTTTACATGTTGTGTTTATATTTTTGTCTGTGTATTTGATCAAGAAATGCAATTTGTGTAATGTTGGTTAAGAAGAATAACTTTCGTTTTATCAATCTTTTGCAATTATTTGAGTGAAGTGTAGTAATCCCATTGAGGAACAAAGGTTGATTCTATTAATAATAATTACCAAGGCACTCTTAATTTCACTGTCAAAGGAACATGTTCATACAGGTCTAGATGGCATTTTTATGTGCTTTTAGCCAGCAGCCAACTCCACATACAGTATATGGGAGTTGCGTGACACTGGTTTGTTGAGGCCTGAAAGGAGATATGGTTCTAATCCCCTGGATGTGGGGACTGGTGGAGCTCCCCTGCTTTGTGGTTTCTCCTCATAAAAGCAGCTTTGATAGGGGCTGATTCTGCTTTTGGTTCCAATACCTTTCATGGGATTGTGTGTATGTATGGAAAAAATCAACCCATTCCATTAGAAAAGGCTTTCAAAGCATTTTTATGTGAGTTTGGGCTGTTTGCGTTTATATACAGTATGTGCATGCTTGGCAGTGGCAGACATTCATGCACTTGCATAAACAGTTTTTTCGCAGTTCTAATCTTGTGGTGTTTTTGTATGCTACCTAAGAACAATCCCAAAGTTATATTTTGAGGCAAACAGGCTTGCAAGAGCAGTTGCAGGCTGTTGCATAAGAGTTTCATGACCTCTGTATTTGAATTTAAACACATGAATACACACACACTCACTAGGGTTGTCACGATACCAGTATCGCGATACTACAATACCTGATTTTCCATGGCAAAAAGGAAAACACAAGGCAGACTAAACTCTTTGTATCTGCTGTATCTAAAATATTGTGTGCTATAGCTTGGAAAATAAACATGTGATTCTGGGTGACAATGTAAGGCTGCTTGTTTCCAACAGGACTGTTTTAATCAATACATTTAGTCTGCTTCATGTTTTGTTTCCTTGCCACGATACCTCTGAGTATCACGATACTTGTATCGTGACAATACCCACACACACACACACACACACACACACACACACACTGTGTTGAAATGTAGTTATTTTGTGGTTACTACTAGACACTGAAGACACTGAACTTGACAAGTAGCACGTTTTCAACAGAGGGAATGACTAGCTCTTGTGCTGACAACTGTATCCCCTTGAGTAGACATTACCTTATTTCACAGTAAAACTCCTACATTATATTCTGGTTATTAGACTGTTATAGATCAATATGATTACTTTCCATCTCCCTGTCTCTTCATAACCACTTTGGTACCTGAGCTAACATGGTTTTTGGGGAGGCTGTAGATGAGTCCCTCTCATGGGTCAGTGTTCCAGCCCAGTCAAGGAGCTAAGTCAGGGCTATAACTATCAATGGATTAGAGTGTAGGACAGAAAGGAGACCCGTGTCATTAGGTTCTTATTCCAGATTTAGAGTTGATATTGATAGTGATGCTGGAGCTTGACAACGTCTACTCTCTCTACTCAGTCAGCAGTTTACTGTGTGATGATGATGGGCAGAGTTTTTCCTGACTCCAGGTCCTCGTGATCTACCTCAATTGTGTGAGAGTTGCACTTTGATTGTCTATTGTACAGTATGAAAATGTATGCACTCACTAACTGTAAGTCGCTCTGGATAAGAGGGTCTGCTAAATGACTAAAATGTTTTTAAAAAATGTATGTAGCCTGTACTTGGCTGCACACCACATTGACTGGGTGGGTAGAGTTGTGCTTCCGGGGAATGAGTTCCGTATGTGTGCTGGTGCTGCCTGGGTGCAGTAGATGGAGGGGCCCCTAGCCTGGACACTTTCAAAGGCTGCCAACACATTCATTCCCCTGGATAAACAGCCAGGATGCTGCTCCTGCCAGAGCACAGAAGACAAGTCAATCACACTCTTTTAATTTGATGATGCCACACTGTGCCAGCAGCACACAGTGTAAATTAATCAATTTACAGGGATTAACAGCAGTGAGGGTAGCATGGTTATTGGTTACACTAGCTCTCATCTGAGTGAGAGTTATATAGCCAGCAGAGATGAAGTGGGGGTACAGTACAGTGGGGGTACAGTACAGCCCTGAGTGAGGTTTTGTCTGGTGCTGATTTGGGGCTTTGGGTAAGACGAGAGCTGTGTGCGGCACAGTGATTTGGGCGGCACCTCTGCTGTGCCTTCGGCCTGTTCCGAGCTGTTAGGGAGAGGTGAGGTTGGAGAGACTTGCATCCAAACCTTAACATGTGACAACTTTGCTCTATCTACCCTTTTGTAATGAGAGAGAGAAAGAGGAGGAGAACGCGAGAGATGGCGGGAACAGAATGATATAGTTTAATCAGGACGTTTATGTATGGAGAGGTACCATAATTACACATAAAAGCATCAGTTTTACATCTTAAACTCTCAACAAAACGTGTATTGTCTGGATGGCATTATGACTAGATGGCATGTTGACTGGATGTCATGCGTGCCTCTGGGCTTAGACAGCAGCACTGTATAGAGTTGGCAAAGGATTTAGAATTTGCTAACTGATTCCAGAAGCGGTAGCTACAGTGTATGGCTTGGTGGCTCTGACTTTATTGGTCTCTAGGCAGATGGTGGGACAGGACAGTGGAGTCCCTATGCAGAGGCCTTCTCATAGCGTCTCTCTGTCAGAATGATGGGTGTAACAAGTTAACCAAGCCTGGAGCAGAGAAGAGATCTAACACTTACAAATAATCTACTAGATTGTATTTGACCCTCTGATTTCATGGTCTAACCAGGTTGTCATATCCTATGCTGTGTTCTACTGTAATGTATGTGAGACAAACTCTGAGATGCATACAGTACCCTAAGGTTGACAACACTGACTACAAGGCTCCATCCATTTACAGTCAATTGAAATCAAATGAACTTAAACATGTATGTGACCTCTCTGTGACAGGGGTTGTTCTATAGTGCAGACAGACAGTAGCCTCTCCTGTCTTGGACCACCATGTCTGCTGTTGGCTGGACTGGAGGCTCTCTGTGGGGTGATTTAGTGGAGGGGAGCAGAGCGGTTCTGATGGTTTGAGCAGGTGGAGCAGTGACAGTACCCAGGTCCAGGAGACACAGAGGCGGCAGGGACGCTCTCAGCTAGCCCCCTCAGTTACACAACATGCAGGCAGACATGCCGGCTGGCTGACTGGCTTTGTAAGTTCTTTCTGAAGCATACCACTAGGCTGCTGTGGGGGCTCAGTGAAAAGAGATTTACAGTGACTGTAACAAGTCATATTGCCTTGTTCCACTATGTAATTATCTGAATGAAAAAAGGAAGTGGTGTACTATTATTTTTGCTACTTGTTGTGTAGACACCAACTACTCTTTCTAGCCAGGCTTTGCTCATCTATTGTAGCTGTGTTGGGTGAATGCTAGGGGAGATAGCACAGAACTCCTCATGTGGGAGTTCCTGTCCTGTTATAGGTGTATTGAGAGCCTGCATCTTTGCCAGCTAAATAAACTGTTCTCTATATTAGGTAGAGAGCACTAATAGTGTATCAGTAGTGGGATCTCACAGGACAGTCTGTGATGACACCTACTCTTGCCTGTAGAATGGATTCTGCCAGCTCACTTCCCTCTTCAACATGTCAAGGACATTTCCCCTCACCGCCAGTAGGTTCATGTTTACACATTAAGGGGTAATGTGATGGATTTATAAGAATGGCCTCCCTAACCTCATACCTATATCCTCCCCTAGCTGCCGTACCTTCTCCTGAACTCAACGGGGACGGACCCGAGGGCACGCATGTACCCTGTCTTCTTTGGTGAGAGCATCGAGGTCAACCCCAAACCTGAAACGGAGATCAAGTAAGTGACCCTTCACCAAACCACTCAAATAATTACTTGCTATTAAACAAGCATTTACTGTAATTTTTATGGATTTATGTAATTTGGCTTTTTAATGTACAGGTTGATGCAGTAGGCTTTTTGAAGGCAGCTTTTCTCTACCCTACTCAGTATTCACCTCTTAACAGTGCCATCTAGTGATCAGCTTCTATACTATTTCCTGCCTAATCTATTACTTAATGTATTGCTCTTCAAAGTACTTTGGTGCTTCAACACTTAATCCCATGTTTTTGGTTCTACTCTCCAGGTGTAACTCTGAAGTAAAGTACGACTCAGACAGGCACTACCGGGACCAGGTGTACTGTGCTCCTGTTCCCACGGTGACTTCCTACAGCGAGATGGTGGTTGCCGTGCAGAACTGCACCTGGCGGCGCTACAAGTCCCAGGTGTACCTAGAGCCACGTCAGAGGCCCCTGCACTACCAAAGCACCACCATCGTGTACCCCAAACACGCCAAGAACACTTACCGTACCACGCTCAACTACAACGCTACGGGCTCCCAACGCTGGTTTGTCTCCACCGTCCAGCTGAAGTCCAGTGAGGACAGCAGCCCCTGCATTCTCTACGCTGAGGACCTCTAAACCTGATTTCAGACCTGACCTGCCTGGCTACTCCTACTGTTGTGGACTGGACACACAGAGGCAGTTGGACACACAGGAAGACTGATAGACTGACACACAGAGGGTGGTAATATTGCATAAGGGATATGTACATTTAAGTCATTTAGCAGATGCTCTTATCCAGAGCGACTTACAAATTGGTGCATATTGTAGGGGGAGTACATCAAATCACAAAGCCCTTTAAAGAGTTGTCCTTCATGTTCACTTGTCTTATGGAGCAGAGCGCTGCCAGTCTGTAGCCTCCTCCTCTCCAGGAACACCTCTGATAGTTGAGCATGACTCTTTGAGAGATTGATGGTACCATGTTATACATCTTGTTTGACTGTAAAGATTCATTATAGAAATGTACATATTCATGCTCTAAAGGAAACGTGAATCCACACAGACACATGCAAAGCAGCCTAATAGCTTGGTTGCACTTCTTTTAAAATGGTGTAAATTATGTGGGTATTCTGAAAAGAGGGGGAAACCGAAATGCAATACTTAGCAATTGAAAGATTGGACCAAAGATTTTGTTACAAAGAAGATTTCACCCTAGTAGTAAGTAATTTCTTTGTCACATCCTCATCAGACTCTCAAACACGACTCCTGCATTAGATCTACATCACAACACTGCATCTTTCTCATCCCAACAAGTGTCTTGAGGGTGTCATGAGCACATCATTGTCGTCTCTAAAAAGATGTCCAGTGACGTCAAACTCCTCTCTGCAGGTTTGCTGTCTTGCTTTGACAGACACCAAACCACATCTACATGACATAAGACATTAGTGACCTCAAACTCTAGAACTTGCCTTTTTAGTCTGATAGACACGGAGGTATTTTAAAGCTAGAATCCTTAATTGAAACAATAAAGTGGTCACTTTGTTTTGGTAAAAAGCTGAGAGTGGGCGTGGAGAAATGTAACCACTGTCAAATTCCTAGATAGAGCTATGGATGCAAGGACTGACTATAGTTGTAACCATGTTTTGAGGCTATACAGTGTTTACATTTACATTGTTTACAAACATTGGAGTAGAACAAGCTTGTATTTAGGGTTCTGATGGGGTATGACAGTTGAACCAAGCTCATGAGGCATTTCTAAGTTATATTCTTCAAGAATCAATGGGTGTATATATAATTAATTTAAAAGTCCAAAAATTGATGTAGCAACTAATGATTCTAGCTTTAAAGGAAAATATCACATTATCCATGCTGTTTTCTACAACAAATCAGAAATGGAGTCTAAGGAGGCACCTTCAACAGCAGGCAGAGAGTCAAGGTTTCTGTTATAGAATGCCTCTGGTGAAGGAGATGCTTGTTGTCGCTGCCATAACTACAAGTCAACCTGCCAGTTGGAAATGCCAACGTTGGATCCAGAGAGGAGGAGGGAGCAGAGCTAACCAGTTAATACTGTGACTGGCTGGGCAAACCTGAGGAACATTGCTATTTTTAGACATTGCCAGCTCTAGCCTCTGATGTCCAGGTTGTTTGGCAGACTAGTAAACACGACCATAAAAATCCCAACACGTTACTCTCTCCAGCACACTGTTGTTATATACAGGATAGTGAAATGGGTGGCTTAGATTTATTCACAGCTGTCAGGTGTTGTTGTAGGAAAATAATATAGATTCTTATTTGTATTAAGAATTGTGTGATCTCGCTCACAACCTTTTTTGTTTGTCTTATATATATGGATTATGGATCCTGGTAAATATTGAACCGTGTATTATGAATTCAGATCTCTTACCTCCATTGTTTTTTAGATCTCTACTTTTTTGAAAATGTGTATTTTCTATTTTAATTTACATCTAGAGCTACTTTTGTAATGAAAAAATTTAGTTAATGTAGGTGTTTGAAAATGGACAAAGAAAGGTGTGTTTTATACACTAAAGAATATGGACAGAAGAAAGTGAGAGAAAGTGAAGAGGCTCTGTTGTTTTGGGAGACTTTCTTGAGGATCAAGATGTTCTGAATATTGAGGATACTGTAACAGTTACAAGTGCAACAGCAACTTATAATACTGATGGTTTGAACCATAGGTATTACAGTGGCTGGTACAGAAAGAGACTGTTCAATGGAAAGATTGCTGTGGATTTCTGTGATGTGCAGGAGGTATGTGAGAAGTCATGAATTATAAGTTTGAGGTGATGAAAGTCTAAGGCTTTCAAAGCATTTGGTTGTTTTGTCTAAGATACTTTCTAATTATTGATGTTAGTGTTTCCTAACGGTTGATTTTGTTCTTGTAAAATACTTTCCTGTTGTATATGTGGCATCGAGGCACTTCATAATTCTCTTTATATTTTTGTATATTTCTCGTGTCAATCATCTTTTTTGTTTTGGACAAGAGAAAATAATTGTATTAAATAAAAATCTTTAATTGAATAAGAATCTTTAATTGAATAAAAGACAAAATACCAAAACCCAAACTGCACTATGGTCACTTGTATTTTACTTTCAGTATATTAAAAGATCCTAAAAGCCTGGAACACAAAGCTGCAGTATTGACAAACTAACTTTAATTCACAACAGAATTCCCACGGCACGTCCGAAGTTAAAGAGAGGGCCAGGAACAAACAATGCATACAGCTCTATTATTAAAGATTGGCCATTATTTTCATTCCATCTTCACCACAAAGGAAAGGAATATCATTTCTCCAGCAGCAGTACAGGAAAATGGAAGTTCCCCAGACGTAACGCGCCAGGGCTGGAACATAATTTTAATAATTTGTACACTGCAAATTGACCACAACTAAGCCCAAAAATGGATTGTATTTGATAATAATAATAATTTCATACCTTGATTAGATTGAGACACGATCACGTCTCGTTTTTTATTCATGGCAATACTTGGGATAAGATTTCCTAAATTAAACATTTCTTGCTGAATTCCTGGTGATTTTAGTCGTTTTTTACCGTAAACAAGTAACTCGAGCATTATTCCGTCCCATGAATCCATCCTATTAATATCCTAAATATCCAAGTGATACTAAAATAACAGCAGCTCTGCCTCTCCCCATTAGCATAGGGCACGTAGAAGGGTTTGGGTGTGTGCCTCAGAGTCCCATGGTCTCCTCAGTAGCACAAATCCATCAGCACCTCCTCCCTCACTCTGAAGCTCATAGCACCGGACAGGATTAAGATGCCACACAGGAGCTGTGACTGGGGCTTGGGCCCAACCAAGACTTTACAACTAAAGGCTCTGCTCTCAGTTGTTCCTCTAGCTACACTGCAGTCAGTGGTGAAATTGTAGGTAGTCCCAGCAGAGAGGGATAAACGTGGCAACATTATAGTAGTTGGTATCATCTATTTAGAAATAAATATATGGCTCTGGTATAATCCAAAAGTGCTCCATATAAGAATTGACTACTATTCTCCCAGTAATCACATGGGTTGAAGTCCATGATGGTCAACCTTTTGTCCCTAAAAGGAGGAACAAATTCATGTTAGTCACCTTCAAGAGGTTACTAGAGTTCACTCTTACCCCCTGGGGATTCATCGTTTATTAACTAGGAGTCATCCATGATTCACCAAACGATATTTTCAAAGAAAAGGCTAAGTACTTTAACCATACAGTGCATTCGGAAAGTATTCAGACCTCTTCCCTTTTTCCACATTTTGTTCCCTTACAGGCTTATTCTAAAATTGATTAAATTATTTTTTCCCCCTCATCAATCTACACACAATACCCCATAATGACAAAGCGAAAACAGGTTTTAAGACAAAAAATAAAAAACAGAAATACCTTATTTACATAAGTATTCAGACCCTTTGCTATGAGACTCGAAATTGAGCTCAAGCGCATCCTGTTTCAATTGATCATCCTTGAGATGTTTCTACAACTTGAGTGGAGTCCACCTGTGGTAAATTCAATTGATTGGACATTATTTGGAAAGACATACAACTGCCTATATATGGTCCCACAGTTGACAGTGCATGTCAGAGCAAAAACCAAGCCATGAGGTTGAAGGAATTGTCCGTAGAGCTCCGAGACAGGATTGTGTCGAGGCACAGATCTGGGGAAGGGTACCAAAAAATGTCTGCAGCATTGAAGGTCCCCAAGAACACAGTGGCCTCCATCATTCTTAAATTGAAGAAGTTTGGAACCACCAAGACTCTTCCTAGAGCTGGCCGCCCGGCCAAACTGTGCAATTTAGGGAGAAGGGCCTTGGTCAGGGAGGTGACCAAGAACCCGGTGGTCACTCTGATAGAGCACCAGAGTTCCTCTGTGGAGATGGGAGAACCTTCCAGAAGGACAATCATCTCTGCAGCACTCCACCAATCAGGCCTTTATGGTAGAGTGGCCAGAAGGAAGCCACTCCTCAGTAAAAGGCACATGACAGCCCGCTTGGAGTTTGCCAAAAGGCACCTAAAGGACCCTCAGATCATGAAAAACAAGATGATCTGGTCTGATGAAACCCAGATTGAACTCTTTGGCCTGAATGCCAAGTGTCACGTCTGGAGGAAACCTGGCACCATGCCTACGGTGAAGCATGGTGATGTCAGCATCATACTGTGGGGATGTTTTTCAGCAGCAGGGACTGGGAGACTAGTCAGGATTGAGGGAAAGATGAACGGAGCAAAGTACAGAGAGATCCTTGATGAAAACCTGCTCCAGAGTGCTCAGGACCACAGACTGGGGCGAAGGTTCACCTTCCAACAGAACAACGACCCTAAGCACACAGCTAAGACAACGCAGGAGTGGCTTCGGGACAAGTCTATGAATGTCCTTGAGTGGCCCAGCCAGAGCCCGTACTTGAACCCGATCAAACATCTCTGGAGAGACCTGAAAATAGCTGTGCAGCGATGCTCCCCATCCAACCTGACAGTGTTTGGGAGGATGCGCAGAGAAGAATGGGAGAAACTCCCCAAATACAGGTGTGCCAAGCTTGTAGCGTCATACCCAAGAATAAATAAATAATAATAATAATATGCCATTTAGCAGACGCTTTTATCCAAAGCGACATACAGTCATGCGTGCATACATTTTTTTTGTGTATGGGTGGTCCCGGGGATCGAACCCACTACCTTGGCGTTACAAGCGCCGTGCTCTACCAGCTGAGCTACAGAGGACCAAGAAGACTTGAGGCTGTAATCGCTGCCAAAGGTGCTTCAACAAAGTACTGAGTAAAGGGTCTGAATACTTATGTAAATGTAATATTTCAGTTTATAATTTTAAGAAATGTGCAACAATTTCTAAAAACCTGTTTTTGCTTTGTCATTATGGGTTATTGGGCTCCCGAGTGGCGCAGCGGTCTAAGGCACTGCATCTCAGTGCTTGAGGCATCACTACAGACCCCCTGGTTCAATGCCAGGCTGTATCTCAACCGGCCGTGATTGGGAGTCCCATAGGGCGGCGCACAATTGGCACAGCGTCGTCTGGGTTTGGCCGGTGTAGGCCATCATTGTAAATAAGAATTTGTTCTTAACTGACTTGCCTAGTTAAATGAAGGTAAAATAAATGTTTAAAAAATGGTGTGTAGATGAGGGGGAAAAAACAATTTAATCAATTTTAGAATAAAGCTGTAACCTAACAAAATATGGAAAAATTCAAGGGGTCAGAATACTTTCCGAATGCACTGTATGTTTTCATTTCAGTCTCCTCCATTTCCACTAACAGAAGTTAATTGTAAGGATTTTTTTTTATTAATAGTGTAAAATTAACAGCTATACATAAATAATCATGTGAAGGCTTAATTACAGAGGAGCAACATCTAGATGCAATTAAAGCATTCAAGTACGGGAAAACTCCAGGGATGGATGGCATACCAGTTGAGGTATATCAAATATTTTTCGATGTACTCAAAGGTCTGTTATTAACATGTTTGAATCACTCCTATAAAAATGGTAGACTATCAGATACTCAGCAAGGTCTGACTTCACTATTACTGAAACAGGACCCAGGTGATAAATATAAAGTCCACCTAAAAAACTGGAGACCCCTTACACTTCAGTGTTGTGATGCCAAAATTCTAGCTCATAGAATCAAAAACGTATTGTCGGATAATATTCATCCTAATCAGACAGATTTTTTACATGGACGATACATTGGAGATAATGTAAGACAAGTACTGGAAACAATAGAACACTATGAAAAATATGGGAAACCAGACCTGGTATTCATAGCTGACTTTGAAAAGGCCTTTGATAAAGTCAGACTGAAATGTATGTATAAATGCCTGGACTATTTTAATTTAGGAGAGTCTCTTATACGTTGGATTCAAGTATGTATAGTAACCCCAGGTGTAAAATAGTAAATAATGGCTACTTCTCAGAAAGTATTCAATTGTCAAGAGGAGTTAAACAAGGTTGTCCACTATTGGCATATCTATTTATTATGGCCATCAAAATGTTAGCTATTAAAATCAGATCCAACAATAATCTGAAGGGGCTAGAAAGCCAGTGCTTAAAAACAAAGGTGTCATTGTACGCTAACAATTCATGTTTTGAATCCCTGCACAGCCTCACAGAGGATCTGGATCATTTCTAACCTCTCTGGATTAAACCCGAATTATGATAAGGGCACCATATTACGTATAGGATCTCTAAAAAATACAACTTTTACATTACCATGTAGTTTACCAATAAAATGGTCCGATGGCGAAGTGGAAATATTCGGTATTCATATCCCGAAAGAAAGAAATGGTCTAATTACAATACAGTTTAATAGAAAGTTAGCCAAATTAGATACGATTTTGCTACCATGGAAAGGACAACACCTGTCTATTTATGGAAAATCACCCTGATTAATTAATTTAAAACAAGCAACAGAAAGCTGGTGGCAATTTCATTTTAATCCACCAGAAAAGACAAAACAAATATTAGAACAAATATAAAAATAATAATAATAATTAACGATATAATCTTTGTGATTTACACTGCCGGTCAAAGGTTTTAGAACACCTACTCATTCAAGGGTTTTTCTTTATTTTTACTATTTTCTACATTGTAGAATAATAGTGAAGACATCAAAACTATTAAATAACACACATGGAATCATGTAGTAACCAAAAAGTGTTAAACAAATCAAAATGTATTTTATATTTTAGATTCTTCGAAGTAGACACCCTTTGCCTTGATGACAGCTTTGCACACTCTTGGCATTCTCTCTTGGCTGCTTTTCCTTCACTCTGCGGTCCAACTCATCCCAAACCATCTCAATTGGGTTGAGGTCGGGTGATTGTGGAGGCCAGGTCATCTGATGCAGCACTCCATCACTCTCCTTCTTGGTCAAATAGCCCTTACACAGCCTGGAGGTGTGTTGTGTCATTGTCCTGTTGAAAAACAAATGATAGTCCCACTAAGCGCAAACCAGATGGGATGGCGTATCGCTGCAGAATTCTGTGGTAGCCATGCTGGTTAAGTGTGCCTTGAATTCTAAATAAATCACAGACAGTGTCACCAGCAAAGCACCATCACACATCCTCCTCCATGCTTCACGGTGGGAACCACACATGCGGAGATCATCCGTTCACCTACTCTGCGTCTCACAAAGACACGGCGGTAGGATCCAAAAATCTCAAATTTGGACTCATCAGACCAAAGGACAGATTTCCACCGGTTTAATGTCCATTGCTCATGTTTCTTGGCACAAGCAAGTCTCTTCTTCTTATTGGTGTCCTTTAGAAGTGGTTTCTTTGCAGCAGTTCGACCATGAAGGCCTGATTCACACAGTCTCCTCTGAACAGTTGATGTTCAGATGTGTCTGTTACTTGAACTCTGTGAAGCATTTATTTGGGCTGCAATTTCTGAGGCTGGGAACTCTAATGAACTTATCCTCGGAAACAGAGGTAACTCTGGGTCTTCCTTTCCTGTGGCAGTCCTCATGAGAGCCAGTTTCATCATAGCGCTTGATGGTTTTTTTCGACTGAACTTGAAGAAACTTTCAAAGTTCTTGAAATGTTCCGTATTGACTGACCTTCATGTCTTAAAGTAAAGGTGGACTGTCGTTTCTCTTTGCTTATTTGAGCTGTTCTTGCCATAATATGGACTTGGTCTTTTACCAAATAGGGCTATCTTCTGTATACCACCTCAACACAGAAAATTGGCCAGTGTTAACAAGTGCTCATTTTCTTGGTGTTACATTTTTAGTCTTAAGAGGTGTTGATTTAAGAGTTGTTTTTACACCCTCAGTGCTAATATAACTCCCAGGTTAGAGTTACAGAGGTTGGGCGGTGGCACTGAGCAGTGTTGATTGAGCTTCCGGTTTTAACTTGAAACTTCCTTTTCATCTAATTGCCGATGGTGCAAGGGCAGCTGAAATTGCGCAGCAGCGAAAGGTAAGTAATATGTTCATGTTTTAATATATTTTTTAATACGTTTTGCTGGTGGCCAAACTTGTTATATCGGCTAAGTGAATGGTTGAGATATTTGTTTGTAGATATACACTACCGTTCACCACCTTTTGTCCTTCAAAGTGTTTATGGTGCTGATGAGAGCCTTTATGTTGTTCCTTTGTTTGACATGATTGAGTAATAGAAAGATTATTGGCAACTTTGTCAAGAAAATTGCATACCTAGTCTTAGGACTCCCACTTAAATAGTAACTCTGCAAATACTCTTGTTCTCATTTAGTACATGAGGCGCCTGTGATGCACTGATTTCATTGTGATGCGCCTTTGATGCACTGATTTCATTCTGATGCGCCTGTGATGCACTGATTTCATTCTGATGCACCTGTGATGCACCTTTTTCATTTTAATGTGGCTGTGATGCACTGTTTTCACTGATGCACCCCTCTCTTTGTGGCCTAAATAAATGAAACAAAGCAGAGTCACTACTCTTGTAACGAATCCTTCATTGCTCCTGTTTAACTTACCTTCAACTTGCAGGCTTGATTCATGAGTGGGAGAGAACCAGACCAAAAATGATTATTTCCTAGTGTGAATATTTAGCACTTCCTTGGTGTCAATTCAGTTACAGGATGCATTCTCTAGAGTTGATCCTCAACACTGAAGGGTGTTGCTGCTTAATACTGAGGGTGTTGAAAAAACACTCCCATGGGTCATTTGAACAACATCTGAAGTGTTATATTTTAACACTTGAAGTGTTTCAATATGAACACTACCAAAAGTGTTAAATTAACACTGAGTGGCCCTATATAAACACTGGATTAGTGTTGAAAAAACACTCCCATGGGTCATTTGAACAACACCTGAAGTATTATATCTTAACACTCAGAGTGTTTCAATATTAACACTACAAAAAGTGTTAAATTAACACTGATGAGAGTGGACCTATATAAACACTGGACGAGTGTTGAAATTAACACGCCTGGTGTTAAATTAACACTTTCAAATTTGCTGTGTACCTTGTCACAACACAACCGATTGGCTCAAAGACATTAAGAAGGAAAGAAATTCCACAAATGAACTTTTAACAAGGCGCACCTGTTAACTGAAATGCATTCCAGGTGACTACCTCATGAAGCTGGTTGAGAGAATGCCAAGAGTGTGCAAAGCTGTCATCAAGGCAAAGAGTGGCTACTTTGAAGAATCTCAAATATAACATATATTTTTATTTGTTTAACACTTTTTTGGTTACTACATGATTCCATATGTGTTATTTCATGGTTTTGATGTCTTCACTATTATACTACAATGTAGAAAATAGGTACATCCTGTATAAACACAAACACACTTCCTTGACAACAGCTCTACACTGCTCCGCGAGTCGCAAGAAGTATGAGTGCCCTGACTTATGCTGAGGCAATATCACCGTAAATGCTGCATTGCCAATACAGACGTCAGATTGACCATGCGCCCAGATGCACAATGCACTTTTCTCTCCAGAATGCGCTCTCCCGCCAATTTGTGCACATTCATTGTTTGCGTTTGATTTTTAGTGTATATTCAATTCGCCATTACATATATCAGCAGTAGTATATTTACCATTAATTCCTATAATTTATAATCTGCAATGTTTGTTACTTTGGTTATGGTCATTTATTTTAATACATTCAATTGTATTATTCCAGTCTTCCTGTTCTCGTTGTCTGAGTGGACACATTGTTCGCAGAGTGCACAACCTATGCTACACTTGTGATAAACACGTTTTTATTTATTTAATTCCATTTTCGAGTTCTGTTAATTTAGTAATTGTCTTTTGTTTGGAGCGCTCCTGTCAATGTTGAGTAAGGACGCGCACGCATAAAAGTAGGCCTATAGGCTACCTGGCCTGCGCGCAAATGTAGGCATATAAATGTGCCCATTTGGGGATTTGATAGTTTTTCTGATTGGCTTAACGCCACACCACTAATGACCTGTGGAGCTTCTCAAATTAATGTTTTCTTCACCTCAAACAGTAAGCAAACGGAGTCTTGAGAATTCCAATAGTTCAATGTATTTGAAAAATCTTTCTAGTGCTCTCCCTTTTGATAACCACTCAGCGTGAAAGGGAAAAATGTCATGCTCTGATCCAGTGGAAACGTCATAACATAGGCTTCTTATCAGTGTTTGACTTGGACTGAAATGCGGGTACCCAGTTCAGGTGCCCAAGTCAAGCACCGCTTCATATTCCTTGCGCAAATAGCCTAGAGCTGTGTCTGTCTGGAGCTCACTGGCATGGGAAACTGAGTTTTATACAATGTTGCAAGTTCGCTCGTGGAAGCTTCTGGCAGGACCCAAGTTGAAACATTGTATCAACGATTAAGACAGGCCATGTGTAGCCAATGTGATTTATAGGATATCTATTTTTATCAGCAATGTTTTTATTTGTTGGCTTTATGTAGGCTATTTTTACATAGTTGGCAAGGGCAATAGAAGGTACTTTTTAGGTTTGTATCATTTTCATTTAGATTTGGATAGAATTTTAATTAACCACATGACAATGATTTTGACATATGAAGACTTTATTATAAATTAAATGAAACTGTTCCACAAAAATGTGCATATGAAAACCATAACTGGCAAGCAGATTGGTAGAAATTGTAAGATAAATTGGCATTCCATATGAGAAAGGTTGCCGACTCCTCGTGTAGCCTATTACCGGAACTTCAGGAGAGTAATGGCAGAACTGCGAAAGTCCTGCAGGAGCAGGAGAAGAATAGTTGGGTCAGGTTTTTTATTTTCTTCTGGTTATTTAGGTCTCTGGCGCCCTCTTGAGGCATCAAAACGTAAAATTAAAGCAGTAGACAAGCTCAATGCATACAGTTGGTTTTATTAAAACACATAGGGTGTCTATATATGGAAAAATACATGTTAAAAAATGTCGAGCAAGATTTTTTTTAGTCGGGGACAGCCCTAATGAGAATAGAAAGGTTCATAACTTTTGTGAAACATCACAGCACAGTAGAAAAATATATGGCAGCTAGAAATCAAAACTGGAAGGTCTTCAGAGATAGATGGGAGGGGTTGAGGGTAGCTGAAGGCTAGGACTAAAAACAAACAAAAGATAACTCATGTAAAATATACTGTCTGTGAAATGTTTGTAGTATGTATAAACTGGAAGTGGAAGCCTAAGTATTTTTGTCCATTAGCTTACTCCAATTAGAGGAGGAGTGGTAGGGTTAGGGGAAAATAATAAAGATATAAAATATATTTAATAAAAATATATTCTGGACAGTCAGTGAAGGATAGATGACCTTATATCCTCAGATCACTGCATTTAACTCCCTCATTAACCAATCATTTGATTGGCAATGTGACATTCCTTTTCCTGTGATTAATGGTACTCTGTGTGTCAGTTAAGTCAGAGAACTGGTGTGTGGCAAAACTCTGCAGGCAGCTCATCATCACAACACCCACATCCAATAATAAGAGTTTAGCATCCACTTGTGGCAGCTGGTTTCCACTGCACTATACACTGAGTATAAAAAACATGACAGACTGACCAGGTGAATCCAGGTGAAAGCTATGATCCCTTATTGATGTCACTTGTTGAATCCACTTCAATCAGTGTAGATGAAGGGGAGGAGACAGGTTAAATAATTATTTTTAAGCCAAGACAATTGACACATGGATTGTGTATGTGTGCCATTCAGAGTGAGGGGAAAACAAAAGGCGCACCGGTTTGTGTCAAGAACTGCAACGCTGCTGTTTTTTTTACGCTCAACAGTTTCCCGTGTGTATCAACAATGGGGGGGGGGGGGTTTCAATATTAGGAAGGTGTTCCTAATGTTTGGTATACTCAGTGTATTTACTGTGCCCATAATCTTGTCCACCAGCCGGCTCACATGCAGTAGCAATTGAGCCTGGGAACGAGGTTACTGTGATCATAGTTCCTTTTTTCCTAAAATAGTTGTTTGCATCATATCTAGTCTTTTTGCTTTTATTTTCGTTTTAAAGGTAGACTCAGCGAAATGACATTGCCATGAGCAGGACCGCAGATATTGAGATGAGCGAGATGCAAGACTTTGCTCTCACACAGTCACACACAGTATCTACGCATGTGCAAGGGTTCACTTCATGTGGTAGCCAGGGCACTAAAACAGCAGAGAAGTTGAACGTCGTGCTTCAACGCTCTTAGTTGTTGCAGAAATTGACCTTCTATGCAGTTTACTTTCTGCATCTACGTCATATCGATGAGTCTACCTTTAAAATGATCTTTATTAAATAGGCTATTCAATGGGTGATCATTTACATTTAAACACTGTAATAAATGACAATCAAAGTATACAAAAAGACATGAACAGCATAAGTTTCAATGGCAATAAGCTTTTTATTTAAACATTAAGGCAGTGTTTTTTTTATTTTAATTTTTACACTGCTATCCACAAAGCTTGCTGGTGGGCATGTAGAATTAAACAGTGTGAATAGTTTTTTTGTAAATACCAACCTTGCAGCAAGCCACATAAATATTTACATCTTTTCAGTTCTATATACAATCCTTGCTATTATACAGTGGGTTATAATAATAAAAAAAGAAATCATTATGCACAATATGGTTGAACAATGTCAATGCCATCTCTCCCGCCCACCCTTGGACAATACAGGGATCGTATCGGCCATTCGACTAATTTGTTTTTCGTTCGTTTTGAATCATTCTTTTCATTACAAATGAAACGCTAACTTCTAGCATGGAAAGTGACATGACCGTAATCAAAGCAAGCAGTGTAAGAACAAATAGAAACCAGAGGGAAAAACATAAATCATTAAAATACACATCAGTACATTTAAAACTGATTATTCTAGTTTCCTCTGCTATTTATTTAGCTAACATGTGGATATGGTTGTCTTCCTGTCATGTCAAACTTTACTGTCACCTTGCTCTCCCAATGACCTCATGAATAGTAAATTGAGTAGAGAGGCTGAAACCCTTTTGGAATACAAAGCTGACATTACCTTTGTTTAATTGGGCCCAGTTAAAAACGTATAATTTGAGCTCCACTTTGACTGATTAGATCTAAAACATGACCAGTTTAGGTAGCCAGAGTAGAAACTTTATGTAATCCAGTGAAGATTAAGGGGGAGGAGAGCAGAGGCAGTCCAACAACTGTTACACATGTTCATGACTAACTCAACCCGCTCTCAACTAGTGGACTGGTCAGGATAACACACTGGAGTCCCCCTCAACAACAGTCAGTCACACTGAGAAGAGCTGGGCTTCTCTTGCTTCAACACAAGCCATGAACACTGTCATCTACCACATCAATTACAAATAGATGGCCTTTAAAATGGGTAAAAACTTAATCACACATGGTAAATGAACACCAACTGTTGTACTTTTTAAACCTCTGAATCAGGATCATGACAGAATATGTGACAGTTAAGAGCTAAGGCTGTGACAGATTTAGAAAAAATCAATAGAGGGATGTTTCATCTGCTCTTGGTTTCAACATTTCCCTGCATGGACACGTATAACCCTGGCATGAAGAAAAATGATAGGAAAATAAAATTTAAAAAATTGTGCGTCACTTGGTAACTTCAGTACTGTATATGTAAAATAAATGGCACTTAACACTAGACATATCTTATAACTGTACAAAATCGGGTCTAGATAAGAAGGTGCGTCTGGCCTGGCGTGAGGCAGAGCTCCTCTTCCTCTAGACAGTAAAAGGTCAGAGGTCAGACTGTCACAACAGGCAGCTCCTAGAGACATTAGGAGTTCCATCCTAGAGACGGGCTTCCAGCAGGCCAGCTGGGGCTCACACTACAGCCACAGCTAGCACCGCCATGGACCAAGGGGCATAGAAACATGAATGGCTTTTATTTGTCACCTCTTTAATGCAAGCAAATTCCAACTCTGATGATGGGAAATTTGCCCTAAAGCAGCTTTAAGGTTGGTCCACCCACTCAAAGCGGACTAGGTAATGTTTCACTAGAACTGTGATTGTCGCTTGAGTGTCGGAGCACTAAAGAATGTTGGTGGCAAGACCAAATGAAACAAACAGATGTTAAAGGAGGAAGCCTCAACAATAGGATTCTAAGCTCTTCTTCTCGAGTCCATTCTCGCCTGCCCGAAACAGATTCCTAAAAATGCCATTGTGAACAGATTGACAACTAAGTGCTTAACATCCAAAAACATTCTCAACAAACACAGACACGGTTCATATAAAAACAGTGAGAAAGTGTCACTTGTCTCTTAGTGCCATCCATCACACCCACAGACTGCTCTCTCTATTGGATGCCAGGAGACCATATGCCGCCACCATCCTCCAATAACATTTCAAATGTATGATGACATCAGCAATGGACAGCATGTATACCCTGTAAACCCCCGAAGATAGATCATTGCAAATAAGAGATAACTGACACCATAAAAAATTCACCATCAAAAGTACTAAAGGTCTCAGCTCACTTTCAAACACAGGACTGGACTGACTTGATTTAAAAAGGAGAAAATAAAATAACCAACACAGGAAAACAACGTGTTTTTCTCCTCCTGTCCATCATCTGATGCATTCTAATAGCGGTAGAAATGGACAGGCAGTCTGCACTCAGTGTCCACAGTACTGTACAATAGATGGCATGCCTGGCTACATGCCTGTCCGCCTGCCCTCTGCACAGTGCCCTCTGACCCAGTGAACGATTCCACTTCCCTAGCAGACCTCTCCATACAGACCTCTGTGTGGTTCACACTCTGTCCATGGGGTCAATGGCAGAGAGATCGAGCGAGAGCAAGAGTGAGAGAGAGAGACAAGGGAGGGAGCATGCAATCACTGCTGCGCTGATGCATGTCAACTATGGTTGGGTTTGTTGGTCAGAGGGGGCAGCAGGCTACTCCAAGTTGAAGATCCAGGTTGAAGCCCTGTTCATAGAGCCCTGACGGCAGAACAGAGCAGGCTTCCTGTACAAGCAGAGGACACATCCATCCTTGACCAGGGCCAGTGAATCCCTCAGCAGGCCAAATTAAAACACATGAGCATCAGATTATTGGGCCGTAACAAGTCCCTTCCACAAACCATAGAAGACACTAGAACAGTATACAAACAAGCGCATGAGTTGATGTGTCTGTATTGATAAGGCCAGCAAGATGGGGGAAAAAATAAAGTAAAAAACAAGTGATTTGTCCTTTAGAGTAGTCCTGGAGTGAGTGCATACACAGAAACACTAACACACACGGAGCACCAGTGTTTCAGCACACCACCATCGGTGCTTGTGATCTTCAGTCAGCTGTGTGAGATGGGAGGCCCAGAGGTCAGGTCATGTCGCACTCCCTTGCTGGGTGGAGATGGAGCTGTAGAGCGGAATGATGTGTGCGTGTGTGTGTGTCAGGTGTGTGCCTGCAGCAGCAGAGGTGGTTGATAGTTGGCGGGTGCTGTTCTGTTCCATGGCAGGGTCTCTCACTCACTGTCAGACAGGGTCTCATACTGAGAACACAGCAGGGGCTTAGGCTCCTCCTCCCAGGACCGTCCCTGCCCCTGAGCCCCTAACTGGCCTGAGGGGGTGGGGGAGGAGTTCGACACCGGCATGCCACTGGGGAAACGCATGGTCAGGGGGTTACACGGGAAGGTTGTGGGGCCTGCAGGAGGAAGAAGAGCAACAATAAATCCTTGAGTACCCACCATGACGCCATAGGCAGCAGAATGCAGTTCACAGGGTTTAAAGGTGATGGGTTTCTTGTCTTTGATACAGTTGAATATGAGCAGTGAGAGATGAGATGATGATAGAGGTGAGAGGTGCAGTGAGAGGGGGGGGGGGAGAGGCAGCAGTACCTGTGGAGGAGGGCTGGTCCTCCCAGACACGGTTGGTGACGGGCGTGCGGCGGTTGGTCTCCCCCTCAGAGTGGACAGAGGACACAGAGGAGGGCCTCTCCCCCACTGACAGGCCCGGCCCGGGGGATTTGGCCTTGCGCCCGTTAGAACGCCCGCTGCCCTTTGGCTTCCCCCCACCTGCAAGCAGAGAGAGGGAACACAGCACAGCCCTGTGGTTTAGTGGCCAGTTCTATTCACATTTATCTACCATACATTAATTGAGAGAAACCAGTCTAGCAAAGCTTAATGAATTAATAATTGACTTGATTTGTTACACATTACTGTTTCATAAATGGAAATACTGAGCCTTCTGAACACCAGTACATTCAATCCAAACAACAGCCCTGCCCTGTGACTCGGAGTGGAGGCTTATGACAGAGGGAGATTTATGAGGTAATATCACACCTTGCAGTGAGTAAGAGTCCTCCGTCCGTCCATCAGCGGGGAGCATAGCGGCAGGCACACTGGCAACCATGGGGTTAATAGCATTGGAGGAGGGAGGGCGCTCCTCGGCCTGGTCATCATACTTGCCCATCAGGGCCTTTCTGATAATGGCCTCCAGGCCTATGGTGTTACCGGACACCTCAGGAGCCGGGTGGCTGCGTATACTCACAGGTCCTGAGAGGCAAGAGGTGGCAAGGGGAAGTTAGAGGGCATTGAGTGAGTAGTGGGAGAGAGCGCGACAGAGAAACATAGATAAATAGAGGAAATTGTAAAATAGAAGATAAATGGAAAAGGGCCAACATGAGAATGAGGAGTGAGGGAGAGAAAAGGAAGGTGGGGACGAGAGAAAGAGAGTGGAACAGCAGAGAGGGGAAGAATAAACCAGTCAGCACATCCTCAGAGAGAGACATGTTGGTTTGCGCTGACGCAGGTTTCAGTCTGTCAGTGGGCATTATGTAGGTTAGGAGTCTCCAGAGGATAGCCACAGGAGGGCGAGGTGGGGGTGATGTACTCTAAATAACATCCAGGATGTAGCTACTGCTCTCTCCAGTCTCCTGTGAGTAGCCTAGCTGATGCACATGCTCTGTAGCCGCAGCCAAAAGCCTAGTTGTGTCAGCTAGGGGCTCATCAGGGGAACGTGGTCGTATGTATACAAACTGGAGGAGAACCTCTCTACTGTACCATACTGATCTATACCACAACAGAGTCACATTACAGCATATCTAGCTAACAGTCTACCAAGCAGAAAAATTACTACTCTAAGCACGTTATACAACAACATTTTGGTTGAGAGTAACAATAATCCCCCTCAAACCACTAATATCCCACGACAATTCCTTGAAATCCTGTATCTTACCTGCAGTGGTAGAGGCAGGCATGTTGAAAATCTCTGTTCCTGGCTGACCAGGATCTGGATGTGGAAACAGAGTATTTTTAGAGCATAGTCTCTTTGTCAATGACTACAGTATCTACAGTACCATTGCTGTATGTGGTCACTGTTGTGGTGGGACTCACTGAAGTCGGCGTCACTGCCGACCACGGTCATCTTCTTGATCATCTCCTGTTTCTTGGACTTGACGATGGCCGAGGTGCTCTCAGTGAGCTTGCTGAAGAAGGCTGGGGGCTGGGAGGTGCTGGGAGGGGAGCGAGAGCCCATGCTGTGGGGAGACGACCACATCTAGTTAGCGTCCGGACAACTACTGTCCTACTGCTTCATACACTACGGCTATTACCCTCCCTTTTTTACCAAGAGTAGTCCAGAGAATGTGGTAACAATGATTTCTAGCTGTGTGAGGAAGGATGGGAGGTAGGGTGAGACCTTACCCCTGCTCGTTGGGGTAGGAGGCCCCTTGTGTCTCTGGTTCAGACATGGCTCCTGCAGGGGACACGGGCTCAATGCCGTCTGTAGACATATTGACAGGTGACACCTTGGGCTGAGGAGGGGACCTGGGAACACACACACACACTAATGAGCCACTGTCATCTAAACAATATTCAATATCAATTCATGTCAGTAATATTCGGTATCTGCATTTCCACATAGGATGAAACGTAGTACATAGAATGCGACACCCATAGGAAGATACAGAGTTGTACTGTATACAGTAGAAAATCTGGGCCTTACCTGTCTCGGGGACGATCCCCTCCGGCTCCCTCTGGAGTGTAGCGAGGCCCCTGGCTGGGCTCCTGGGAGGCAGGTGGGGCCTGGGGGGCGCTGGGGGGCCGGGTCAGGTCCAGGACAGAGTTGTTGTGGTAGGACTGCTGCATAGGGACCTGCTGCTGGGCCTGCTGGCTCTGCCGGGTGTAGTCCTTGGTGATCACCTCCTGTTCCCCACACACATCACAGACACATGTTATCTGCTTCTCATTCCTACAGACTTTGAGAAGAACTGTACGTGAAATCATCTTTAAGATGGTAAATGCAACACTGATATAATATAGTCAAATATATTCCTGTAGTTGTGTGGGGGCTTACACTGATGTGCTGGGCCAGGGTGACCACCCTCTGGCTGCCTTTGACCAGGGGGGACTGGGGCTGCTGGCCCGGGGACAGCCTCTCCTCAGAGGGAGGCCGGTACAGAACGTGCTGCTCCATGGGCATCATCTTCTGTTGAACTGACGGGTCAGGAAACAGCCCAACACACACACACACACACACACACACACACACGGTGGTGCCCACAAGAGCACACACACACATTATGCAGCACCACCATGTACACACAGAGGAGGGGACAAAGAAGGCGAAAATTCAGTTGCTTGGGTCAGTTTGAATCGAGGCAGCTTACAGGCAGTCTAGAACTACAGTGTACTAGTATTCTCTGTTTCTAAAGTTGAAAAACTGACGAGAGCTTGTTGTAAAATTATAGAATAAACAAACATTTTTTTGTTTTTTTTTAGTCCATTATGTGCACAGCAGACGGTGTGCTCGATAAACATTGCATAAGTGACATCTGCTATGCATAAGAGCTCAACGGTTGTTTCCTGCTACAGAAATCCTCTGTCTCTACAAAGTGTCGTCAGCCAGTGTAGTGTGTTGGATGTGACAAGCTACTTCAGAACACTACGGACTTATTTATATACTGCACTCTCCTCAAAGGAGAGATGCACAAATCACTGACAAGCTTTGCGGTGACATAAAATTATATATATATATATATCATGTATGTGTGTGTGTATGTGTGTGTGTGTGTGTGTGTGTGTATATATACACTATCAGTCAAAAGTTTGGACACACTTACTCATTCAAGGGTTTTTCCTTATTTGTACTATTTTTTACATTGTAGAATAATAGTGAAGACATCAAAACTATGAAATAACACATGGAATCATGTAGTAACCAAAATAGCCACCCTTTGCCTTGATGACAGCTTTGCACACTCTTGGCATTCTCTCAACCAGCTTCATGAGGTAGTCACCTGGAATGCATTTAAATTACAGGTGTGCCTTCTTAAAAGTGATGGAATGCTGCATCAGATGACCTGGCCTCCACAATCCCTCGACCTCAACCCAATTGAGATGGTTTGGGATGAGTCGGACCGCAGAGTGAAGAAAAAGCAGCCAAAAAGTGCTCAGCATATGTGGGAACTCCTTCAAGACTGTTGGAAAATCATTCCAGGTGAAGCTGGTTGAGAGAATGCCTAGAGTGTGCAAAGCTGTCATCAAGGCAAAGGGTGGCTATTTGAAGAATCTCAAATATAAAATATCCTTTGATTTGTTTAACACTTTTTTGGTTACTACATGATATTTCATAGTTTTGATGTCTTCACTATTATTCTACAATGTAGAAAATAGTAAAAATAAAGAAAAACCCTTGAATGAGTATGTGTGTCCAAACTTTTGACTGGTACTGTATATATACACACACACACATCTCTCACAGTATGTTATACCACACTTGGCATGCACACACTTGCCCTATAGGCATGTCATAAATATTGATGAGGCACATAGCTTTACAAGTGGAAAAACAAGAAAACAATAGCACATTTCTAATGATGGAAAAGTCTCAGAGGTTTTGTTGAGAGGTATGCATTGAGACGGTTTGCATGTGGAAAAATCAGCATAAATTACAGTGAGGCGTAATAAGGACATGCAGAGATTTGGGGGCCAGAAGCTACAGCACCCGCCTCCCCCTGGATCTTTTTATGGGTCTCTCCACCACCCGTTACGCCCTCTCCCTGCCCCCCACCTCCACCTGTCTGGATTCCCAGGGAGGTTGTTTGTGTGTATGGTGGCTGGTGTGGCTTTAGGCTCGTGATGCACCCTGGCAGGTTCGCCTGGCCGTTTCCTACTACATGACACACTGGTTTATATTGATAGAGACCGACTGTCACACACACAACCTAAGCTTTCTCTTTTATCATTTAGGTAATCTAGCTAGCAATATCTTGCCTTATTTCTTGCACATTTTAGGTTTTGGGAGGTGAGTATCTGTAAGGAAGGTGTCATTACTAACTATTAATCAAATACTTACCGAATTACTATAATCCTCATAAGCATTCTACCAACATTACATCGATAGATTTATAACGACGCTACTTGATTTAGTTTCTAATATGGAACTCTCGAATACTACCGGTGAACTAAGTCTGCAATATGAGGGGGGAGGGGTGACACATGGTAAAGACAGCCACATCCTCAATAAAAAGGAAATTAAAATAAGCAGCAATGAATGTTACGCTTAAATTTTCCAACCACTGAGCCATCTATGAATGATACCTTAAAAGGGCACCTAGGATCTTTCTCTTCCAGGAAATACCAATTGGGTTGTGTATTTGTACCATAATAATGGTCAATACATAGTCATATAATAAAAATACATAGTCATTTAATAATAAAAATGAGCTGGGTAATTTGATTTAATATTCGGTCCAAGTCAGCTCCAGTTTCGACTTCTTCTCAATGTCAAAACGTGTTAAATAATAATTAGATGGTCACGTTTGGATCTTTTATATATATATATATATATATATATATATAGTTCTCTACATTACACGAAAAAAAATGCAAAAATAGTATAGCGTAAAAACAAAAAAAACATAATGTCAAAATAATTTGGACTGATTTGATAATGCCCAACCACCACAGCGTGCAATAGGCCACAGACGGACGGGGTGAGGGTCTGGGTGATGAGGGGACCCTGGGATCCAGAGCGTCTTACCATCACAGGCGCTGTTGGCCACGAGCGAGCCCGTCTCTGGCATTCCCGTTTCACAAGAAATTTGACGCATGATAATCGCGTTTATGAAGTTGGCCGCAGTCATGGTGGTCTTACCGAGTGCTCGGAGCTCTTGTTCCTGAACGGACATCGGTTTGTTTTGAGTCTTTTCCCTACTAGGCGTGCCACTTTCTCCGCGGCCAGCAGGGTTATCTGACTGGGGGGGCAGCAGGTGAGGGGGTCGCCCTGAGTGGTGAGAGGCTGCAGAGGCCTGGGGGTAGGGGCCGGGGTAACCCCCTTGGTTAGGGCTGGCCAGCTTGGGGTCAGATTTGCTGGAGGATATAGACGGCCCATGTTGGTCTTGGGTGTGTTTGGGAAGGCCTCCCCTACTCTTGCCCCCATCCCGGGACATTTCCTTGGAGTCCATGCTTGGTGGGTAGCCCTCAGGTGGCACCCCGGTCCTCTGGAGGTGGCCGTAGCCTGGGTAGCGATTTGAGCCTGGCATGGACCTGTGAGAGGAAAACAAAATCACTAAAACAGTCAGTAAACCAGCCAACCACAGATTAACCCTCACTACAGTCTGCACATCATATTTAGAAGAACCACAGAAGAAGAAGTGAACCAAGGCACATGCAGTCGGAGATACTTAGCCATTTATCCAACCATGCATGTCACTGTGCAGGTTACCTTAGCACAGAGGGGTTGTTGTGGTCGCTGACAGGCAGACTCTTGCCCCCAGTGTTGTGCAGGACACTGGGCCTCTGCTGGACACTGTCCTGGGTGCGAGGGGACACCGGGGAGTGCTGGTGGCCATAGCCGGAGTGGGAGGAGGGCCGGACACTACCGCCTGAGCTGTGCTCTGTGCCTGAGGGAGGAAACAGATATAATACATTACACACTGCACATAGCTCATATCATCTTTCATCTCATAGAACAACAGCATAGACATCCAACACAGACAATGTGCAGTAAATGCTCTACTATCTAACATAATAGCTTAATAACGTAATAGCAGAAAAACAGACAGGCAGTGAGTGTGTCTATATCTGTACACACCTGGTCTCCAGATGGGGGCATGTTCCACGTTGCCGTGAGAGATACCCTTCTCTCTGTCCCTGTCTCGCTCTCTCTCCCGCTCTCTCTCTCTATCCCGCTGTCTCTCGCGATCCCTCTCTCTCTCCTGTTCCCTGTCCCTCTCGCGATCCCTCTCCCGGTCTCTTTCTCGCTCGCGGTCAGCAGACGACAGCGTGCCGTGCTGCTTGCTCATGTGTTGGGGCCCAACTACACAGCATAGGAGAGAGACAAACAAAACACAGATGAGTCCGTCACACAGCAACCCATAAACACAGAACGCTGGCTGGTGTGTAGAGTCCAGTCCAGTACCTGGTGAGATGGGAGAGGTGGTGTAGGGCTGGCTGGTGAAGGCTCCTTGGCCCCCAGGGATGTAGGTGATGCGGTCCATTGGGGAGCCGGAAGACCCTGCAGAGGGAGGGACCAGGACAGGTAAGTGTGGCACCTGAGACAGATCGATGATCCCTGGGGACAAGAAGGAACAAAAACACTAGTCAAAACTACAGACTGCGCTACAGCTGGTCCAGCTAGGCTACTTTTTGTGTGTGTTTGTGTGTGTGTGTGTGTGTGTGTGTGTGTGTGTGTGTGTGTGTGTGTTTGCACTATGACCAGAGTGAGGCTCACCACGTGGGGCAGCAGAGTAGGGCAGTTGGAGGGGCTGGTCCCGTGGCGAGAGCCCCCTCAGCAGGTCTGAGCGCTGGGCAGCCATGGCGGCGGCTGCAGGCCACTGGTGCATCTGCTGGGAGGTGATGTAGTCGTTGAGCAGCGTCTGGCGGTTCTCCAGGGCCGCCGTGTCGGGGAAGCCCCGGATCAGGTAGGGGTAGGGGTGAGGGTAGCCAGGGTTAGGGGCCAGGTGGCGAGGCAGGTAGTAGGCCGCTAAATGGGGAGGAAGACAAAGAGATCATATAAAGCCATCATATAGTCACATACACCCTTCCCCCAACCACACCCTTCCCCCAACCACACCCTTCCCCCAACCACACCCTTCCAACAACCACACCCTTCCAACAGACAGAAAGAGTTATTGAAGGAGCTCCTATGTATTGAACTGTACAGTGGACACGAGAATGGTCCAGTCGTCTACTATGTACCTGGGTCGATGGGGATCCCCTGACGCAGGGCAGCAGGGTCAAAGGCCAGGGGGATCTGACCTCGGTACACGTCGGCCCCCAGACCCTGCAGCAGACGCTCGTACGACGCCAGGGACGCCTGTTGTTGGGCCTGTTGTTGGGCCTGCTGCTCGGCAACGCACGGCAGGGGTGACTTGCCGGAGCTCATCTCCCTAGGGGTGGGTGTGGACTTCCGCTCCTGAGGCTGGTTCTTATTGGAGCCTGGACCACACAGAGAGGAGAGATGGGAGAGAGAAGGATGCTTTAGAACACACACACTGTGGGCTTCACATTAGGTATTTTCACACTAGGGGAGATCATTTCAACCCAGGGCGAAAAACAATCAATGCATCACAATCAGACAGGTTCTATGACAGTGTACATTCAGGTGTCAGTATGTGACATACCTTCATGCTGCCGCTGGCCTGACTCTCTGGACAGTGGGGATCCTCTGTGAGAAGGCCCAGGGTAGGGAGCCCTCATGCCGCCCTTGTGTTCCTCGTAGCCCACAGGGCTGTGGTGGGCCTTGCCACCCTGTTCACCCCCCATGGCCAGGGGCGAGGAGCGGGCCATGGAGCTGGCCGTGCTGACCACAGCGCTGGGACGGCCCTTTGGACCTTCGTCGTAGCGGACCCGCTGCTCAGGCCCCCGCATCTCCAGGTGAGGGGGCATGCCATAGTGGGAGCGCGGGGAGCTGGCGATGATGGAGCGAACGTCATGCCCCTTCCTTGAGCCACCCTGCTCCTGCTTCATAGGAGTGCCCTGAAAAAAGGAAACACTGAATATCTCTACCAACAGTGACTTTTCTTGCTTTTATTTCTCTGAGGGAATGTGCACTGACGCACAGCGCATCTACAGTGTGGCATTCCACTCACCTGTGCTATGATGCCCTCTTTGCCAGCCTTGGCCATCATCATGCCTTCGGGCATCTGTCGGAGCTCCTCTCTGGGGATGAGGTGGATGGATCGGCCCCCCTCCTTCACGGTGGGCACCTCTCGGCCCTTCATGGGGTCAGCCATCTGGCCAGGCCCTCGGGGCGGGGAGCCCTCTCTCTTCATCTGCTTGGCCTCCCGCCTCATGTAGCCATCCTGGGGGTCCAGGTGACGGGGGATACCTGGGGGGGAGAGGAGGAGGGGTAGAACACAAACACACAGAAGTTAAAATTTGAAGTCACACTGGAACTTTATTGACACTGAACTTCTCTTGAGCGATTGTACAACTAGGCGAGGTGACCATACCCTGATGCAGTATATGGAATAAAAGAGAGTGTCCATTTGCTTACCCTGTGAAATGGAACCACGGATGTGGTGGGTCGGGTGTGGGCTGTCTCTCTCATGGGGCATGGCTCTACCTATCAGACCTGAAGTATGTACGGGAGTGAAGAAAGAGTAGCATTTGTTACGTCATTGTAGTACTCTAGTCTATGTAAAGTACATACTAGAGCTGTTAAGAGGGTAGTGGACTCCTCAACTTACCCTCACAGTTGGCTGCAGACAGAGAGTCCCTTGTGGGCAGCCCTCTGGAGATCCCTCCCTCCATGACATCATAGGGTCGCTTCAACCCCAAGATCTCCCCAGGCTGGCCCCGGCCGTCCTCTTTAGGGTTCTGAGAGGGTAGGCCTGAGGAGAACACGCCACAAACAACAGTCAACAGAGGAACAAGGAAATTCCACAGAGAAATTCCAAGGATCAGAGGGCATTGAGAGGTGGCTTTAACTCTTCAAGACTAAAAGCGATGCCTCTGTTCCTGTTGTTATGTAAGTGAAATAGCAGTGTTTCTAGAAGGATAGAGTACTGACGGTCATAGGTGAGGATGTGTCCGCTGATGCCCTCATAGACCACATGTCCTTTGGACAGGGCCTCGTCCCGCTCCCTCTCTGCCCTGCTGGGGCTGTCCTCCGTGATCAGACGGGTTATGGTCCCCTTGTACAGCACGTCTGCCGGGGTGCCCTGTGGAGGGAGGGACACAACAGTCAATCCTCCCACAAGATACAGCAGATATCAGTTTAACCATTTCATTGCTTGTTGTTGTAAGATGCATATTTGTCCTGAATGTTCTTTTTTATTGTGACAGCTCTGATGATTAAGATCATATGGAGCGTACATCGCGCACTGGTGCCAATCGGAGAATTGTGTGAAAATGTTAGTTATGATTCAACCACTACAGAGCTCTATGTCCCTACTGCTGTTGCAACAAAGCCCACACACTAAACAAATTGAATTGCTCACTACTATCCCAGCGGAAGCGTAGTCACATAAGAATAAAATGTGTGTCTCAGACAATAACCCCCACACACACTCTGCAGTGCTAACACCAGGTGTCCCTCCAAGCTACCTTAAAATGAATGCACTAACTGTAAGTCGCTCCGCTAAATGACGGGGATAGTGACGGTCAGGGGCCAGACAATAAGTGTAGGGGTGTGGGGGGGGGGGGGGGGGGGTTAGGGGGGCTCGTCTTACAGGATCGAGTGGCCTCGACACACACAAACACCCTTCCTATCTCCCTTATCTACCCTCCCTAATCTACCCTCAGCATCCAATGTCATCAAGGGAGATGCGAGAGACTTACGCACCCGATGCCACAAAGCTTATCTGTACACACACACACCTCATTGACAGATAGGCTTTCGCTCTGCCTAGCTGTCTGCTAGACAAACAAAGAAGGAGCCGTGTGACATCCCCACACACTCTGATTATGTACGACCTCTCACCTTTCCCTCAGTTATCTATCTGGGCATATATAATCTCATCCCATTTCCAGGCCAGTTGGCTGAGGGAGATATTACATCAGGCTGAGGTCTGTGCGTATCAGTGACGGGGCTTAGCGAGTGGAGAGAGTAAACAGATAAATCAAGTAGGGAACAGACGTGGTACAGTGTGTACCTGTTGCTAGGGCGACAGGGAGCAGTCAGAGCCACAGTTATGTCACACCAGTCAGGATCAGCAGGGAGATCCTGCCTGCCGGTTGCCCCAGCCCCAGCCTTTACCCTGCCTGAGCTTGACTAACTTTCCAGCCTGGGCTCATGACCTCTCAACACGCCTGTGTCGTTGTCCTTGTTTAATTTGGAGACGTACAATAAACAGTCCAGTGAGACTTTTAGGTCAAAGCTGATAAAGTCATAATAATAAGTACGCCCAGTTAGCAGAAGCACATTGTAGTGTTGAGGTCAGTGTGTTGCTCTTACCTGGGTGATGGAGCCTCCTCGGTAGGAGATGGGGGAGTCCTGGTGCACTCTGGTCCCTGGGATGCCCTTGGTGATGCTGCCCCCCTGCACCGCTGGCATGGACCCTGCAAATTCAACACATCCAGGAGAACAGAGTCAGGGCTTTACACTGTCATGGAGGTCTGTTTATGCACCAATAACAGAGAAGAGAATCAGTATAAGCAGAGAACAGTGTACCAACAGAGGGGTGTGTAGTGTATCTAGCTGTGAACTCACCACGTCCAGCGTTGGTGTCGTGGGGCGCCCCCTGCGTGGACAGGTTCTCTGCCTGGGAGGACGAGCACCGCGGGGACAGCTGCTCCTGCTTCACTACAGGGTAGGGACCTGGTGTGTGCGAGTCAGAGAGGGACAGCGTGAGACAAGAGCAGAGAGGAGAGAGAGTGTCAGTGCAGAACGCCCAGGACACCCACACTGAGAATGGAAGGTTAGGACAAGAAGAGGGCAACTCACCAGCAAACCAAGGCTGGGAATGCTGCACCCACTCCAGACACTTGGACTCACCCACTTTCCTCTGATCCATCCAGGACAAACCCATCTGTGCAGGGGGCATCTTCCCGTGGTCCATCCCATGAGCCGGGCTATGCAGCTGCACTGGGGTGCCCTGCGAACCACACAACAACAACAGTGAGCATGGTGCATGGCAACACTCAATTCACTTTCCCAATAACTTCTAATGGGTGCCATGGTTCTCTGGAGTAACGTTAGTGTATTGTACCTGTGTGATAGACCCCCCTGGCTTGTTGGAGGAGATGAGAGGGGGTGGCTCTGGCATGTGGAGGGGGCGCACTGCTGCCAACCTGGCGCCATCCTGCTGCAGACCAGGGGGCCCAGAGTGGCCAACCTGCTGGAAAGCTGAGATCACAGAGAGACAGATTATTTTATATGGATACACATCTAGACAGGGCAGGATAGGAAAGGAGAGTAAGAGAGGGTTGGCTAAGGATAGCACAAAGCAAGGAGGCATAACAGTGAAATGGGAGCTGACATGAACTACAGGGGATGATGGGCCTGATGATGGGGAAATAGCAGGGATGAGAGTTTGACTCAAGGGAATAATATTTTAATATTATAACAATATTATTACTTTTATTTAAAATCAGGGTAGCCCATTGAGACCAGGGTTTCATTTTCAATGGTGCCCTGAAGACAATAAATTCAAAAAGTATGATAGGGGAGCCCTGGGGGTTAGAGAGGGGTTGTAGTGGGACTCACAGGAGTTATAGTGAAGCAGGTGCTGGTCGTGGCTGAGCTTGGCCATGTCTCGAGGGGACATTGGGTAGGGGGACATGACAGGCCGGCCCAGGGTAGTGGCCCTCAGGTCCTCTGGCCCCACCGCCTGCTTCTTGGGGTCCCCGTGAGGAGAGAAGGCCCGGGATTTATCTGTAAGACGGGACACACAAACACACACTCGGTAAGGGCCAGGATTGGCTAGTTGCTAACACCTTCTGGAAGCCGAGAGCCATCCCTTGGCCAGCACTAGCTTGTTATGCTCCTTCTCATCATCATAGCAAGGAGCGCAGCCAGCCACACATCAACGCTGCTCCACACAGCCATCCCTTGTGTTTAGAGAACAAACACAATGCCAAACCCATTGCTAGTGTTTAGTGTACACACACAGTCAAAAACCGCTAAGGAAGTGAATTTAGCTAGGCGTGTGTTGGTCGAAGGGGTATGAGTTAGGGATAGAGCAGGGTGGGGTGGGGCGGGGTGTGAACCTACGTAATCCGTGAAGTAGAGTCTGCAGCCACCTCTCGTTGCCTTCCAGCTCTGCAGGGACACAGACACACTGCAGCTGATCACATACCCGGTACTCACATCATCACACTCATACATACACTCACACATGTCCATGTGACTCGAATCCCTACACACATGGCTACCTCCTCAGTTTATTGTAATGTGACTCACACAGCACATCATCCCCCTTGCCACTGGGCTGTGTTTTCTCTAGGGTTAATAACAATAGGAGATCCTCCAGTAGTTACATAGCCCCGGTCCCTGGGTTACATCGGCTTGTAAAAGGGCCCCAGATGGAAACTCTTCAGTTCATCTTGTGTCAACATCTTCTAAATAAGACTAGGTCTAGCAATTCACAACTCTCAAAGGATATCCAAGACAACCCAACACAGATCCCACTGCATGGGGATACCTGACTGAGCCCAAAGATCAATACCAGCAATACACAAAACAGTGTAGAACTGACATAGTCCCCTCAAGTCAACATGTAGCCTAATAATCTAGAGCCACCTGGAGATTATAAACAATAGCACCAAGTACACAATTACAATTTAAATAGGAGGGAGATGTGTTTAGACTGAGCAGAAGGATTAGAGGAGCTGGAGAGAGCGAGAGAGAGGGCTGGTGTTCATACCGTCCTTGTCGCTGGTGGAGGGGCTGCGTGGGCGGATGCGGGGGCTGCTGATGTTGTGGGGGTCTCTGTCTCCCTGTGCTGGGTAGGGGTGCTGTTTGCTGGGCTGACCTGCATGCTGCTGCTGCTTGGCCTCCTGGGAGGACTCTCCGTGGGCCATGGTGATCTGCTGCTGGTAGAGAGCCAGGGCATGGGGGGGCAGCACGGCCTTACCACCCCCACCCCGTGGACCACCCTCCGGCATCTGGGGCATCTGCACACACAAGAGAGAGATGCATGGTGAGCAACTGATACACATTGAATGACCCTGTTCCTCTTATTCTTTTCCTTAATGCCTGGCATCTTATTCCTCCTCTGGGTCAATCTATCCCATCTGCTCCAGATGGCCTGCTTATCTAATACAAATATGTCTTTATCATTTTACCCACCATGTTGTTATCTGTGGAAGCAGCAATATTGTCATTACAGGAGGGATGGCCTTAATACTACAGACAGGGGGTAGAATGACCAGACTGGACTTATCTAAGGATTTATATGTGACCGTATACCTGGCTGGCTCTCATCCGCTCTCCAAGGATGGAGACGACTAAGATGCAGGTTGCAGCCCTGGTGACATTGTGTAAAGAGACGAGGGGTTAAATGGTAAGACTCACAATAGGGGGGATGGCTGCAGCCCTCTGTTTGAGCTGTTTCAGGTCCATGGGCTTCTGCAGGGGGGAGGAGATGACTCCATCATGAGCATAGTTTAGCAGGCTGGGACGGCTTGGGGACGTCAATCTTGAGAGAGAGAGAGACAGAGGGAGGGAAGGCAGGGGAGGAGGAAGAAGGAAAGAGAGAGAGAGCGAAGGGGAGGAGCAGGGAGGGAGGAAAGAGGGAGAGAAAGAATGAGGGAGAAAGAGTGAGGAAGAGAGAGAGTGAGAGAGAAAGAATGAGACGGAGAGAGAGGTAACTAGAACACACTTTCCCATTCAGTAGTCTGCCAATGGATGTACCACACATTCCTTAATATGGCCATAGCCGGGTTTCTCTTATTTACTTTTCCCATAAACACGGATTGACCCTGAGCAGAACCTCGCACTATGAAAACACAAAGAGAGCAGAGGTTCTGACTGCGTTTCCGTCCCACATACCCAACCACCCATCCCCTACTCGCAGATACACACATAGAAACACACACAGATACTCTGGAACACACACGAACACCCCCCCCCCCCCACACACACACACACACACAATGAGAGAAACTGGGGCGCACACACACACACGCACTCCCTCCCATTGTTTGCTTTGGCATAGAGGGCAACGTTCCCCTAGGCTCTGCCAATACATGCAGTCTGCTGTCATGGAAAAAACTGAACAAATACCCTGCAAATACACTGCAGGACGAATCACCACTCCCGTCAGCCCACATCTTTGACACACACATTGCGTCTGCAGGCACGCACACACTCACACAGAAGCACACACACACACACACACACACATATTAGAACTGGGACAATAAACCAAAAATGATCAACACCGACCGAACTGACCATTTAGAGGACATTTTACTGATATAGATAATGACGGTAAATTGCCTATACTGTAAAAATGTGAAGTTTGAATGTGAAGAGAAATGTGAAATCTGTGAATATAGGCGATTGCTAACGGGACAATTGAGCTACAGCATTCAAACTAGTAGTAGTGGTTTTAAGGGTAATACACTGAACAAAAATATAAACGCAACATGGAAAGTGTTGGTCCCATGTTTCATGAGCTGAAATAAAAGATCCCAGAAATGTTCCATATTCACAAAAAGCTTACTTCTCTCAAATGAGGTGCACAAATTTGTTTACATCCCTGTTAGTGAGCATTTGTCCTTTGCCAAAATAATTCATCCACACGACAGATGTGGCATATCAAGAAGCTGATTAAACAGCATGATCATTACACAGGTGCTCCTTCTGCTGGGGACAATAAAATGCCACTCTAAAATGTGCAGTTTTGTCACACAACAATGCCACAGATGTCTCAAGTTTTGAGGGAGCGTGCAATTGGCATGCTGACTGCAGGAATGTCAACCAGAGCTGTTTCCAGAGAATTGAATGTTCTGAAACAAAGCTGAAAATGTTCCAGCTCTTCCAAGGCCTGCATACTCACTAGACATTTCACCCATTGAGCATGTTTGGGATGCTCTGGATCAATACAACCCCTCCACCCAGCCCCGAGCCCCTACCTGCATCTCCTCCACCCAGCCCCGAGCCCCCACCTGCAACTGCTCCAACCAGCCCTAACCCCCACCTGCAACTCCTCCAACCAGCCCTAACCCCCACCTGCAACTGCTCCAACCAGCCCTAACCCCCACCTGCAACTGCTCCAACCAGCCCTAACCCCCACCTGCAACTCCTCCAACCAGCCCTAAGCCTCCACCTGCAACCCCTCCACCCAGCCCCGAGACCCCACCTGCAACCCTTCCACCCAGCCCTAAGCCCCCACCTGCAACCCCTCCACACAGCCCTGAGCCCCCACCTGTTCTTCTCGGTGTTCTCTGACTCCTCCACCTCGTCAGCGCTGCAGGTGGCGCTAGAGTCACTGTCTGCGTGGGAGCCCGTCTTGGGCTCGTGGTCCCTCTTGGAGCTCTTGGAAGAGCTCTTGCCCTCCTCTGCCTCTGCAGTGGGGGGCTTCCGGTCTCGGTCTGTGGATTCACTGGGCAGCTCCTTGCTACCCTCCCCTGCCTCAGTCTTCACCTCCTGCTTGATGGCCTTGTCCCCATCTCCCGGGGGCTTTTCATCTCCTCCCTGGACCATGTGGGAGCCTGAGGCCTCCTTGTCCTCAGGGTTGGAGCCAGCCTTGGCCCTACCGCCACCCTCCTCTTTAGCCTTGCTGTCCTCAGAGCGCGGAGAGGGCAGGCTCTCTGTGTCCGAGCTGTTGTTAGCACCACCTGGTACAGGAGAGAGAGAAGGAGAGACAGAGAGACAGCAAGAGAAAGAGAGAGAGAGAGAGAGAGCGAGAGCGACAAAGGGAAGACAGCATATATTTTATGGGCTGCCTGGCTGGGTAGTAACCTACAGTAAATCATGTTACATCCTCTTGTCCTCTTTCACTTCGATCCCTCTCTCCATCTCCCCCTCTCTGGTGCCCCTTCTTTCTCTGAAACCAGATTTATCAAGTGCCACTTTTACACCTAATCAGGTTTCACTGTACAATGAGGGAGAACAGAAAACCAATTGTGATGATGGAGGAAAACCCCTGGGGCTTCTCAGCTCTATTGTGGTAACAGACTATAGGTGATGGTGTATCAACAAACTACTACTGTACATTATTCCCAGGGGTCTATTCTGTTCTCCATGGTTACGAGAATGACGAGCCATAACAGTAAACAGTATTGTGAATTTGGTCTAAAGTGAGTTGACGGTCCATTATCAACCCAGGGTATTTAAATGAGTTGACCAATAATATGAGTTATCAGACAGGGTACAAAATAAGATTCTATAATTTACAAAAACTCAGATTTCGCTAGGTAGACCGCTTCTGTAAATGTTTTCTACAGAGCAAACAACTATTTAAATAATGTATCTAATTCATGTCTTAACTATATGCTTCTAATTCCCATACGCCCACGTGGTCAGAACCTCATATTTTGATGATTGAAGTCTTTCTATTCTCAGAATCACATCCAATTCCATGTTCTACACAGACATTCTTGTGATGCTGTTATAAGTCCATATTGCACTTAATTACCTTCAAATTGATTGAAAATGGTTTCATAAACTAGTCTTAACATAAAGTGTACATGGCTGTTTTCTGATCAGTCCATGTGAATGAGTGATTGCGAGTTTGCGTATGCTGACAGTGCTTATAGATGGTTAGTATACTGACAATGGGGTCCCTGTGCTCTCTGACGTTGATTATTGTAGTGTGTGTGTGCGTGTGTTCCTACCTTCTCCATCCTCGGGGGCCTCCTCCTCGTTGCCACTGGCCCCGGAGCCCTCCATCTCCTCTTCCTCGGCAGCAGACGGGGCGCTGGCCTCTTCACTTTGTAGGGCTTTGCCTTTACGACGCGCCTTACGCTCTCTCTCCTGGGTGAAAACCAACACACACTAAATACCGCAGCCTGGGAAGAACACACTGATAACCACAAGGTAAATGTGCCTACTGCTGTCTGGCACTCAGAGAAACTGCCTGCTTGGTGCTTTACTTAGCTCAGACTATAGGTTCTCTTTCAAGTTGATCATTTAACTCAGGGATGGGCAACTATGATTGGGGTGGGGGCCAGAATAAATTGGAACTCATCATGAGGGGCAGCAGTTGCTCACGGGTCTCATCCACATTGCGAGCCAAACATTTTAGTGGCCCCCCTCTTGAAAGCGGAGATTTAAAAAAATACATTTTTCAATTCTGAAACCGTGAAATGCTTCTTTACGAGTCCTTTCCCAAATATTCGACGATAACAAGTTTAGATAGCTGGCCGCTAATCTAATTTAGCAATCTAAAACAATTTAGCTGACATGGGCTAATTGACTGACTATCAGTGACTGACATAGCAAGAGAAAAACTGCTGATGCCCAACCCAATTTCTAAATTTCACCTTGTATATTCTACTATTCTAACTCATAACAGTTCCCTAAAAATAAAATAAAAATACATTGTATTTTTGGGGGGAAATTGATCCGAGGGCCTTCAAAACGTTGCCATTCCTTGATATAAGTGTTCTAGAATGAAAGACAAGACATTACCGATTTCATTTTATGCTGCTGCAGAATCTCATCCAGTTTCTGCCTTTTCTTGTAGTTGAAGTAGAAGTTCTTGCACTGTGACACAGTTTTGGAGCCCACCATCTTGGCGATGGCCGACCAATTCCTACCATACTGGAGAAGACCTGGAATTAACATGGATGGGGATTAGACTACAGCACAGGCAGACAACCAAAGACTTTCGTTACATAGAATAATAATTTACATCCAATTAATTACATGAAGAATGTCAATAAACATCTGTCCGTCGAGTCCGAGATCTTATCCCTCTCCAGCTCAATTTTGTCAAACTGCATAATCATACCAATCCAAAATGAACAGACAGACACTAATACTCAGCAGTGTGGCTCAGTGCCATGTGCTGTTCTTAGCTGAACCTGTCCTGTCAATCTAACTAATGACATCACTAATTGTCACCAGTGGGCTGGGGTCATTCTCTGTCACATTATGTGAAACTTTGAAGTCACCCAGTTCTAGGAAAGACTGGTCCTTTACCCAGTTAACCACATGATAGCGTCTTACACAAGAGTCTGGAAGCCCTGCTGGGCCCAGAGCTGCCTGGGATAGATCAACCTGTCATGGGACACACCACTCCTGCTGCTGCTGGTGTGTGTGTGTGTGTGTGTGTGTGTGTGTGTGTGTGTGTGTGTGTGTGTGTGTGTGTGTGTGTGTGTGTGTGTGTGAGAGAGAGATAGAGAGAGACTGTGAGCAAGAAAAAGAGAGAGAGAGAAAGAGCGTGTTCGAGTTGACTGCATCCGTGATGCATTGTGGATAAATTATGACTGACTGATCTACAAATAACAATGAGTAGTTATTTATGATGCAAGGTGATTTGTAGATCAGTCAGTCGGCAGTCACCTGCAACGGCAGCTGCAATGTTGAACAAGCCCAATGTGTGTGTTTCAGAGTCTCCAGTAAGCTAAGGACAGCTCATTAACCGTAGGAGCTGTAAGGAGCTTACACCGCCCACTCGTTTCCTGTGCCAGCCTGACAGCTTCTGGCATGAGGACAGACTCATGGGCCAGGTTGCGGTCCGTTATCAGTGAACATGGACCCAACAACCTCCTGGGACGACAACCTTGGGACGTAGGTTCATAGGTCCCAAGATATCACCTCCAAATGGATGCAGTGGGACAACAATCTAAAAACAACCACACGATAAGTCTTTACAAAACACCCAGCCTGCAGCTCCTATCTCATATCCATCTTTAATTTATTTACCCAACTAAAGGTTACTACAGATTAGATATAGCACCTAAACCACAAGTGTAGCAAATACAGATTACAACACCCTCCGGAAATATGAGCAATAATAACACTTCATGGAATAGAAAGTAGAAAGTGTGAGCATGTTACCATGAGATTACCCATATACACGCAAACATGGCCTCAGTCCAAGTCTTGGCTGTCATATTCCCTCTCAGGACCTTTGTGCGTGTACAACCCGTCAAGTGTTAAAAAATAAACTGGGTATTTCATTTGAAATATTCATTACAGGCATGAAAGGCAGAGCAGGAGAAATGTGAGAGAAGGAGAGAGAGAAAGGGACAGAGCCGGTCGGCCGGGCTCATTTCAAGAGAGAGAGGAACACGTGATTAACATCTATTAACCTTTTACAGCCTTCTCCTGAGGGGGAGGGAGACAGCCCAGAGCATACAAGTCCAGCCAGACACCCTGCTACGTGTCACACCACACACACATACTCACATACACGCACACACGCAGACACTTTGCTCTACCCTGTGAACCTGAAGCAATAACACTGCAATTCATTCACTGAAAGTCAAGGGTCACTTTGTTACGACTCCCTCTCACAGATCCAGTCCATTCAGTTTAACCAGAGCACAGGAACAATCCCAAGCAGCTCTAGATCCATTAGCCTCCGGTCCCGGCCGGTGGAGCAACACATAAGATTAAGCAGTATCCCAATAATCAGCTGCTGCTCAACTAGAGCAGGTGGCAAACTCCCTCAACCAATCATGACCATCCATTTCCTTAAACTCCTCCCACCTACGGCCCAATCAACACCTAGCCTGGGCCGGGGAGTGAGTGTCCCCATTCTCACGTGCCTGTCACTCCAACCGTCCCTTGTGTCCCTGGTCTGTATCACGCTATCGGCCGTCTGATCTCCGTGAAGGCAGGCAGGGATGGAGCCTGTCCAGGCTGGGCTTCCCGGTGACTCCACTCCGGAGAGGCAGAGAAAGAAAACAGCTAGGCTACAGCTCAGCCTCCACACCCCTCCTCCTGCTGGCCTGATACTGGAGCCGGTGTCAGGTTGACATACTCCAAACAGCACATACTCCGCTCCCTGCCTCTCCCTCGCTTTTTCTTTGATCGCCCTTTGTCCCCCCACACGCTCTCTCTGTCAGGACTAGTCTGTTGCTCTCAGCCGTGTCTTTCCCCAATGGCTGCCGTCTGGGAGGACTTTCAGAGGAAAGTGGGACTGTGGGGCGGTGCTACGTGCTCAGCCTCTCTCCCCCCTCATCTGATCTCTCCTCCATCTCTCCCTGTTTACCCCCTCACTCACCCCCCCTCCCACTCATTCAGCAAGCAGGCAGCGCTGCACACACAGACATCCACATAAACACACACACAAACGCATGCACTAGTACACATTCACTCAACCTCTCTCTCGCCCTCGTCCTCTCCCTCTCACTAACCCAGCTAGTCCGAGGGTAAACAGAGAAGAGAGAGAGGGAGTGCGCAAAAGAGAACAGGGGAATTGAGCTAGAGGGACAATGGAGGAAAGGAAGAGAAAGAGGGAGTTGATGATCCCATGAGAAAGCATAAAGGGTTTCACATTTTTCCTGACTGACCTGCTTTTCATCTTGAATGTGACCCCTCTCCAGTCTATAACAACACCGAGACGGGGAGAGAGCAAAAATAATAAAAAGAGAGTGGGGGAGATCGAAAATAAAAAAGAGTGGGGGAGAGAGGGAGAGATGCTTCTTCCACAGCTACTGCCAATCAGGGCCTTTGCCATTTCCCATCTCAGCATACACTGACTGGGAGCCCAGAGGAGAGAAGAGGAAGAGAAAGAGAGAGAGCGAGAGAGCGAGAGAGAGAGCGAGAGAGCGAGAGAGAGCGAGAGAGAGAGAGCGAGCGAGCGAGAGAGAGAGTGAAGGAGTAAAGGAGTGAGAGAATGAGAGGAGAGGAAGGGGGGAGAATCATGTGGCCTGATCCACTCCAACAGCACAGAAGAACACAGAGAGCCAGCTCTACCTGCTGCTCCTTTAAATGGACCTGTACAGTACTGTACACTACAGCAGGCGTGGTGGGAGGGAGGGAGACGATTATCCAGCTGCCTGGCTGACTCACTGTGCCCAAGCAAAGCCCGCCAGATTAGAGCACTTACATAAATGCTAGCCAAGGAGCACACACACACAGCTCTTATCGCTGAGCACTCCTGCTCTGCTCCCCCCACAGCCTACCTTAACTACACACACACAAGCACACAGGGATATACAGAGAAGAAAGACACAAGACGTTATCCCTTGTTAAAGATGCCAGGCTTTATGACCAGAGAACACAGTGGTAATCCATCAGAGTGCGGCCATGGCGAAATGTTGATCGCCTGACAGGTGCTATAAATGCCATTATCTTTTTAGCAAGATGGGATAAACACATTAGCATGAGGAGGTGTAAGCCTTTTTAAAACATATACAGGTCAAGCTCCTGGAAGTGGTATGTGCATCTTGACTGCCGAGCTGGCAGAGTACTCAGGCCAGGGTTAGGGGAGCGGGGCTGGGGACAGGTGGGCTACTGGGCTAGCCTACATGAGGAGCCATGGAGGGGGAAGCCCTTTTTGGCAGGCATGGGTATCACTCATGGTTACTGGCAGATGAGAAATGGCGGGCAGAGGGAGGGGAGGCAATACACCCCCCCCAGATTGGGGCCCTGTGGTTGTGGTTATATAAGCCCTCATAGAAGCCCAGCTCCCACCGGGCTGCAGGACTAATCCCCTGGGATGGAGCAGCCCACTAATCCAACTGCAGGAGAATGGAGTTGAAGACATTAACCAGGATTACTACGCAGGGCCATGTTCCAAGGGCCAGCGCCAGTCATCACAACAGCCCCCCGAGACTGAGTCTGCAGCAGGAGATATATCACCCAGTACAAGACTGACAGACAGACAGGGTATCTGCTGTAACAGACTTCTGCCTTCACTAGCACATTCATGGTGATACAGGAACTTTCTGATTAAAATCAGGATTACACAACAGATAGGCTACTGTTCTGCTAGATTAGAAGACCGGTATTAGTCATTAACAGAACTGAAAATCATAAGAGAATCTATGACCCTTCATCGAAACATGGCCACAAAACAAGAACTAAGGCTCACAGAGAAACCACATTTTGTCAGCTATGCAAACGGTACCCGAGGTTACAAACAATCATTTTCACACCCAAACATGAAATAGAAAAGAGCACTCATTTATATCTTCTTATCTTTCCATTATAATAACAAGTACAGCACAGTGGTCTAGCATTGGCTGGTCATAGCATTTCAAGCAACGATCTCAAAAACACATAACACAAGCAAAGTGAAAATATTCACTAGACATATACAATGTCTCTAATAGGCTTAAATACTCAGAGAAAATCCCAAACATTTGAAAAATTGGAAAGATCAACAAATCCTGTGTAATACACCAGATGGAAATCCCTCTCCAGAAGGGGGTCACTGGCAGAAACGGAAAGGTCTGCCCCATCACTGACTAGGCTGTAGACTGAGCTGTGAGCAGTGCATGCAACACAACGCCAACTGTGCTACAGCAAACAGACAGGCAAAACCCACGGTCGTCTTCGGTCTGCAGGACCCACAGTTGGAAAACCGCCCAGGCGTGGCCAGCTTAATCTTCAGTCAAAGACAAACAGGCCATGTTAAAGAGTTAACCAACTCCTGCAGTTGAATCTGTTTTAGCCAGGGACAAGAGGGTGGGACTTTTACAGCAGGCTTCATAAACGGCCATGGCAGGAGTGTAGGACACGGCCCTGAGTCAGGCAGCGGAGCAGCAGAGTGGAGCCCCACACAGCGCTGCAGACAGACAGGACCCAGCAGCACGTGGCAGCAGCCTAGCCTATCTCACAGGAAGTCACAGGCATTTGTCACCGCTTTCGGAAAGAAAACACAGCCAAGCCTACGGGTGGCTTAGTCTTTGACAAGGAACATTTTCTTTTGAATGAATGGAGCTGCTGGGTTGTATTTCACACACAGAGGTAATTCGTTTTTTGGTTTAGTTTTTTACCTTTTTTGGCGGTTTCCATCTCCTCTTCAGTCCAGCGAGAGCTCTCATTCATCTCCAGATTGGCTGAAAGGAAAAAAGCAGAAGCACCACGTTAGAGAGCGGGGCGGGCAGGAGGGGGAGGGGAGGATCCAACACACAGAGAGAGAGAGAGAGAGAGAGAGAGAGAGAGAGAGAGAGAGAGAGAGAGAGAGAGAGAGAGAGAGAGAGAGAGAGAGAGATAGTGACTGAGAAAGAGAGGCAGAGTGCGAGAGAGAGAAGAAAGCTAGGGGGCAGGGTTGCCTTTGCTCCTTGCTGGTGCAGCACGGTAGAGCCGGTCAACAGGGGTTGTTTGTTTAAGAGGTAGGAAGCAGGAAGCCCAGGAGAAAGTCAGTTAATGATTATAGACATAAGAGGCTGTTCTCCCTGTCTAAGGTAGAGGCCAGCCTTACCCTGGCAGAGTAGAAGATGAGAAAGCGCGGAGAACAGAGAAGAGCTGCAGTTCCTGTGCTGTTGTGTCCTCTCAGTAAGGCTGTGAAGGGCACAGTAACAGCAGGCGAGGTGGGGAAGGGGAACAAGCCCAGTAACACTGAGGAAATTAGAGTGACCTGAGCTGCTGATCAGAACAGAGCCCCTCTGGCTGTCTCAGACTACCTGGGGATTCCCTGGGACTAACCCACAGCAGAAGAAACAACCAACTAAAGTGCTGAAACATCAAAACTCTGATCGCCTGCAGCTACAGTGTGTGTGTGTGTGTGTGTGTGTGTGTGTGTGTGTGTGTGTGTGTGTGTGTGTGTGTGTGTGTAATGGCAGCCTTGCCAACTGCAGAGGGAATAAAAACTGAGGCAGGAGTATTGCTGACTTAATGGATATTTTGTCATTAAGTATTATTCTTATGCCCATTATCATTGTGTTTTGGTGCATGTGTTTAAAAGAGTTTTGAGAAAGAGAGCCACAGTGCACCCTTGTGGTGTGGGATATAACAAGGGTATTAAGCACACAGCAATGAGAGCAGACCAGACTGACAGACAGACAGACTGTAGGATGATGGGAGGGCTGTTCGATAGGAGGGCTGTTCTAGAGCCAGCAGGTATAAAACCATCCACACTCCGTGTTCATATGCTCAGTTTCAATTAAATCAGGTGGACCTACTAAACAGAATCGCTTCAGCAGTATCCTGGCCACATGTTTAATTCAAACACCTCCAATCTGGCCAAAATATAGCCATTCAATATTTCCCAGAGAGATCCTGTCTCTTCGGTTTATGAGGTGTGTAGCTAATAACAGCATAGTGATGAAACTCTTTGCAGGTGAAAACAGCAGCGTGTGTTAATGAGCGTTAACACGCCGTTAAAGACATCAGGCAGCAGTGTAGACGATAGCAGTAGAGTGAGACGTACCGAGTTCGCTGCTGAGTGGCGGTGTGGTGGTCTCCTCCACCTCGCTGGTCATGGAGCGGGTGATGCGGCCCTTGCGGCGGCCCTGGCTGTTGGCCGTGCGTCGACCCTTGAAAGCCACCGTGGGCTCTTTGTCCTCCCCGTCCTCGCCAGAGGTGTCGTCCCTGCAGGGAGAATGTGTCAGTCACAGTCAGTCACACCACCAGCACCCTCCTCTTCCTCACTGCCTGGGCTGTATAGCACGTGTACTGTTGAGTTTGTTAACTTAAAACCTGACAAAAAGTGCAGAGGTTTATCTGGGTAAAAAAATGTACGCACACATTCACTCACAAATGACTCGAGGCTCAGGAGAGAGTCGTTTTAAGTTTCGCAAGCAAGGCAATATATCCCATCAGTGTCATGACAGGCCAGGGATTTTGTAGCCAGTGTTCTTCAATTCATTTCCCCCTGGTCCGGCATCATTCATCTTCTAGAGGGGACCTGCCCTGCTGCCTGGCACACTAAATATAGAAGTGCCAGCTGTGCCAACCGGGGTGTTGTGGGAGTCAGGGACTCCCCTCCCTGCTCTCCTCAGCCCAGGTACTGGAAGCATTGCAGATGCTTAATCATGATCAACAACACTGTCAGGCAGGCACGGCAACACTTGTTCAATGTTGTATCAGTCAGTAGCACTGAACAACAACCTATCCAACCCCATTTCCATTCAGAGAGCTGGGGGCTTAGCTACGCTAGAAGATTGGACATGATGGTAGAACTCCATCCTTCACTGTTCTTCCCTGTGAAACATGTGAGTCAACAACACACTGCAGTGAGTGAGTGAGTGCTCCATCTGTTCCGCTGCTCTGCTCACACAGATTGCAGTGTTCAGAAGCATTGACTGATTTCACCCTCCTCCTCTCCTTCACACTGGCACTGTCCCTATGGAGATGCCAGGGCAAGGCAGTGTCCTGCACAGCACACACTCTCACTGTGTAGGAGTGACTCCAAGCTCAGGAGACTAGCTGGATTATTGTAGCAACAGACAGTACAGTAATGGTGTTTCAACCATGCCACTTTTACCCCCATCAGAAAAAGAAAGAAAATAAGTAAGGAATCTTACAAATGTGACTTTAAGTAGCCTCTTGGGAGTTAGAGAAGAAAAACAGGAAAACAGCCGTTTTTTAAAAGGGGGAAAATACAGATGTTTCACTGGATGGAAATTCTGGCTGAAGGTGGAGGAGTAACTAGTCAGGGTTGAAAAAAGCTCCATCTGATGATTACCTTTCCAGATCTAGTCAGGGCAGCCAAATCTAACTCCCACTCCATTTCCAATGAACTGACCTGGACCAATTCGGACATGATTTACTGCAGGGGTGTCATGATTTAGTGCGGGGGGGGAGGGGGGATGAACTGAATATACTTTAAAATGACTAAAACCAAATCAAAACTGTGTAGAAATGATAATGGACCTACATTTATACAGTTTCTTGACTGTGTCCAGCTCGCTAATAGTCACCGAAATGAAAGCTAGACAGTCAGGGAGCTATTTTCTGCTAATTTCGACAGCAAGTAAATATAACACATTTTCAGTGCGTTGAAGACCGAATGCGGCCCACTGGGCAAAATGAGTTTGACACCCCTGATTTAGAGCGAGAGAAGGCAAGCAGACTCACTTCATTACATCCTCCTTGTCTTCCCCTTCAGTCTTCTCCTCATCCCTCTCTCCGTCCTTCTCTTTCTCCTTCTCCTTCTCCTTCTCCTTCTCCTCCTTCTCCTTCTCCTTCTCCTTCTCCTCCTGGCTGCTGCGGTTCACCTGTGGTTGTTGCTGCTGCTGCTGCTGCTGGCCATGCTGTTGGGGTGGCAACACACTTAGTTTGTCACAAACATGATCCCTGGTGACTTACGGATATGTAAACACATGTAAAACATGTATAAGAACCTATATAGAAACACAAAAACAGATACATGAGCCGTGTAGTATATGTTGAGGTCATTCTGCCATGCATGCCAGTAGGTACACCACACAAACAGCCCATATGCCTTCATCTGGTGCCTAGAACCACTTCCTCTTCCACTTCCTGTCTGTCTGGGCTCAGGGTGAGGGTTCATATCATGAAAGAAATGCTGCAGACCGCCAAAGTCTGGCCAATAACACTGGTATAACTGGTGGTAACTACACTTAATCATGCATTGGAAAGCACAGTTCCCTCTGTATATGGGAGTTGTGCTGTATGTTAATTGTCGTTTACTAAAAGCACTGTAGGTACTGTTGAAGTCGGAAGTTTACATACAATTAGGTTGGAGTCATTAAAGCTTGTTTTTCAACCACTCCACAAATTTCTTGTTAACAAACTACTTTTGGCAAGTCGGTTAGGACATCTACTTTGTGCATGACAAGTAATTTTTCCAACAATTGTTTACAAACAGATTATTTCACTTCTAATTCACTGTATCACAATTCCAGTGGGTCAGAAGTTTACATACACTAAGTTGACTGTGCCTTTAAACAGCTTGGAAAATTCCAGGAAATGATGTCATGGCTTTAGAAGCTTCTGATAGGCTAAATGGCATATTATAATTGACATCATTTGAGTCAATTGGAGGTATGCCTGTGGATGTATTTCAAGGCCTACCTTCAAACTCAGTGCCTCTGCTTGACATCATGGGAAAATCAAAAGAAATCAGCCAAGACCTCAGAAAATACATTGTAGACCTCCACAAGTCTGGTTCATCCTTGGGAGCAATTTCCAAACGCCTGAAGGTACCACGTTCATCTGTACAAACAATAATACGCAACTATAAACACCATGGGACCACGCAGCCGTCATACAGCTCAGGAAGGAGACGCATTCTGTCTCCTAGAGATGAACGTACTTTGGTGCGAAAAGTGCAAATTAATCCCAGAACAACAGCAAAGGACCTTGTGAAGATGCTGGAGGAAACAGGTACAAAGGTATCTATATCCACAGTAAAACGAGTCCAATACGACATAACCTGAAAAGCTGCTCAGCAAGGAAGAAGCCACTGCTCCAAAACCGCCATAGAAAAGCCAGACTACGGTTTGCAACTGCACATGGGGACAAAGATCATACTTTTTGGAAAAATGTCCTCTGGTCTGATGAAACAAAAATAGAACTGTTTGGCCATAATGACCATCGTTATGTTTGGAGGAAAAAGGGGATAGCTTGCAAGCTGAAGAACACCATCCCAACTGTGAAGCACGGGGGTGGCAGCATCATGCTGTGGGGGTGCTTTGCTGCAGGAGAGACTGGTGCACTTCAGAAAATAGAAAATTATGTGGATATATTGAAGCAACATCTCAATCAGTCAGGAAGTTAAAGCTTGGTCGCAAATGGGTCTTCCAAATGGACAATGACCCCAAGCATACAAGAAAGTCAAGGTATTGGAGTGGCCATCACAAAGCCCTGACCTCAATCCTATAGAAAATTTGTGGGCAGAACTGAAAAGGCGTGTGCGAGCAAGGAGGCCTACAAACCTGACTCAGTTACACCAGCTCTGTCAGGAGGAATGGGCCAAAATTCCCCACTTATTGTGGGAAGCTTGTGGAAGGCTACCTGAAACGTTTGACCCAAGTTAAACAATTTAAAGGCAATGCTACCAAATACTAATTGAGTGTATGTAAACTTCTGACCCACTGGGAATGTGATGAAAGAAATAAAAGCTGAAATAAATAATTCTCTCTACTCTTATTCTGACATTTCACATTCTTAAAATAAAGTGGTGATCCTAACTCACCTAAAACAGGGAATTTTTACTAGGATTAAATGTCAGGAATTGTGAAAAACTGAGTTTAAATATATTTGGCTAAGGTGTATGTAAACTTCCGACTTCAACTGTAAATGGATTTCTAGCTTGAGGTAAAGCCTATTCAATCCCTCTCATCTCTACTCTAATAACAGAGTCATTACATCTAGCTCTGGGCAAGGAAACACAAAAAGACAGAGAGAAGGCCACATCAAAATGGACCATTCTCACAGAGATAGCCTAACTCCATTTGAACCATGTCACTAGATTGAGTGTGTCCCCTCTCTCAAAGATGAACTCAACACAAAAAACAACAAATAGAAGCCATAACTCAATAACAACACTGAGTGATCCACCAGTGGATAAACATGGTTAGAGCTTTGTCTTTCTCCCTCCCCCACTCGGAACCTGGAGACAACAAACAGCAGCCTAATCACCTCCAAAGACTATCACTTTCTCCATTTGTTCTCTCTTAGCCTGGTGTCATGTGCCTAAACAGATCGAACAACAAAAACACAGCCATTTACAGGAGTCTTAAATGAGTCAGGCTCAGGCAGGTGATATCTAAAAGCCTGCTATCTATGGTCTGCTTTGCTTTACAACATATGAAAACAGACTCATTAAGGCTGGGCGCTCTTTAGCTTTTGTGTTGATATTACTACGTATTGTTCTGTGCTCACCCCTCTCTTGTACCCATTAACGTTAGCTGTTGTGGTCCTGTTGAGACATTACTCTGCTCTCCCTATTCCCTCTCACTCTTTCTACGAATCTCTCACTCGTTGACTCCCTCTCTCCCCCCTTCTGTACCTCTCCTTCTCTACCTCCCCCCTCTCATACGCTCCTCTGTCTCCCTCTCTCCCCAAATGTACCTCTCCTTCTCTACCTCCCCCCTCTCATACGCTCCTCTGTCTCCCTCTCTCCCCTTCTGTACCTCTCCTTCTCTACCTCACCCCTCTCATACGCTCCTCTGTCTCCCTTTCTCTCCCTGTGTTATTAGCGTTAGCCCCAGTGCTGTTAACGGGCCTGTGGTGTTTGTGCGCTGAGCTGAACGTCAGCTAGCTAGGTAATAATCGGAGGTGTCTCTGGGAGAGATTTGGAAGAGACACTGCCAACCGGCCGACGCCCACAGGAAAGGTCATTGGCTAATTAATGCACCATTTCATTAGCGCCCACCACGCTGCACCGCCGCTGGAGTTTAACTGCCTAACACCCGATCTGGGCCTAAGTAATAGCTGGGAGATCATTAGCAATGGAACAACCTGTTAAAAAAAAAAAACGTCGATACGGACCCATTAGTGCTGACATGAGGGGGGGGGCACAATGGCAGGTGTCACATTCAAGTTCAAGTTTTATTAGTCGTATGTACGGGATACGTAGGGTATAAATCGTCCAACTGAATGCTTGCAGGTTCCTTCTCGACAACGCAACAACAATAACAAATAATAAAAGATAAGAATACGAACATAAAGTAAATGGCTCAGTAGAATAGAATTTTAGCATATGTATAATACAGGAAGGCACAATTTAAAGGAGGATAGGGGGCAAGTGTATAAATTGATGATTAGTATAATAAGAGCCTGGTAGCAGCAGTTGTGATGTGTGTGTAGCATGAGTGTGTGTGTGTGTGTGTGTGTGTGTGTGTGTGTGTAGCATGAGTGTGTGTGTGTGTGTGTGTGTGTGTGTGTGTGTGTGTGGGTGGATGCACGAGTGAGTGCATGTGTGCTAAGGTGCGCAGTGTGCCAACATGATTGGTGTGCTGCTTGCATGATGACCGATCCTCTACTGATCCCACTGCTCACAGAGCCCCATGGGTGTTTTACCTCTCATTGTAAGTGGTACTCAACCCAGTGTCCTACTGACAACCGTCCTTCACCTTGAGAATGCCTGAAGTGGTTCAGTTAGGTTCCGTAAGGTTCCGTAAGGTTCTAGGTACAGTACCTGGCTCCTGCCACGGCGCCGATAGTTCCTGCGCACAATGTTCTTGTAGTTCTCGTTCTTTTTAGTCAGGTAGTAGAAGAGGACACTCTCTGCCACCGTCTGAAACAAAACACAACATTACTCGGACCTCATCTCCCAAGCAGGATGACAATACAAGACAAAGGAGATGATTGTGGACTACAGGGAAAAAAAAGAGGACTGAGCACGCCCCCATTCTCATCGACAGGGCTGTAGTGGAACAGGGTGAGAGCTTCAATTTCCTTGATGTCCACATCACCAACAAACTATCATGGTCCAAACACACCAAGACAGTCGTGAAGAGGGCACGACAAAGCCTATTCCCCCTCAGGAGACTGAAAATATTTGGCATGGGTCCACAGATCCTCAAAAAGTTATACAGCTGCACCATCAAGAGCATCCTGACTGGTTGCATCACCACCTGGTATGACAACTGCTCGGCCTCTGACCGCAAGGCACTACAGAGGGTAGTGCGTATGGCCCAGTACATCACTGGGGCCAAGCTTCCTGCCATTCAGGACCTCTATACCAGGTGGTGTCAGAGGAAGGCCCTAAAAATTATAAAAGACTCCAGCCACCCTAGTCATAGACTGTTCTCTCTGCTACCGCACGGCAAGCAGTACCGGAGCGCCAAGTCTAGGTCCAAAAGGCTTCTTAACAGCTTCTACCCCCCCAACCCCAAGGCCCTCTTTTACGCTGCTGCTACTCTGTTTATTATTTATGCATAGTCACTTTAACTCTACCCACATGTACATATTACCTCAATTACCACAACTAACCGGTGCCCCCGCACATTGACTCTGTACTGGTACCCCTTGTATATAACCTCCCTACTGTTATTTTACTGCTGCTCTTTAATTATTTTGCTTTTTTTTTTTTACTGCATTGTTGGTTATGGGCTAGTAAGTAAGCATTTCACTGTAATGTCTACACCTGTTGTATTCGGCGCATGTGGCAAATAAAATTTGATTTGACTACTCAGGTGTCAGGACTTGGGGTCTACCACGTGCATGTGAGTGAGGGGGGAAGGATCTTCCAAACTGTACCTTTCTCTCCAGGAAAGAAGCAATCAGGCCAAAGTTCTTTGGGTGCTGGATGAACCTGTGAGCACAAAGCAGACAGAGATAAATATTCAACACTTTCTATCAAATGAATTATCTATAGGCACTCTGTGTCTTTTGATATGCAGGTAAATTGTGGAGTGAGTGACGCATGTGTACTTTGCCTGATGGGAGACTGATGTGTCATCCCATCAGTGATGACACATCACAGTCACACTTCCATCTCTCCAGAGATATTTCACTCTATATTATTCATCTAAATAATGCTCTTATCCACACTAACCTACAGCTCCCTCACCATACTTCTATCAGTGCATCCTGCCTAACATTACTTTATATCCCAATAGGATAAAATAGCCAGTACTGAGCATTGCTTACATCTCTCCCAACTCTCTCTTACTGAGGGTTGAGGCTGAGAGCGTTGAGGCTGAGAGGGTAAGACACTTCACCGTGCAGTCTGCAGCAGCAGGCATCACATCTCTCTCTCTCTGCACCGGTGCAGCATTCACAGTCTCTGATCTCTGTCTGTGGTTAACGTTTGGCTGGTTGATATATCCTCTCATTTCTCACAAAGGGGGAAGACTCACTTCCTCAACAACTCCCGGACCTTTGGATAGGTCACAGACATTTCTATTCCAATCTCAGTCTGACCAAACAACCATGCATGCCACTTCTCACTGCTCTCAGAAACACAAAACAATTCTTTGTCTACTACTGCACAGCACACAGTTCTGCCATTCTATGCCATTTATTTCTACAACTGCGTGAATGACTTACTTCTCACGGAAGGTGTCCTTCTCCTGCTCGCTCCACATGTTCATCAACTGCCGGTCCTTGTACACCTTCATGGGGTCATCCATCAGGCCGTTCATGTTGATGAACTTGATACGCTGCTGCTCCGCGTCAAATAGCATGGGAGGGATGACCGCCAGCTGACGCATTTGCTTCTCGGTGTTCTGATACAAACACGCACCCGCACACACATGTAAACACACACACAATCAGACAAACAGACAACATTTATTGGAGTGAGTAGGCTGTAGTGTACACCATAACAGAGCTTTCCAAATACAGGAGGCAGAGATAAACACAGTGAATAGAGGCAGCGGTGGTGAGACAGGCGCAGCAGTCGTGTTGTGTTAAGTGTGTAAGAGGTCATGAGCTGTAGAGGAAGTTTGAGGTCAGGGAGGAGGAGGGGAAGAGAGCGACGCTGCACGCCTAGGGTGAGCAGCCAGTTCGTATCCAGATGTAAGGCACCACAGCGGATTGGGCCTGGGCTGACCTTACAGAGAAACACTGCCGCTGTACTGTACTCAGTGTAATGACTAGCCCTGTTATTCGCAAGCCAGTGCTTGTCCTGTGGAACACTCACAGCAGGGACCCTGTGGCTGACATCTCTCCCCCTTCTATCCTCAGCATGCCTTTCAGAGGGGAGGGAGAGAGGGAGGAATGAGGGTGACTGGGGTAGAGAAGAGAGGAAATAACATCTCTAACCACTGTGCAGAGTTAAAACTCATCGGTTGTGCAAGTGGCAGAGCTAGTCTCTTTACTGTCTGTCTGTCTGTCTGTCTGTCTGTCTGTCTGTCTGTCTGTCTGTCTGTCTGTCTGTCTGTCTGCCTGTGTAAATATCTGTATTTAGAAAGTATTCATACTCCTTGACTTATTACAGCCTGAATTGAAAATTTATTAAATATATATTTTTCTGACTCATCTACACACATTACCCCATAACGATAAAGTGAAAACATGTTTTTTGAAAGAAATTCAAATTGATTGAAAATGAAATACAGAAATATCTCAAATGAGTATTCACATCCCTGAGTCAATACATGTTAGAATCACCTTTCACAGCGATTACAGCTGTGAGTCTTTCTGGCTAAGTCTCTAAGAGCTTTGCCCATCTGGATTGTATATTTGGCCTTGTGTTTTAGGTTATTGTCCTGCTGAAAGGTGAATTTGTCTCCCAGTGTTTGTTGGAAACCAGACTGAACCAGGTTTTCTTCTAGGATTTTGCTTGTGCTTAGCTCTATTCCATTTATTTTTATCCTAAAAAACTCCCTAGTTCTTGCCGATGACAAGCATACCCATAACATGATGCAGCCACCACCATGCTTGAAAATATGAAGAGTGTTACTCGGTGATGTGTTGGATTTGGCCCAAACATAACGATTTGTATTCAGGACATGAAGAATTTCTTTGCCAAATTTTTTACAGCTTTACTTTAGTGTCTTATTGCAAACAGGATGCATGTTTTGGAATATTTTTTATTCTGTACAGGCTTCCTTCTTTTCACACTGTCATTTATGTTAGTATTGTGGAGTAAATACAATGTTGTTGATCCATACTCAGTTTTCTCCCATCACAGTCATTAAACTCTGTAAGTGTTTTAAAGTCACCATTGGCCTAATGGTGAAATCCCTGAGCAGTTTCCTTCCTCTCCGACAACTGAGTTAGGAAGGACGCCTGTATCTTTATAGTCTGGATGTATTGATACACCATCCAAAGTGTAATTAATAACTTCACCATGCTCAAAGGGATAAGACATTTTAGGTTTTCATTTTTAATTAATTTGTAAAAAATTCTAAAAACATAATTCCACTGACAATTAGGCGGTATTGTGTGTAGGCCAGCGTAACAAAATCTTAATTTAATCCATTTTAAATTTGGACTGTAACATAACAAAATGTGGAAAATGTCAAGGGTTGTGAATACTTTCTGAAGGCACTGTATCTGTCTGGATCACACATCATCACATGCTTCCTGAACTGGTTATAAGTGTTATGCAGCTACAGTAACTGTCATTCAGACATTGGTGATTGAGAGGGTCAAGCAACAGGCATGACAAGAACACTGTATATTCATGAGTGAGAGAAAGGGCACTAAAGAGGGAGAGATCTGGGGAATGACTGATCCAGAGGAGAGAGACAATGGCGGGAGAGGAAGAGAGGGAGGTGAAGAAGTGTAAGAGCTTTTGTCTATTTTCCTTGAGAACTATGATAAAATCATTGTGTTGGGCAATTTTAATATTCATGCTGGCAAAGAGACTGACTCCAAGTCCATTGAATTAATGAATCTTTCGAGCTCTATGGACTTTATCCAACATGTTACTATAACCGTGGCCATACTCTGGACCTGGTTATAACCAAGGGGCTTTCTATTGACATCTCTATTGCTGATGTTAATTCATCTGATTATCACTGTGTCTTTTTTACTACCTTGTTGCCCATAGCACAGGGTAATGCTGAACACATTATTATGAAACGCTATCTTACCTCTGAAGTTGCTACAGATTGTATTGAGTGTATGAACAATATTCCATCACCTATTCTGCCTTCCCCTTGTGACGATTTAGTTGATAACTTTAATAGCAAATTAAGGGCAACCATTGATGCCATAACTCCAGTAAAGTTGAAAAAGGCCACATCCAAATGGAGAGCCCCTTGGATGAGTGACGAAACTAATCAATTGAAGAGAAATTGCAATAAGGCAGAGCGGAAGTGGAGGAAGTCAAAGTTGCAGGTCCATTATGATATTCTGAGAGAGCAACTTGGCATATACAGTGGGGAGAACAAGTATTTGATACACTGCCGATTTTGCAGGTTTTCCTACTTACAAAGCATGTAGAGGTCTGTAATTTTTATCATAGGTACACTTCAACTGTGAGAGACGAATCTAAAACAAAAATCCAGAAAATCACATTGTATGATTTTTAAGTAATTAATTTGCATTTTATTGCATGACATAAGTATTTGATCACCTACCAACCAGTAAGAATTCCGGCTCTCACAGACCTGTAAGTTTTTCTTTAAGAAGCCCTCCTGTTCTCCACTCATTACCTTTATTAACTGCACCTGTTTGAACTCGTTACCTGTATAAAAGACACCTGTCCACACACTCAATCAAACAGACTCCAACCTCTCCACAATGGCCAAGACCAGAGAGCTGTGTAAGGACATCAGGGATAAAATTGTAGACCTGCACAAGGCTGGGATGGGCTACAGGACAATAAGCAAGCAGCTTGGTGAGAAGGCAACAACTGTTGGCGCAATTATTAGAAAATGGAAGAAGTTCAAGATGACGGTCAATCATCCTCGGTCTGGGGCTCCATGCAAGATCTCACCTCGTGGGGCATCAATGATCATGAGGAAGGTGAGGGATCAGCCCATAACTACACGGCAGGACCTGGTCAATGACCTGAAGAGAGCTGGGACCATAGTCTCAAAGAAAACCATTAGTAACACACTACGCCGTCATGGATTAAAATCCTGCAGCGCATGCAAAGTCCCCCTGCTCAAGCCAGCGCATGTCCAGGCCCGTCTGAAGTTTGCCAATGACCATCTGAATGATCCAGAGGAGGAATGGGAGAAGGTCATGTGGTCTGATGAGACAAAAATATAGCTTTTTGGTCCAAACTCCACTCGCCGTGTTTGGAGGAAGAAGAAGGATGAGTACAACCCCAAGAACACCATCCCAACCGTGAAGCATGGAGGTGGAAACATCATTCTTTTTGGATGCTTTTCTGCAAAGGGGACAGGACGACTGCACCGTATTGAGGGGAGGATGGATGGGGCCATGTATCGCGAGATCTTGGCCAACAACCTCCTTCCCTCAGTAAGAGCATTGAAGATGGGTCGTGGCTGGGTCTTCCAGCATGACAACGACCCGAAACACATAGCCAGGGCAACTAAGGAGTGGCTCCGTAAGAAGCATCTCAAGGTCCTGGAGTGGCCTAGCCAGTCTCCAGACCTGAACCCAATAGAAAATCTTTGGAGGGAGCTGAAAGTCCGTATTGCCCAGGATCTGGAGAAGGTCTGTATGGAGGAGTGGGCCAAAATCCCTGCTGCAGTGTGTGCAAACCTGGTCAAGACCTACAGGAAACATATGATCTCTGTAATTGCAAACAAAGGTTTCTGTACCAAATATTAAATTCTGCTTTTCTGATGTATCAAATACTTATGTCATGCAATAAAATACAAATTAATTACTTAAAAATCATACAATGTGATTTTCTGGATTTTTGTTTTAGATTCCGTCTCTCACAGTTGAAGTGTACCTATGATAAAAATTACAGACCTCTACATGCTTTGTAAGTAGGAAAACCTGCAAAATCGGCAGTGTATCAAATACTTGTTCTCCCCACTGTATAACAACAACTTGATCACTAATAATCAGAATAATTTGAGTGTGCTCTTCTCGACAATTGATGGCCTGATAAATCCTACCCCCGCAAACCTTTGTGAACTTTCCTCCACATCTAAATGTGATGAGTTTGCGACATATTTCAGATATAAGATAACAAACATTAGGCTGGGTATCAGTCAAGCAAGACCTGATGAGAACTTTGATATGTGCCCTAGCCTATCACGCAAAGGCGGTATGGATTTATTTTCCCTGGTTGACACAGACATGCTCAGGAAAGTGATATCACAACATAAGACTTCTACCTGCCTTCTTGAGCCTATCCCCCACCACCTTCAAAACAGTTTTTCATTGCATATCTGAAGAAGTGCAAGCTATTGTTAATCACTCCCTGTTCACAGGCACTTTCAGCCCTGCACTAAAAACTGCTATGGTGAAACCCCTTCTGAAGAAAAGTATTCTAGATTCTTCAGCTTTTAGCAATTTTCTGCCAATTTCCAACCTTCCATTCTTAAGCAAAAATCTGGAGGAATTGGTTTTCAAACAGCAAAATTATTTTTTAAGTGCAAACTGTATTTTTGAACAATTCCAATCTGGTTTTCGGGCCCACCACAGCACAGAGACAGCCTTAGTTAAAGTGGTAAATGACCTTAGAGCCAACACAGATGCCAAACAGCTCACTGTCCTTGTACTTTAAGTGCGGCATTTGACACTGTTGACCATGATGTCCTTTTGGACAGACTGGAGAGGTGGGTTGGCCTCTTCGGTCCAGTTCTAAATTGGTTTAGGACCTATTTAACCGGTCGATAGTTTGCACCCTTGGTGAACATACTCAGAGAAAATGCATATCACGTGGCGTTCCACAAGGTTCAATTTTGGGTCCGGTACTGTTCAGTTTATATAGGTTACCCCTTGGCAGTGTTATCAGAAAGCACAGCATTGATTTTCACTGCTACGCAGACGATATACAACTTTACATCTGTGTCACCAGAGGATTTTAGTTCCACGGATAAATTATTAGACTGTATTAGTGATTTAAATACTTGGATGGCTCACAACTTCCTCCAGCTAAATCAAGACAAGACCGAGGTACTTATTGTTGGAGCCAAAGCACAGAAAGAGAATCTGGCCGCATATTTTAATTCACGGGCAATAAAGATAACACCAGGTAAAAAAACCTAGGTATTATTTTAGATTCTGAAGTCAATTTCAAATCACACATTAGGAATGTGACCAAAACAGCTTATTACCACCTGAGGAACATTGCCAAGGTGCGGCCGTTTCTCTCTCAGGCTGATACAGAAAGACTCATACATGCTTTTATTACAAGCAGGCTTGACTACTGTAATGCTCTCCTGTCTGGTCTACCCAAGAAAGCCATTGGTCAACTGCAAAACATACAGAATGCTGCAGCACGGGTACTGACCAAGACCAGACGGAGAGCAAACATTACACCGGTTTTAAGGTCTCTGCACTAGCTGCCTGTGAGTTTAGAATTCATTTTAAGATACTTCTATTGTTTTTTAAATCAATCCACAATTGTGCACTCCAATACCTGTCAGACATGCTTTTGAGTTATGTACTTAGTAGGTCCCTCAGGTCCTCTGGCACTGGCCTTTTAACTATCCCAAAGCCTAAGACCAAGAGGCAGCCTATAGTTACTATGACCCCAGCCTCTGGAATAGCCTGCAAGAGAACCTGAGGGGTGCCGAAACTGTGGACATATTTAAAAGAGATCTCAAAACACACCTTTTTAGCGTCGCTTTTCCTTAGGGTGCTTTTTAGTCGTTCAGTTTTTATTGTTATTCTTTTGTTTTTTATCCTCTTATGTTTGTTGTGGAGTAAATATTTCAGTTGTTTTTATTTGTTTTTTTCCAGTGAAGCACATTGTGTTGCATTCCATGTCTGAAATGTGCTGTATAGATAATGCCTGATTTGATTTGGAAGAGCTCACCTCTTGCTCTGATATGCCGTCGATGATCTCAGAGACCTCGTGTTCACTGCGGGCTGCAGACGAGGCCAGTCCTCCTCCACGTTGCCCCACCCGGCTGCTCCACACCAGGGGAACATAGAGGACATGTCAACACACTGCATGTACAGGAACTGAGCTCCTCCTTCTCTGACATCATACACAAACACTTCCCTCCATACTGTAACCAAGTAACAACTCAACGTAATCAGACTTTTTAACCGATTGGAATCAATTATCTAATGTTTGACAAATACAGTAAACTAGAATCCCAATCTACTATATGCAGGAGCAGGAGGCCCCGGGCCTTGACTCACCTCTGCATGCGCTCCTGCAGCTCTCTCTGCTTGCGGATCTCAGGGAACTGTTTCTCGTAGTACTCGCGCACCTTGTTCTCCTTGGCCCGGCGCCGGGGGTTGTTCTCAATACGCTCCACCTTCTTCTCCCAGGCCTCCATCAGCTGGTCATAGCGCTGGCAGAACTTCTGTTCCTGAAGGGGCAAAAAAACACTTCATATAACCAACTCCTCCAAAATACAACTAGTGTCCTATTTTGCTCCATGCAGCATGATGTGCTGTGCTTCTGCAGGGACTGAGTCTAACCTTGAGTCATGACCAGAACAGAGCGCCATGTTTTCCCAGCTGTTCGGCAGGGCAGACTGTAAAGCAGACCATTAACCCTGGAGGAGACACAGCCCTCTGAGGCCTCTTAAAACAGCTGCCCATGTCTCTCCAGCTTGCACTCTGCCTCGCTCCCCTCTCCCGCCTGGAACCTCTACTTACACTACACACCATGACTAGTGGATCCATGACCCTGCAGCGCATGGCCCGTCAACTAGTGCTATGGGGCGGTAGGTGTGCCTCTCTATAAATTACAGTTTAGATATGGTTTCTGCATTTAGGGTTAGGGTTAGAGTAACTGTGCAACTATTAAATTATTCACAATTCTCCTGCATTGTTGAGGATGTCATTTTACTGATGTGAAACATGTTTCTTACACATAATGTATCCCTGTGGAAATATATTCCACAGGAAAAGTAAGGGCTTGATTTGTGGTAAAGATTTTCTGTCAAGGCGGGTGATTGAGGATGTTTGCCTAACTCTGACATCAGAGCCTGGACGATCGATGGCAGGATTATTTATAGCCCTGCCAGCTGCCTTGGTCCTGCTCAATCACTGACACACACACACAGAGCGAGCAGTGGTGCATCTCCTGTACCATCTACCATCTCCTAACCAGACAGGAAGCAGACTTGATGTGACAGAGAAGAAGAAAGTCCTGGGAGAGCTGAATCACAGAGAGACATCTCCTTTATTTTATTTTTACCTTTCATTTTTCAAAAGCCATAATAGCTGTGGTCCAACACTTCATAGGAGTAGCTACTGCTACAGTGTTACTAAAGAAGAGGCACAAGGGCCTAGAGCTCTTTTCATTTTGGTCTGTGGAACACGGACTCTCTTCAACGAGCTCCTGGCCCAGTTTACATCTAGCCATCTGTCATAGAGTAGTCCCAGCAGAGAAGCACACTGTTCTGTACTCACCCACTGCTTACGAGCATGATTTCTCCTCTTGAAGTAAAGAATTAGCTTCTTCCTCATCGCCTGGTTTCTGTGAAGGGTGAAGAAAGGAGAAAGAGAGATACATAGGAAAGATAAATGGAAAGGGACAGTAAGAAAGAAACTGAGAGGAAAATCAACAGAAAGATTTGAATTACATTTTCTGACAGTTTGGGAAGAATAAAAACGTGTATTTCTAACCCGCACATTCAATGATTTGCGCGCTTATGTCAACAGCAATAAGCCTCTGTGAGCACACGGAGTAGCTTACATGTCCTGCTGTCCAGGTTTGAACTTTATTACACCCCCCCACACACACACACACAATTCCAGTCCCTAAGTCGATAAACACCAAATCGCTTCATGGGGGGGGGGGGGGGGGGGGTGCGGTGGACAACAAGAGGAGCCAAACTTTTAAAGTTGGTCCGGCCCGGCAATGGCTTCAAATAAAGGCCAGGGCAGTAATCTGCTTAGGCAGCGGCTCCCTCCGTTAACTCGGCCTTTGGTGAAAGATGACGTTTTATTCCTGACACTTAATCTGTCAATTGTAAGGTCACGTTCCTCCTGATTAATGTAATCTAATTCAACATTAGTCACATCAGCTGGAATCCAGGCCCCCAGGTCACAGGCAAGGACAGACAGCAGGAAGTAAGTAAGGCTGTACTAGTGTGTGTGTGTGTGTGTGTGTGTGTGTGTGTGTGTGTTTGTTTACGCACACACGCGTGTCAAGCAGAAGAAAACAGCACAGAAGCAGTCTAAAGATATTGTAAGTGGACACTGTGACCTCTTCATTAAAACATAAAGACACCCCCATCTACACGTTTCTATATAAACAAACATCTAAACTCACATTAAAATAAACCCATAGAGACCCATATGAACACTGATTCACACACATATACAAACACACACAATATCACTCCGTGTGCATAGACACAATACAGGCGGAGATACTAGGCCGAACACAAGACAGACAAAAACACACACAGACAGCCAGAGTTCTATATTGAGTAGTGGGTAATAAGATGTTAGAGGTGCATAGAGGAGAAGTGTGTGTGTGTGTGTGTGTGTGTGTGTGTGGTTGGAGTTTGGAGGGGGAGGGCTACTGTCTGGGGGCTGGAAGGTCATTCTTCACACCTCCGAGCTGTGACTTCACCAAATCTCCATGCGTGCCACACTCTTCCCACACCACTCTAACATGTGGGCTGACCTGCTAACATGTGGGCTGACCTGTCAGTCTGACAGAGATATTTATGCTGTTGTGGAAAACAAAATACCTTTCATGTAAGACTGAATGTAATGAGTTGGGGACTGGGGTGGTCTGGAGGCGAACATGTCCATACTAGACTGCCAGCTTGGATGCCATAGTCACATCACATGCCTGTGTGTGTGTGTGTGTGTGTGTCAAGCAGAAGACAACAGCACAGAAGCAGTCTAAAGATACTGTAAGAGGACACGGTGACCTCTTCATCAAAACATGTTCCTATATAAACAAATATCTAAACTCACTGATTCACTCTCCCACACACTCAGACACGTACATAAACAAAAACAAACAATATCACTCAGTGTGCATAGACACAATACAGGCGGAGATACAGGCCTAATACATCCAGACAAGACAGACAATAACACACATATGAACAGTAGACACTAGGGTTGGGCCGATATACTCTGAGTGCACAAAACATTAAGAACACCCCCCCCCCCTTGTGTTTTGTACACTCAGTGTATGATTAAATACATTTTTAATTTATTTAACATTGACGATGCATCGTTAAATGCAAGACGATATATCATGTGCTAGCCTATCCTCTATTTGAAATTTACAAATCAAAACTGTGCCGTTTTATCAGTTAGGCTATACCAATATGTTGAAAATTAAGTCTAAATGAATTAACTAAGCCTTATTTTTTCACCATACTAAGATTATTTATTGATAATGTGACTATTATATCATAAACAACCACAACAATTGCACAGTGGAATTATCTTGTCATTAACTGTGCTTTTCTTTTTTTATGCCTCATTTACATATTTTTCAGATACAAATTTGGTCTTGTAATTAGAAAAATGTTTATTAGATATACAGCCTCTCTTCTGTCATGCTGTAGAATACTAAATAGCCTTGCTCACCAGAATAATATAATAAATTGATAGAATGAAAGCATCATCAACAATCTATTTGACATTGGTAAAGTTCTCTATTTAATTTCTGCTTCTCTTGCAGAGCGAGGACGTTTAGTGACCAGGGAGATTTTCTGTGCAAAATTTCCAAATGACATCAGTTTGACTGGTTTCAAGGAAATTAAAATGTGAAAACGATCCAACATGTTTCTGATAGTACTGTATTTCAGTTAGTCTTGAATGCATATTTTATGTGGTTGAAAATGAAATACTGTCAGCTTTTATGTTGCAGAAAAAATATATAGCATGTTTAGGCTATACAACACGGTTTCTTAGCGCGTATCCGCATTCTCTCAAGATGCTGAAATAAATAAATCATATTCGCCACTCCTGTTCCCGAGACAAAATTTACATTTGGTCTATAATTTTACTGCAAGAATACTGCATTAATTCTGCAGGAATTAATATTATAATAGGCTACATGTGAGCCCTACAGTCAGTCCAGACTTCAGTTACTATTCTTACTATTACTGTTCCCATCTGAACTTCAAAAAGGTGTGCAAACCAGAGAGGGCGGCTATGCCCCCGGCGCCCCTACTTCCGCCGTCTCTGGCAGGCAGACCAGGGCTGAGAGATTAAGTCCTTTAAGGACAGAGATGGCATTGTGCTCCGGACACCAGATGGTGGAGGGAAAGATTAGCTGCTCTGGACAGTTTCTAAAGTTCATTTTGTTCAACACTAAGCATGTACTGTATTCCTGAGAAATGTAGAGGTGGTGTCCATGAATCCAAGGTACTCATCTTTCTTACCAGGGACGGGTGCCAAGGTTATCAAACCGGTTAAGTGCACAAAGAAGTCAATTGTGGTGGATCAAAGCTATACCGCAGTATTTAATAACACACACACGCACACACACGCACACACACACACACACTCCCTTTCTGCTAATTGCTTTGAGGCAATAATACTGATCAAACAGTGCTGGGATCAAACGGAGTGGAGACAGAGGGGCAGTGAAGGTAAGAGGTCAGGATGTCTAGTGGCATACCATCTAACTCATTGTCCACTGACAACTAAGAGTTAAACCTCAAGCGGCCATTTCACTTTCCCCATTTGCACTTTCTGCATTAAAATTAAAATCCTTCACTTAAGTTGCTATAGTAATAAATGTAAGTGCATAACTGTATAAATTCATTTCCACAGAAACATGATCTGAATGTGTTGTCACAGACCACAAGGTTAAAGAATTGTTTCAGCACATTATCATGGCTATAAAGACACCATACACGTGGTCAACACCAAGTGATTCACTTTCTGTGGCCGTTTGTTGGGATGGGACTCTCTGGGGCACATGAGGAGGGGTGCAGTAATGGCATTTAGGACCATAGCAATCACACTGAGCCTACAGCGACAGATGACATAAACACACACACACACACACTAGCATAAACCCAGTCCCTTTCCCCAGAGGGCGGGCTAACTTACATTTTGATGTTCTCATGGTACTGCTTGGTGTCGGAGGGCTGGTTGTACAGAGGCTGGGAGAGAGAAGAAACAGATGAAAGGGTTAGTGATGCTGCGAGAGGTGAGAATTCAGTTTCACAGCAGCAAGAAACATCAACGCTAGAGGGTTAAACATACTTTTACAGCTTCTACACTCCCTTCTCTGCACACTGCCTGGTGTCACCGCAACACAGTTGACCCATTACATTCTACCTATAAGATGTTGAACAACAGAGTCTGACATAAGACAAATGATGGTGTGATATCATACTGGTTTATACACGTGTTTTTCAACATAACCGAGAAAGGTCTGTCAAAAGGTTTTGGCTCACATTGTGTACAAGGTTCTCCCCGAAGAATGTAAGAGGGGTGCTGCACCACTTTGTGTACTGGCTGCAGCATTATGTAATTTTAAAAAAAATAGCAGCACCACGTTAAAAATTCCTGGGGAAAAACCTGGGGTCCCATCAATCAATAACTCAACCATTAAATTCAATTATTACTGAATCTATTATTAATTCAAAAGCCCATATAAATCAATGTCTATGAAACACAGTGAAACAAAGCCCTTTGTGAGGCTAATTTGAGCATCGCCCTGAGCTCCAAGGTACTATTAACTGTTAATGCTGTGCCAAGCTGACAACAACAAGCAGTGGGCACATTGAGGACATGACACCCTAATTCAGCCCTTCTCAAGAGACTGGACTGTACAGAGTGAGAACAGACTTATAAGTGAAGGAGTCCATCTTTGGGTACAATTTGTATTAGTTTGGCTCCAAAACAAACAAACAAACAAAAATTCCGGGGCACAAGGGAGCTTAAAAGTTGATGAACCCAATGAACGACAAACTGCTTACATGGGTCAAACATTTGAATCTGAACTTGTTGTTCTCCACTAGAGAACTAAAGCGAACATTAGGTATTATTGTCAAACCCAAATCAGCAAGTATGATGTCTGACTCCGACTGATAATATACAGTACTGTCAGTAAGATCCTCTCCTCCAGGCATCAGCAGCACATTGATGAAACACTCGCCGTGTCTGGCTCAGACAGACGGCGCCATCATTATGTCCATCCATCTCTCACTCTCATCCCTGAACAGAATAACTAAACACACCTCGGCCTCTCTCCAGGGCCTGCTCCCTACACCCCCTGCTACAGATGGCTCTCTTTCGATTCAGACAAACTCCTCCTCCTCAATATTTCTCCTCCCTCTAATCCTCCTCTTGTGCTACTTATCCCTCCTTCCCACGGTCAAATAATACGAGTTGCTAGATATTTTATTCAGGTGACCATTAAGAGGTGAGAAAACAGCAGAGGCTCACCAGTTCAACTCGTGGTCCCAGTCCTTCCAGAATCCTGTGAGCTTCCTCTGCCTTTTTCTGAGGAGAGAACACACATAAACATACTCAGCACATATTAACGACAAAGCCTCACATCTCCCATCACCACGGCAACGCAGCAGCTTGCTCACTCAATGAATGACGTTTGGATGGGCACTCTGGGTGCAGCAACTATTTTTAGAGCTTTTAACACAAGGCAGAAACTCGCCTCAGCTCCCTCTCTCTTATCATCTTCTACCGGAGAAAAGATTACTCACCTCCCCGAGCACACACTCAGGGACCGAGAGAGGTAGAGCGAGAGCAAGCAGGTGAGGGAGAGTGGGAGAGCGAGAGCAAGAAAAAGAGTGAGACTGGGACAGAGAGTGCGCAGGACTGTATGGCTGCAGTGCTTCTCTATAAGGAACATCTGACAAAACAGAGACAAAGAGCTCACCTCTGCAGCGTGCTTAGGTTGTGGTTTCACTACACAAGCTTAAGAGATAAAACAGAACTGGTCGGCAGTGATTGTGGAGAAAAGAAGCACAACCCCATCTCTGTACCTCTGTCACAGATGACCTCTACTCAGCTGAGCTCTATACATTTATATTTAGCCATGCCACATGCTGTGTGCAGTGTCCCTGAATCTTGTTCTGGAGGCAGCTCTGCAGAGGTCTCTAGCTGGCACAGCCACAAAGTCATTACATCTGTTTTTAAACCTAACCTTAACCACACTGCCAACTCTAATGACTAACCATAACCTTAAATTAAGACCAGAAATCACATTTTTGTTTTCATCTGGCCCATCTAGCAGAAGTCGCTCAGTTCTGCCTCCAGGGTGACAATAAACGTCAACCTGCTGACCTCTCGCTCAGGCTCTCTCTCTCTCTGTCTCTCTCTGTCTCTCTCTGTCTGTCTGTCTGTCTGTCTGTCTCAGTCGCCGCTCTCTCTGTCGCCGCTCTCTCTGTCGCCGCTCTCGCTCAGTCGCGCTCTCTCTTCTCTCTCTCTCTCCTACTTAATGACACAGCATTCTCTATTGCTTTCCATCTCAGTTCATTTCCCTCAGTAACCAAAGCAGTGTGCCTGAAAGAGAGGGAGTGAGTGCACATTGCATATTCCTTTAAAAATGGGCAGTTAAAAGGGGAAGGGACACAGATAAAAGGTAATATTTAAGAATTCCACTCAGAAAAATGACCCTCTATTATCTTCACCTCTGACTACTTTTTATTTCTTCCTTTCTTTCTAATGCTTCCTCATCCAAGAGGTGTAACATTCTGCAGATGATGACTAATATTACCTCAGAGAACCATCTCTGTTAAGGACTGTTTAATGAGCAGCAATTAACAGGGCTTTAATCCTCAGTGAGAGAAGAGGGAGAACTGGAAACATCTCTACATGTTGACATTTCCTGATTAGGACTGTCCCCTTTATGTCCATCATATTGTCCTGATAAAGATCTGCAATGCAGCCTGTTTGCCATGAATTGTATTCCCCAGATTAAGGATATCAAAGACTATAGTCAATGGCATTAGCAACAAAGAGAAGGGGATAAAGGCGTAAGCTAAATTAAGAGGGGGAAATGACAACACCGTGTTGATCAACATGAGCTTTGACACGCTACAGTTCCTCCTCCAATCCATCTCAACCGATCACATCTGACATGAGATTACCAGTGATTGTGAGTGAGGCCAGTCCACCTGAAACATGCCCCCTAGTGCTTAGACAGGAGGTCTGCCACTTAAACAGAAAACTAACTGAGCTGCTCTTTCCCCCACAGAAGTGACAGAAGCATTTTCCATCTGTAGAAAAGGTAAATATGGGCTACATCATAAAAGATACGTAATGAAAATGAGAGGGTTTAATAGTGGCCCAACCAAAGAATGAAGGTGCAGTGCTTTGAGGGCTCTCTCTGTACCATGTGTGCGTGACAAGGGACTATGATAGTGCAGCTCCAGTGAGTCACGGTTGTCTCTCTAGTATCTGTCCAAGGCAGCCATTTTCTAATATGAGATGAGTGAACATGAGTGGCGTCGCCTGTGGCACTGACAAAGGCCTGTGGGTGTCTCCTTGTCTCTGAGAGATGAGGCGATACTGAGCCCACAGGGACAGATGACACCAGTGACACAAGGCCTGACTGAGAGGCACGCTCCTACTGAGGCTGGAGTAATTACAGCCAGGTGCTGAAACACACACACACACACACCTCCAACACACACAAACACGCAAGCGCACACACCTCCAACACACACAAACACGCAAGCGCACACCTCTCCGACACACACAAACACGCAAGCGCACACCCATCCGACACACAAACACACCCATCCAACAATACTAGAGTATCCTATACAAAGGCTGAGGAGGGCAAGGGACTGAAGACAAACATCAACACCCATGCAGGTACACACAAGAGGACATAACATATCCATAAATTACATGATTACCTTGCCTTCTTCCCATACACCTCCCTGCATAATACATATGCCAACATACCATCAGTCACAGTGCCACACCATTTTGGGCTGGGACTTCTAGAGGGCTGTGTATACAATGGTGTAATCTCGGTGAACACAGAACTAAAATATTGTGTAATTAGGTCAGATTGTTGTTTACGTAGTCTGGAGAGAGAGTGGGGCCAGGCCAGTGTGGTGGTGGTGGGGCTCAGCCCAGCAGCATTCAGTGCTAGGCCAACTCGGAGTAGTGTGAAGCGTTCCAGAGGTCAGGGACATTGGACGAGTCATCCACACACTTCCAGGCTTTGAGATCATCACAATTGTGTGCTCAGCAAACTCCTGCTGCATGGATTCAGTCATGCCATCATGATTCAGCTCTGGGCTGATAAGTATATGGGGTGAAAGGTATACAGTACTATTGTCGTCAGCAGGTCTCTATCAGATAATTACATATTTTCTATTATATAATAGAAGATTACTTTATTTTAAGAGTTGACCTTTTAGAAGACTCTGACCAGGCCATTGAATCAAATCAGATTAGATTTGTCACATGCGCCGAATACAACTGGTGTAGACTTTACCGTGAAATGCTTGCTTACAAGCCCTTCCTAACAATGCAGAGTAAAATAAATAAATTACAAAACATTGTAACACTAGAGGAATAAAATAAAATACACAAGAATGGAGCTATATACAGGGAGTAGCAGTATCATATCAATGTGCAGAGGTATGAGGTATTTGAGGTAGATATGTACATGAAGGCAGGGTAAAGTGTAGGCATCAGGATAGATAATAATAAGAGTAAAATAAAGACTGTCCTGGCCCTTACACATACAGGACTTAGGACCATCTGGAGTCTGCATAATGAGTGGGAGAAGACGCCCTACAACGATATACCATTGCAATCTACACATACATTATTTTACAGTTTTGTGTATGTGTATGCATGGAGCAGTGCTCACCACTAGGTGGACTAAGAGCATTGGAAATGAATGCATTAACTACTACTAAATAATATTCTACTCATCAAAACAAACTACATTGGTAGACGTAGACCTGTATGACATTTTTACATTCTAAAAATGTTAACGCAAAAATAAATCAGCCAAAAAAAAATTATTCACCTGCTAAACTATGCTGACCTTTGGCAGACTACACTCAGTCAGGAGGACTTTGCCTGGTCTTGCAATAAGACTGGGAGGCTAATGGATGAATACCTTCTAATACAGCCTTTCCAACTCTCTATTGACAGTGGCGTTTGAATAGTGCTATTGAGCCAAGTAATAGCAATGAGAGAGCTCACACATTTTTTATCTCTTCACAGAATATCAATCATTGTCATAGCAGAATGCAACAAAAAGAAAGTATGTTCCATGTGCCCTCCAAATTGCTAAATACGTTCACAAACAGCATGATTCCTATTTTCCGAGGGAGAAGCCAAGTGACAGTCTACCATACTAGTGTTTCATCATCAAAGAGCTGTCAGACAGACTTCTTCTGCACTTCATCCAGATGCTCCCAGTCTACTTCCTCCACAGCTTCCATCTCAATCTCAACACTTACATTCAACCCATTTCTGTGAACCCAAAAAGACAGCATGAAATCCAATAAAATAACACAGTAAGACAGCAACATTCATTCAAAATGAGTCGCCGTTTTGGTAATGGTTTTGTTCATTATCTTAGATCACTACCACGCCAACAACTATGGCCATAATGAGCATGGTTGGTTACATGCACACAATAATTACATTAAATGCTTTGCAAGAAGAAAGATTTCCCTAATAATCCTGTTTACATGGACACATCTGAAATCAGGCTACCTGATGGGACTTGTGTAGGAAATCGCCAATCAAAATAAACATTCTACCACAGCGACCATGTTATTTTTGCGAAGCCTATTTGATTCTGAGTTCGGACATATAAAGTTTGTATGTGAAAACTATTTCTAAGATGCATACCGAATTCACTTCACTCGCACATTAGAGGTAGGCTTGCGCTACCGGTACATACGCAGATCAAATGCACCACCAGAACACCGATTAAGCTGTTTACACTATTAATTCAAAAGATATCTCCGAAAACCAGGTGTTTTAATCAGCGTATGCCTACTTCCATTTTGACCTTACGCTGATTTAGATGAGCAGAGGAAAGTGTTTACACGACTATTGCCATAATCAGTTCAATATCAAATTATTAGTGTGCATGTAAACGTACTCAATGAGACACAGGGGAGAGCTAGCTACATGTACTCTAACATTTGCCAACAGTGAGGTGATTAGCACTGATTACAGCAATTACAGCCCCAAGCACTGATTGAAACACACATAATTACAGTACCAGTCAAAAGTTTGGACACACCTACTCATTCAAGAGTTTTTCTTTATTTTTACTATTTTCTACATTGTAGAATAATAGTGAAGACATCAAAACTATGAAATAACACATATGGAATTATGTAGCAACCAAAAAAGTGTTAAACAAATCAAAATATATTTTATATTTGAGATTCTTCAAATAGCCACCCTTCGCCTTGATGACAGCTTTGCACACTCTTGGCATTCTCTCAACCAGCTTCACTTGGAATGCTTTTCCAACAGTCTTGAAGGAGTTCCCACATATGCTGAGCACTTGTTGGCTTCTTTTCCTACACTCTGCCGTCCGAATTCATCTCAAACCATCTCATTTGTGTTGAGGTCGGGAGATTGTTGAGGCCAGGTCATCTGATGCAGCACTCCATCACTCTCCTTCTTGGTAAAATAGCCCTTACACTGCCTGGAGGTGTGTTGTGTCATTGTCCGGTTGAAAAACAAAGGATAGTCCCACTAAGCCCAAACCAGATGGGATGGCGTATCGCTGCAGAATGCTGTGGTAGCCATGCTGGTTAAGTGTGCCTTGAATTCTAAATAAATCACAGACAGTGTCACCAACAAAGCACCCCCACACCATAACACCTCCTCCTCCATGCTTTACGGTGGGAAATACACATGCGGAGATCATCCGTTCACCCACACCGCGTCTCACAAAGACACAGCGGTTGGAACCAGAAATCTCCAATTTGGACTCCAGACCAAAGGACAAATTTCCACCGGTCTAATGTCCATTGCTCGTGATTCTTGGGCAAAGCAGGTCTCTTCTTATTATTGGTGTCCTTTAGTAGTGGTTTCTTTGCAGCAATTCGACCATGAAGGCCTGATTCACACAGCCCCCCCTACCTTGTCACAACACAACTGATTGGCTCAAATGCATTAAAGGAGGAAAGAAATTCCACATATTAACTTTTAAGAAGGCACACCTTTTAATTGAAATGCATTCCAGGTGAAGCTGGTTTAGAGAATGCTAAGAGCATGCAAAGCTGTCATCAAGGCAAAGGGTGGCTATTTAAATAATTAGTTTAACACTTTTTTGGTTACATGATTCCATATGTGTTATTTCATAGTTATGTCTTCACTATTATTCTACAATATAAAAAACAGTAAAAATAAAGAAAAACCCTTGAATGAGTAGGTGTGTCCAAACTTTTGACTGGTAGTGTACATAGAGAGAAAGCAGTAAGTGTGTGTGTGTGTGTACGATGGTACTGACCCTGTTTTCATCGTAGATTATCTGCACCAGGCTACGGTGCTTGGCCTCGCTGGGCGGGGGAGAGATCATGGACCGCTCCGGCTCCTGGGGCTTTGCTGCCTCCTCCTCCAGCTGTTGCTGCAGGTCACAAACACACACACACACTCAGGGTTACTGTTGAACACAGTGTGCAGACAAGATGTACCTTTAAATCAGATTGGGAGAAGAACACGCAAGAGAAATATGACAGATAAAGGTTATCATCACAAGTCCTGAACAAAGGCAAAAGGCCCGATCCTGCAGCACCTTTGTGCTTCTCTGTTTCCGTGGAGACAGGTTACTCACGCAGTGTGTGTGTAGCTCCTCCCTCTCTTGTTACTCATCATCTCCAGCAGTGATGAGCCTAACTGTCCTATTAGCTGTAAATAGCTTAACACTTGAACAGCGGCCAGTTTTTAAAAAAAGATAAAAGAACACCTTACTGCACCAAGGGGACTGTGAAGAGACACAGCCATTTTATATATCTTGTATTGTAATTTACACAGTACTATGTATTAGACCTAGATATGTGTGTATGTACTGATATGCAGACTGTGTGTCACGTTTTAAATCTATGCATTTCAGTCCTTGACTAATAATGTTCTGTACTATGTATTGTCATATTTCATGTAGACCCCAGGAAGAGTAGCTGATGCTTTTTCAGTGGCTAATAGGGATCCTAATAAATACCAAATAGGCCAACGGCCACTGACGTTTGATTTTGTAAATAAAACAAATCTGCATAAAAAAAGCAACGTCCTGCTCCATCCCTGACTTTTCCTAACTATTGGTATTTTACATTGCTCAGTTGTCAGATTTAAAAGAAATCACAAACAGAAAAGTATTTAGAGGCTGTTTACCTGTTGTAGTTTTTATTTTACATCTATTACTACCTTAAGGGGCCAAGACAAATGTGCCGTAGGGCATTGGTACCCAGGCACTAACGCGTCGCTTTCCTCACTGAAGGAATGACGTCAACGGATGAATGGGCGATAGAAACCAGATAGAAACTGATCATTGTGCCGTGACTACAATTGAATTTGAATGAACTGAATGATGAGCATGAGGGTGAAGAGGGTGATTAAATTTGAATGATCAATGTGGGGTCTTCATTTGATTCTGATGTTGACTTTGGGTCTCCGCCTCCCATGCCTGAGCCTATGAGAAGCTGTAACTGGAGTGTATTACTTACTATAACTCTATTACTAGTCAAATCTATAAATGAAATTGATCAGATGTATTACACTAATGTTTTTATTGTAAGGGAAACTAAATAGGCTATACGTGTTGCAGTAAGCCTTTGTAGAATAATACAAAACATATCCCTGGCTCTATCCAAACAAATACCTCTTGTTTTAATATATTTTCATGGATATATTTGTACAGTTCACAGATCAGTGTCTTACTGGAGGCATTTATAGGTCTAACATTGCAAATTTCATCATGAATTGCTCAAAAATGGCTTGTGATACAAATGTAAAAAGCATGTTAAACATCTTTCCTCCATTTTTACATTTTAGTAATTTAGCAGACGCTCTTATCCAGAGCGACTTACAGTTAGTGAGTGCATACATTTTTTCATACTGGCCCCCGTGGGAATCGAACCTACAACCCTGGCGTTGCGAGCGCCATGCTCTACCAACTGAGCTACACGGGACCTATGAAGTTCCTATGTGAGAATAGCCAGAACATAGTCAAAGCAATGGCACAGTGGTCATGGCAGCGTCCATTGAACTGATCCATTATGTCCACAATGTGTATTAAGTGCTGACATTATGGCCTTCTCAGGGCAAAGGCAGAATCGTAGACCTCCAATAACTTACATAACGGTTTATTACATCTTCAAGTAAAATTTCAAAAGTGAAATAAATGTATGATGCTCCAATAAACAGGATATGTAAGTATGAGTAATAAGAAATTAAACATAAACAGACTACAGGCAATGTTGGTTGTATGTGGCAGCAGAGCTGTAGGTCTGTTAGTGACCCAGCCAGGGGTGTTAATGAAGCTGCATCTCTGGGTGCTGGGGCTCCCTGTCAGTGTGCTGCATGCTATGCAGCACTAGAGCCAGTCCCCTTCCTCCCTCCCTCCCTCCCTCCCCCAGAAAGAAGCCTGGCCCAGGGCCTCAGCAGGGGGAGAGAAAGCTGGCCCTGGGCCCCCAGAGGATCCACAGCAGAATGGAGCGTGATGGATCATCCTGTGCCCCAATCGGGCTGGATAAGCATCTGGGGAGGAAAACACAAACATTCCCAGAACCCCCTTCTCTTCCTAAACCCACCACGGAGTAAAATAAAATAAACTAGCCGTCCTGAGCATGGCTGACACAACACAGGCTGGCTGTAACCTGAGCCCCAGCCCCCCTCTCTGCCAGAACTCTTTAAATAAAGTTTTACCACACTACTTAATTGCTCCAGATGTTTTAATGCTTGGAGAGCTGTGTGGAGGAAAGCACTATGGCGGGGGGAGGGGGGGTGAACTGTTAAAAAAAGAAAACATTCATTTAAAAAAACATAGCGTGTGTTGAGGGAAAGGGAGGGGGATTTATTTATTTTTCTAGGTAGCAGAGCTTACTCTCTCAATCATTCACTGGGCCTCACCACTCTCGCGCTCTTCTCTGCTGTCGCCCACCGCAGCCCATTCCCCCTCCGCCCACCCCCATTCCTAGGGCTGGGCGATATGGCTTCAAAATCATCTCGATTTTTTCAGACTTATGGGCTATTCACAAGATATATATATATATATATACAGTTGAGGTCGGAAGTTCACATACATTTAGGTTGGAGTCATTAAAACTCGTTTTTCAACCACTCCACAAATTTCTTGTTAACAAACTATAGTTTTGGCAAGTCGGTTAGGACATCTACTTTGTGCATGACACAAGTACTTTTTCCAAAAATTGTTTACAGACAGATTATTTCACTTATAATTCACTGTATCACAATTCCAGTGGGTCAGAAGTTTACATACACTAAGTTGACTGTGCCTTTAAACAGCTTGAACAATTCCAGAAAATGATGTCATGGCTTTATAAGCTTCTGATACGCTAATTGACATAATTTGAGTCAATTGAAGGTGTACATGTGGATGTATTTCAGGGCCTACCTTCAAACTCAGTGCCTCTTTGCTTGACATCATGGGAAAATCAAAAGAAATCAGCCAAGACCTCAGAAAAAAATGGTAGACCTCCACTAGTCTGGTTCATTCTTGGAAGCAATTTCCAAACGCCTGAAGGTACCACGTTCATCTGTACAAACAATAGTATGCAAGTATAAACACCATGGGACCACACAGTCGTCATACCGCTCAGGAAGGAGACGCGTTCTGTCTCCTAGAGATGAACGTACTTTGGTGCGAAAAGTGCAAATCAATCCCAGAACAGCAGCAAAGGACCTTGTGAAGATGCTGGAGGAAACAGGTACAAAAGTATCTATATCCACAGTAAAACGAGTCCTATATCGACATAACCTGAAAGGCCGCTCAGCAAGGAAGAAGCCACTGCTCCAAAACCACTATAAAAAAGCCAGACTACGGTTTGCAACTGCACATGGGGACAAAAATCATACTTTTTGGAGAAATGTCCTCTGGTCTGATGAAAAAAAAATAGAAATGTTTGGCAATAATGACCATCGTTATGTTTGGAGGAAAAAGGGGTCAGCTTGCAAGCAGAAGAACACCATCCCAACCGTGAAACACGGGGGTGTCAGCATCATGCTGTGGGGGTGCTTTGCTGCAGAAGGGACTGGTGCACTTCACAAAATAGATGGCATCATGAGGAAGGAAAATTATTTGGAAATATTGAAGCAACATCTCAAGACATCAGTCAGGAAGTTAAAGATTGTCCATTTGGAAGACCCATTTGCGACCAATGACCCCAAGCGTAGTTCCAAAGTTCTGGCAAAATGGCTTAAGGACAACAAAGTCAAGGTATTGGAGTGGCCATCACAAAGCCCTGACCTCAATACTATAGAACATTTGTGGGCAGAACTGAAAAAGTTGTACTCCTGAGTGGCGCAGTGGTCTAAGGCACTAGCAGTGCTAACTGTGCCACTAGAGATCCTGGTTCGAATCCAGGCTCTGTCGCAGCCGGCCGCGACCGGGAGGCTCATGGGCGGCGCACAATTGGCCCAGCGTCGTCCAGGGTAGGGGAGGGAATGGCCGGCAGGGATGTAGCTCAGTTGATAGAGCATGGCGTTTGCAATGCCAGGGTTGTGGGTTCGTTTCCCACGGGGGGCCAGTATAAAAAAAATATGTATTCACTAACTGTAAGTCGCTCTGGATAAGAGCGTCTGCTAAATGACTAAAATGTAAATGTAAATGTAAAAAGCATGTGCGAGAAAGGAGGCCTACAAACCTTACTCAGTTACACCAGCTCTATCAGGAGGAATAGGCCAAAATTCATCCAACTTATTGTGGGAAGCTTGTGGAAGGCTACCCTAAATGTTTGACCCAAGTTAAACAATTTAAAGGCAATGCTAACCAAATACTAATTGAGTGTATGTAAACTACTGACCCACTGGGAATGTGATGAAAGAAATTAAAGCTTAAATAAATAATTCTCTCTACTATTATTCTGACATTTCACATTCTTAAAATAAAGTGGTGATCCTATCTGACGTAAGACAGGGAATTTTTACTAGGATTAAATGTCAGGAATTGTGAAAAACTGAGTTTAAATGTATTTGGCTAAAGTGTATGTAAACTTCCGACTTTAACTGTATATACACACACATACATACATATATATATACACATATATACACACACTACAGGTCAAAAGTTTTAGAACACCTACTCATTCAAGGGTTTTCCTTTATTTTTACTATTTTCTACATTGTAGAATAATAGTGAAGACATCAAAGTTATTAAACAACACACGGAATCATGTAGTAACCAAAAAAGTGTTAAACAAATCAAAACATATTTTATATTTGAGATTCTTCAAATAGCCACCCTTTGCCTTGATGACAGCTTTGCACACTCCTGGCATTCTCTCAACCAGCTCCATGAGGTAGTCACCTGGAATGCATTTCAATTAACAGGTGTGCCTTCTTAAAAGTTAATTTGTGGAATTTCATTCCTTCTTAATGCGTTTGAGCCAATCAGTTGTGTTGTGACAAGGTAGGGGGGTATACAGAAGATAGCCCTATTTGGTCAAATGGAATTAAAATGGATTTTTTGGGGGTTTGTATCATTTGATTTACACAACATGCCTACCACTTTGAAGACGTAAAATATTTTTTTTGTGAAACAAACAAGAAATAAGACAAAAAAAACAGAAAACTTGAGCGTGCATAACTATTCACCCCCCCCCCCCCCCCCCCCACTGGGATTTTTGCCCATTCTTCAAGGCAAAACTGCTCCAGCTCCTTCAAGTTGGATGGGTTCCGCTGGTGTACAGCAATCTTTAAGTCTTACCACAGATTCTCAAATGGATTGAGGTCTGGGCTTTGACTAGGCCATTCCAATACATTTCCCCTTAAACCACTTGAGTGTTGCTTTAGCAGTATGCTTAGGGTCATTGTCCTGCTGGAAGGTGAACCTCCGTCCCAGTCTCAAATCTCTGGAAGACTGAAACAGGTTTCCCCTCAAGAATTTCCCTGTATTTAGCGCCATTCATCATTCCTTCAATTCTGACCAGTTTCACAGTCCCTGCCAATGAAAAACATCCCCACAGCATGATGCTGCCACCACCATGCTTCACGGTGGGGATGGTGTTCTTGGGGTTGATGAGAGGTGTTGGGTTTGCGCCAGACATAGCGTTTTCCTTGATGGCCAAAAAGCTCAATTTTAGTCTCATCTGACCAGAGTACCTTCTTCCATATGTTTGGGAAGTCTCCCACGTGGCTTTTGGCGAACACCAAACGTGTTTGCTTATTTTTTTCTTTAAGCAATGGCTTTTTTCTGGCCACTCTTCCGTAAAGCCCAGCTCTGTGGAGTGTACGGCTTAAAGTGGTCCTATGGACAGATACTCCAATCTCCGCTGTGGAGCTTTGCAGCTCCTTCAGGGTTATCTTTGGTCTCTTTGTTGCCTCTCTGATTAATACCCTCCTTGCCTGGTCCGTGAGTTTTGGTGGGCGGCCCTCTCTTGGCAGGTTTGTTGTGGTGCCATATTCTTTCCATTTTTTAATAAAGGATTTAATGGTGCTCCGTGGGATGTTCAAAGTTTCTGATATTTTTTTATAACCCAACCCTGATCTGTACTTCTCCACAACTTTGCCCCTGACCTGTTTGGAGAGCTCCTTGGTCTCCATGGTGCTGCTTGCTTGGTGGTGCCCCTTGCTTAGCGGTGTTGCAGACTCTGGGGCCTTTCAGAACAGGTGTATATATACTGAGATCATGTGACAGATCATGTGACACTTAGATTGCACACAGGTGGACTTTATTTAACCTATTATGTGACTTCTGAAGGTAATTGGTTGCACCAGATCTTATTTAGGGGCTTCATAGCAAAGGGGGTGAATACATATGCACGCACCACATTTCCGTTATTTATTTTTGAGAATTTTTTGAAACAAGTTATTTTTTCATTCCACTTCACCAATTTGGACTATTTTGTGAATGTCCATTACATGAAATCCAAATAAAAATCAATTTAAATTACAGGTTGTAATGCAACAAAATAGGAAAAACGACAAGGGGGATGAATACTTTTGCAAGGCACTGTGTATATATACAGTGGGGAGAACAAGTATTTGATACACTGCCGATTTTGCAGGTTTTCCTACTTACAAAGCATGTAGAGGTCTGTAATTTTTATCATAGGTACACTTCAACTGTGAGAGACGAAATCTAAATCCAGAAAATCACATTGTATGATTTTTAAGTAGTTAATTTGCATTTTATTGCATGACATAAGTATTTGATCACCTACCAACCAGTAAGAATTCCAGCTCTCACAGACCTGTTAGTTGTTCTTTAAGAAGCCCTCCTGTTCTCCACTCATTACCTGTATTAACTGCACCTGTTTGAACTTGTTACCTGTATAAAAGACACCTGTCCAGACACTCAATCAAACAGACTCCAACCTCTCCACAATGGCCAAGACCAGAGAGCTGTGTAAGGACATCAGGGATAAAATTGTAGACCTGCACAAGGCTGGGATGGGCTACAGGACAATAGGCAAGCAGCTTGGTGAGAAGGCAACAACTGTTGGCGCAATTATTAGAAAATGGAAGACGTTCAAGATGACGGTCAAACACGCTCGGTCTGGGGCTCCATGCAAGATCTCACCTTGTGGGGCATCAATGATCATGAGGAAGGTGAGGGATCAGCCCAGAACTACACGGCAGGACCTGGTCAATGACCTGAAGAGAGCTGGGACCACAGTCTCAAAGAAAACCATTACTAACACACTACGCCGTCATGGATTAAAATCCTGCAGCGCACGCAAGGTCCCCCTGCTCAAGCCAGCGCATGACCAGGCCCGTCTGAAGTTTGCCAATGACCATCTGGATGATCCAGAGTAGGAATGGGAGAAGGTCATGTGGTCTGATGAGACAAAAATAGAGCTTTTTGGTCTAAACTCCACTCACCGTGTTTGGAGGAAGAAGAAGGATGAGTACAACCACAAGAACACCATCCCAACCGTGAAGCATGGAGGTGGAAACATCATTCTTTGGGGATGCTTTTCTGCAAAGGGGACAGGACGACTGCACCGTATTGAGAGGAGGATGGATGGGGCCATGTATCGCGAGATCTTGGCCAACAACCTCCTTCCCTCAGTAAGAGCATTGAAGATGGGTCGTGGCTGGGTCTTCCAGCATGACAACGACCCGAAACACACAGCCAGGGAACTAAGGAGTGGCTCCGTAAGAAGCATCTCAAGGTCCTGGAGTGGCCTAGCCAGTCTCCAGACCTGAACCCAATAGAACATCTTTGGAGGGAGCTGAAAGTCCGTATTGCCCAGCAACAGCCCCGAAACCTGGAGGATCTGGAGAAGGTCTGTATGGAGGAGTGCGCCAAAATCCCTGCTGCAGTGTGTGCAAACCTGGTCAAGACCTACAGGAAACGTATGATCTCTGTAATTGCAAACAAAGGTTTCTGTACCAAATATTAAGTTCTGCTTTTCTGATGTATCAAATACTTATGTCATGCAATAAAATGCAAATTAATTACTTTAAAATCATACAATGTGATTTTCTGGATTTTTATTTTAGATTCTGTCTCTCACAGTTGAAGTGTACCTATGATAAAATGTACAGACCTCTACATGCTTTGTAAGTAGGAAAACCTGAAAATTCTGCAGTGTATCAAATACTTCTTCTCCCCACTGTATATATATATATACATATATATATATATATATATATATATATATATATATATCAACAACAAATTAAATGTTCTCTCTAAATAAGCTTTGTTGTACAATTAAAGGTCAAATACACTGAATTTCAAACAGTCAGCAATAATCTAATGAATTTATAGGTTGTGAAGTTACACCTAGGCTAAATATAAGACTTCCACAACCATAAGACCAACTAACAATGTAATTAGTTTATCAAAATAGTTCAACCTGCTTTTTTGCAATTATCACTGATCTGGCTTTCAAGTCTGTCTATGAAAATGCCCTTTTTTGTTAATTTTTTTACCAGAACCATGCCTAATGCACATGCACTAATAATGACTAACTTCTTGTAACAGGCATTAGGCTTTAGAGAATTAACCCAGGTCTCAAACAATCTCTCAAGCATGAGTCCACGTGCTAGTGAGTAGCCAGCTTTATATTTCAAGTTTAGCCAACTTGGATCTATTTGCAAGCTAACAAGGCAGAACAGTTGGATTGTTATGAACACACCCTTCTGTCCTTCTCCAACTGTTTGAACAGCATGTTAGCCTGTCCACTTTGTTCAGATGTTGAAATCAAGTGGCCTACCTCATTTCTCAGAATGAGAATGAGTTGCCAATTCCTTGTATAACTATTTTATAATTATTGCACATTATAAAACAGACTAGACAGCTAGTATAACAGTTTTTGGCTAAAATGATGTTAGCGGTACTTGAATGTGCGCAACAAACTGAGCATTCATTTTCCCAAATCCATGTTCATTGATACTCTCGTTTTATTAGTGTCTGCTTTGTGCGCAATTTGAGTAGTTGAAACACAAAGGGTATCGTTAGATAAACGTTAACTTCTCCTCTATTACAGTAAAATAATGTCTCAATGTGTTTCGGTGTCCATATGACCGATTCTGTTGGACCAAACCTCAAATGCAAATAGGGAGATGAAACCACTTGTCAGAGACGAAGAAGTGATATTTCAGCTTTGTTATTGTGACAGGCAGGGGCTTGGCGTGTGTAAACCAGAGGAAGAGGCAAAGCGAGAGGTTTCACTCTCACTAAAATCCGTCCAAAATAAGGCCAACGCGATTCTATGGGCTTATTTTGGACCTAAGCTTGTCACCTGCCTTCCCACCTTTGGGACAACGAATCCCATTGTTAGGGCGAAGACATGTGCATCTCGTCATTATATACAGATCTCTGGTGTAAATGGGAAGGTGCACACAGCACAGAAGGCGCGAAGGAGACAAGACCTAAAAGACAACATGAGAACAAGCGGACATAAACGCTCATAAAAAAACACACAAAAAACGTAATTCTTGAGATACAGGCATTTGGAATATTGCGCAAAAACTAAATAGAATTAATCAAATGAATTCGATATATCGCCCACACCTACCCTTTCCCCTCCCACAGTGGACCGTGTCATGGGTTGCAGGTGGCCTAGATTTATGAAGAAGGGTGTTGAGTGCCAGTCAAAGAAGAGACGTGAGAGGGTGGGGAAGGCTGGAGATATCGGCACGTTTGCGTAGAGGGGATGGTGTAGGGTGGTGGGGGTTGGGTGGTGGAGCGAGGCCTGTGAATAATTCTATAAAACATGATGTGGCAGGCAGCCAAGAGGGAGATGGCGAGGAAGGAATACGAGTGGTTTAACAGTCACAAAACCTCCGCCATAATCCTCCTCCCCCCCGGGGGGGAGCTGTTATTTATGGTCTTGTATATTTTTTACCTACTATTCTCCTAAAAAAGGAAGAGAGGAGAAAGTTAAAGGAGAAGAGAAAGCAACTGCCTAGAAGCAGAGCATTGTGGCAGGCTGAGTGAGCCCTAACTACAGTAGTAGCACAGTACAATAATTACAGCAATATAGCCATGTCTGGGCTTTACTGTGTGAAGACCCACTGAAGGCGATGAGAGGGATAATGGATTTAACCACAGATGGATACATTTTCAGGAAGACTGCTGGAACACTCAGAGAACAAACTGACAGTAAACACACAGTGCAGGCCACGCACTGTCACAGAAACATTCAGGCTCAATGAGAAGCAATGACACTGATAGACACACTTAGGTCACACTTAGAAGATAAAGCATATAGATGCCCGATTGCACTTGGTACCAAATCAAAAACCGTTATCTAAACACAGTCTCATAATGACAAACAGACAAGCACCAAACAAACCGCAGTGAAGAGGACCTATAAACCATGGTTGTACGGTACCTGTACCTGTTTCTTGCGTAGCTTGCAGATCTGCTGCTCCACCATGGTGATTTCCCGGTCCACGCGGTCCATGTTCTGGATGAGCTCCTCCTTGGAGAAGCGGGCTGGCACCAGGTCCAGGTCCGGGTCCATCTGGGCCGGGCTGACGGGGGAGATGGGCTCCAGCTTCCCCATGGAGCTGCCCCGGTCCTGGAGGGAGATAGAGGTGACATAGAGCAGTGGTTCCCAAATTGTGGGGTGGGGGCGCGAGGGGTCCCATAAATATTGTTGTAATTTTTTTGTCACTCAAAAATCACATGAATACATTAGACATGGCAAAATGTATAGAATTGCAAGAAAATTAGCATTAAAACTGCAACATTTTCTTCACCACCGAGAGGGGTGTGAACAGTTTGTGTCATGAACAGTGCTTATGCCCATAGAAATGTGTGTGCGCGCAGAGGGGGGTGCGGGATGTTCCCCAATGCTGGAAGGGGGGCCCAGAGGGAAAAAGTTTGGGAACCCCTGACAAATAAGATGTGAACGCATCAGTTTATAGGTGTTTCACAATACCAACACTGTTTACATAGTCCATTATAAATATTATCAGGTTGCTTGGCAAACAGAATACACACAAAGTATACAGTTAAAACGTGAACTTCTAAAAAGACCTGAACATAGATGGATGAAAATAGATGGATCTATTCCTGTTTAGATTGCAGCCATCGATTAGACAGCAACGCTAAACTGGCCCAGCCTAATTCAGTAACTGGTTTAGAGGCAACAATGACATACTGCGTCTCTGTCTCTGTCTCTCTCTCTCCCTCTCCCTCTGTGTATCTGTCTCTGTGTGCGGTCTGTGATATGGGATACTCTGATAGACATGTGACCTAAACACCCTGTTTACATCTCCTTTGGGAAGGCAGCAGCACGCTACGATAATTAAGTCCTCTGGGTAATGAAAGCCTGTGTCAGTGTCTCACAGTTACTAGACCACACTAACGAATATTAAATCAGACTACAAACCAGGTATATTCTAAGAACATTGAACCTGGCTCTGTGAGGATTTTTTGTTTGATTTGAAGGATGAAAGGCATTTTTCCTATTTTGTTGCCTTACAACCTGGAATAAAAATGTATTTTGGGGGGGGTTGTATCATTTGATTTACACAACATGCCTACCACTTTGAAGATGCAAAATCTTGTTTCACAAGAAATAAGACAAAAAAACTGAAAACTTGACACATACCGTACTGTATACAGTAGGGACAGGCAAAAGAGGACTATAGTCCATAATTGTTCAGTGTAGCTTAGCATTTAACAAGCATGGACTAGGTATTTGACGGTTCTAGTACTGTACATCCTAATCTCAGCCAAGGATGAGAGAAGCAACACTCCAAAGGTTATTAATGTTACAAGCATGGGAAGTGTGAGCAAACAAGTAAGGCTTTGCTGAAAAGAAATACAGCATCTTATACCAACACAACTCCCAGTAAGCCACTGATCCCCCAATTGTAAACCCCCACCAACCCACTGTGTGTGTGTGTGTGTGTGTGTGTGTGTGTGTGTGTGTGTGTGTGTGTGTGTGGGAGACAGCGAGAAAATGGAAGTGTCAGTGAGTGGGAACCAAGTTTCCTCCTGCGTAAGGTATGTGTGTGTGTAGAGAGACGAACAAAGTAAATGAGAATGTGTGATATGTTATTTTTAAACTGCTAAAATGAGCGTTATATAACAGGGCTAATCTGGAGGAAGCAGGCAGGCTCAGGCTGGGTCTAGCTGCTCTCTAGCTGAAATGTCAACGGGAGGAAAGGGGTTGAATGGACTGGCTGGGTCTGGGAGGAGATGAGATGGGATGGGATGAAATGACGAGGCTCCAGGCTGCTAGTCATACACGTCCATCACAGACACAGAGAATCCTACCAGTGTCTTTTTGGGCTGCTAAGCGTCTCCCTTTCTAATCATAGACTTGGCATGTTGCTACAACCCCTTGTTATATGATATAGCATAAAGGGGCAAACTGCAGTTCAAACGATAAGGAAGTGGTCACTAGTTTGTACTGAGGCAGTCAGTTCCATCACTCTGAGAAATGATGATGTAAATGCAGAGACGAAAGAAGAGTTCATATTGTGTGATTGTGTGTGTGTGTACTTTGTAAGAAAATCCTTGATATAATGTCTTTAGAAAAGGCAATGTAGGAGGATGAAATTGTAGCCCTACTTCAATGAAAACTGAAATATCATATAAAATGGTAGGTACAAGGTAAGACCTTCAGAACTGTCTGAAAAGCAACCAATTTCAGCTCTGCAACCTCTTATACCAGAGTTAACTCAAGGACTTCGGAGTTTGTGTGAGACACTGAGGTGTTTGGTCAGGAGGGTTTTCATCTAGTGAGAGGGCTATCTATCAAAAAGAGGGTTAGTTCTCCTGGGCTTTCAAGTGTCTAGACCCACACCATGTCTAGGACATACACCAAGACTGTCCTCTGTTCTTGTGAAGAGCAACACGTCTCCACACACTGCTAGCAGACAGTGTGAAAATAAGTGACCCATGTTAAAGCCTGTCCCCACTGCAGAGCATATACCCTGGTTATTCCACTCACTAATACAACTAAAATTGAACCAACTTTAACTTTCGACTGTGTGTGATTGTATGTACAGGTACACATACAGTACATGTGCAATGAATGCATGCATGCTGAGTGAGCACAGGCTTTGATACAGCGTGCATGCTGTACGTGCAGTATGTGTCAGTGAAAATACACTGAGTGTACAAAACATTAGGAACACCTGCTCTTTCCATGACAGACTGACCATGTGAATCTAGGAGAAAGCTATGATCCCTTATTGAGGTCACCTGTTAAATCCACTTCAAATCAGTGTAGATGAAGGGGAGGAGACAGGTTAAAGAAAGATGTTTACACCTTGAGAGAATTGAGACATGGATTGTGTATGTATGTGTGCCATTCAGAGGGTGAATGGGTAAGGCAAAATATTTAAGTGCCTTTGAACAGGGTATGGTAGTAGGTGCCAAGCGCACCAGTTTGTGTGTCAAGAACAGTTTCCCGTGTGTTTCAAGAATGGCCCACCATGCAAAGGACATCCAGCCAACTTGACCAGACTGTGGGAAGCATTGGAGTCAACATGGGCAGCATCCCTGTAGAACACTTTCGAGACCTTGTAGTCCATGCCCCGATGAATTGAGGGCAAAAGGAGGTGCAACTCAATATTAGGAAGGTGTTCCTAATGTTTTGTGCACTCAGTGTATGTGCACTCCATAACACAATTGAAAGGAGCAGGGCAAAACATCCAGTTGTTTTCATGTTAGCAGGTGTTCTTGAGATCACATTATTTAGTCTTGTTAAAAACAGAGCGAGAGAAAACAGAATACTACAGCAGGTGCACAACTAATCTTAGCCTAGGTGACATTTTGAAGTAAGATTTATTTTGTGTCAATGGCAATGCTCGAACCTAAAGAAACAAGAGCCCCTTACATTTCCTCACAGCAAGTGCTACTAAGTGGGGGTTAGCCTAAATTACTCAGACGACTATGTGAAGCCTGACCTTCCCTGAACATAAAAACAGCCTGTGCCAAAAGCTAATCAGTACAGATTCAGAGCTGCCAGTATTATGACTGACAATACAGAACACCACATCATGACCGACCAGCAGACAGGAGACTGTGGGGGAAAGGTGTCCAGGGAAGGGGGCAGCACACACACACGTGACTATTACATCCAAGCTGGCAGTCTGGCATGGACATGTTCGCCTCCAGACCACCCCAGTCCCCAATTTATTACATTCAGTCTTACATGAAAGGTATTTGGGTTTTCACAACAGCATAAATATATATCTCTGTCAGACTGATAGGTCAGCCCACATGTTAGAGTGGTGTGGCCAGAGTGTGGCACGCATGGACATTTGGTGAAGTCACAGCTCGGAGGTGTGAAGTAGTGGTCTTCGTGGGTCCAAAAAGTTGGAACCGTTCCGAAATTGACTTGGGGCTTTTACACCCGGACCCGATATGCATAAATAAAAAAGAAATACAGAGACCCATTCCGAACGAACCCGAGGACAACTAGAACCGTTCTGTATAGACCTGGTAGGATCCAGACCCGGTCCGATCAGAGTGAGGGAAGCAGCAGAAAAGGCTATTTCTAAGCTACTTTATTAACCGGAGCTGATAAAGCGCGAGGGAGAGGTGGTAGAGAGGTGCCACTCTAGCAGGCTGTGAGTGAGCGAGTGACAAGGGGAGCAGGGAGATAGAGACGAGAGACAGCAACCAACCAAGCCGACTTGCGCTAGGTGTAGACTAATTGCTGCCATAGCTAGGTTATTTATCATCCAATATGATTACGTAGTAGTACCCGTCTTGACAGCATCAAATCTAGCTAGCCTAATTGAGGCAGTATGCACTTTCTCGTCCTACACAGCTACAAACAACAACAACAACTCCAGAATATTAAGTAACAGCCTACCTGTTGGATCTTGGTCGTTGTAGCACATCTTTCTCCTTTAACTTTTAATTCCATCATTTTAATTCCATCGGGATATCTCCTAACTTTTGCCACACACGGAGGCTCTACGACTGTTGCCGATTGCCACGTTGATGACTTATGATCAACCAACAACAGGCTACGTGCGCCACTCTCGTGAAAAGCAAGAGCAGCAGCATCATTATACAGTGAGGGAAAAAAGTATTTGATCCCCTGCTGATTTTGTACGTTTGCCCACTGACAAAGAAATGATCAGTCTATAATTTTAATGGTAGGTTTATTTGAACAGTGAGAGACAGAATAACAACAAAAAAATCCAGAAAAACGCATGTCAAAAATGTTATAAATTGATTTGCAGTTTAATGAGGGAAATAAGTATTTGACCCCCTCTCAATCAGAAAGATTTCTGGCTCCCAGGTGTCTTTTATACAGGTAACGAGCTGAGATAAGGAGCACATTCTTAAAGGGAGTGCTCCTAATCTCAGCTTGTTACCGGTATAAAAGACACCTGTCCACAGAAGCAATCAATCAATCAAATTCCAAAGTCTCCACCATGGCCAAGACCAAATAGCTCTCCAAGGATGTCAGGGACAAGATTGTAGACCTACACAAGGCTGGAATGGGCTACCATCGCCAAGCAGCTTGGTGAGAAGGTGACAATTTGGTGCGATTATTCACAAATGGAAGAAACACAAAAGAACTGTCAATCTCCCTCGGCCTGGGGCTCCATGCAAGATCTCACCTCGTGGAGTTGCAATGATCATGAGAACGGTGAGGAATCAGCCCAGAACTACACGGGAGGATCTTGTCAATGATCTCAAGGCAGCTGGGACCATAGTCACCAAGAAAACAATTGGTAACACACTATGCCGTGAAGGACTGAAATCCTGCAGTGCCCGCAAGGTCCCCCTGCTCAAGAAAGCACATATACAGGCCCGTCTGAAGTTTGCCAATGAACATCTGAATGATTCAGAGGAGAACTGGGTGAAAGTGTTGTGGTCAGATGAGACCAAAATCGAGCTCTTTGGCATCAACTCTACTCGCCGTGTTTGGAGGAGGAGGAATGCTGCCTATGACCCCAAGAACACCATCCCCATGGTCAAACATGGAGGTGGAAACATTATGCTTTGGGGGTGTTTTTCTGCTAAGGGGACAGGACAACTTCACCGCATCAAAGGGACGATGGACGGGGCAATGTACCGTCAAATCTTGGGTGAGAACCTCCTTCCCTCAGCCAGGGCATTGAAAATGGGTCGTAGATGGGTATTCCAGGATGACAATGACCCAAAACACACGGCCAAGGCAACAAAGAAGTGGCTCAAGAAGAAGCACATTAAGGTCCTGGAGTGGCCTAGCCAGTCTCCAGACCTTAATCGAATAGAAAATCTGTGGAGGGAGCTGAAAGTTTGAGTTGCCAAACGTCAGCCTCGAAACCTTAATGACTTGGAGAAGATCTGCAAAGAGGAGTGGAACAAAATCCCTCCTGAGATGTGTGCAAACCTGGTGGCCAACTACAAGAAATGTCTGACCTCTGTGATTACCAAGAAGGGTTTTGTCACCAAGTACTGTCATGTTTTGCAGAGGGGTCAAATATGTATTTCCCTCATTAAAATGCAAATCAATTCATAACATTTTTTACATGCGTTTTTCTGGATTTTTTTGTTGTTATTCTGTCTCTCACTGTTCAAATAAACCTACCATTAAAATTATAGACTGATCATTTCTTTGTCAGTGGGCAAATGTACAAAATCAGCAGGGGATCAAATACTTTTTTCCCTCACTGTACAATCTCTCTCTACTGCAGCAGTCGCATTCGAGACCCATGACAATCATATCAGATCTGACCCAGACCCGTGAAATTATTTAGAATTCTGGATCTGGACCCGCTTGGGTATTCGGGTACAGGTGGATCCGTGAAGACCTCTAGTGTGAAGAATGACCTTCCAGCCCCCAGACAGTAGCCCTCTCCCTCCACACACACACACACACACAGTGTTTCCCCTACACACATTTAGCAGCTGCTAAATCATGGCCGCCACAAATAACAATTATAATAATCATATATTTTTTTTTATATATACAATTTTTGGGATGGTAAAACAGTGTAAACTTAAACGACTAAAACCTGATATAATGTATGTAGAAAAGATAATGGCGCAATATATTTGTAAAAAATATCATATTTGAGAATTAACAATCACCAAAATAAAAACTAGACAGTCAGGGAGAATCTAAAATTAATGTCATGGCATGGGGCCCCAATTACACTACCAGTCAAAAGTTTGGACACACCTACTCATTCAAGGGTTTTTCTTAATTTTTACTATTGTTTATTTACATTTTACATTTTTACATTTTAGTCATTTAGCAGACGCTCTTATCCAGAGCCCCTGTGGGAATCGAACCCACAACCCTGGCGTTGCAAACGCCATGCTCTATCAACTGAGCTACATCCCTGCCGGCCATTCCCTCCCCTACCCTGGACGACGCTGGGCCAATTGCGCGCCACCCCATGGGTCTCCCGGTCGCGTCCGGCCACGACAGAGCCTGGATTCGAACCAGGATCTCTAGTGGCACAGCTAGCACTGCGATGCAGTGCCTTAGACCACTGCGCCACATGCATTTATGTTGTAGAATAATAGTGAAGACATCAAAACTATGAAATAACACATATGGAATCATGTAGTAACCAAAAAAGTGTTAAACAAATCAAAATAGATTTGAGATTCTTCAAATAGCCACCCTTTGCCTTGATGACAGCTTTGCACACTCTTGGCATTCTCTCAACCAGCTTCATGAGGTAGTCACCTGGAATGCATTTTAATTAACAGGAGTGCCTTCTTAAAAAGTTAAATTGTGGAATTTCTTTCCTTCTTAATGCGTTTGAGCCAATGTAGGGGGGGTATACAGAAGATAGCCCTATTTGGTAAAAGACCAAGTCCATATTATGGCAAGAACAGCTCAAATAAGCAAAGAGAAACGACAGTCCATCATTACTTTAAGACATGAAGGTCAGTTAATACGGAACATTTCAATAACTTTTAAAGTTTCTTCAAGTGCAGTCGCAAAAAACATCAAGCGCTATGATGAAACTCTCTCATGAGGACCGCCACAGGAATGGAAGACCCAGAGTTACCTCTGCTGCAGAGGATAAGTTCATTAGTTACCAGCCTCAGAAATTGCAGCTCAAATAAATTCTTCAGAGTTCAAGTCACAGACACATCTCAACATCAACTGTTCAGAGGGGACTGTGTGAATCAGGCCTTCGTGGTCGAATTGCTGCAAAGAAACCACTACTAAAAGACACCAATAATAAGAAGAGACCTACTTGGGCCAAGAAACACGAGCAATGGAAATTAGACCAGTGGAAATGTGTCCTTTGGTCTGGAGTCCAAATTGGAGATTTTTGGTTCCAACCGCTGTGTCTTTGTGAAATGCAGTGCGGGTGAACTGATGATCTCCGCATGTGTAGTTCCCACCATAAAGCATAGAGGAGGAGGTGTTATGGGGGTGCTTTGCTGGTGACACTGTCTGTGATTTGTTTATAATTCAAGGCACACTTAACCAGCATGGCTACCACAGCATTCTGCAGCGATACGCCATCCCATCTGGTTTGGGCTTAGTGGGACTATCATTTGTTTTTCAACAGGGCAATGACCCAACACACTTCCAGGCTGTGTAAGGGCTATTTTACCAAGGAGGAGAGTGATAGAGTGCTGCATCAGATGACCTAGCCTACACAATCCCCGACCTCAACCCAATTGAGATGGTTTGGGATAAGTCGGACGGCAGAGTGAAGGAAAAGCAGCCAACAAGTGCTCAGCATATGAGGGAACTCCTTCAAGACTGTTGGAAAAGCATTCCAGGTGAAACTTGTTGAGAGAATGTGTGCAAAGCTGTCATCAAGGCAAAGGGTGGCTATTTGAAATATAAAATATATTTTGATTTGTTTAACACTTTTTTGGTTACTACATGATTCCATATGTGTTATTTCATAGTGTTGATGTCTTCACTATTATTCTACAATGTAGAAAATAGTAAAAATAAAGAAAAACCCTTAAATGAGTAGGTGTCCAAACATTTGACTGGTACTGTATGTTTGAGTCACTCAGATAGCATAAGAACAAGGCATTAGCTTTGAAACGGCCATTTCTCTCTCAGCCCCATGACAAAATGTGTAAAATTGCAGGAAACTAGCTTTAAAACTGCAGCCAAGAGGACGACCTCTAAAACTGTGCCATTGGCCACGCCCATTGTGATGAGATGGGATTAAATGACGAGGCCCCAGGTTGCTAGTCATACACGTGCATCACATCAGACACACGCAATCCTACCAGTGCCTTTTTTGGCTCATAAGCGTCTCTCCACCTCCCCACTAACTTTGCCACCGCTGCTGAAAACAAATCCTAAGGGAAACACTGCACACACACAATCGTAATTTACGCTGCTGCTACTCTGTTTATCATATATCCTGATGTCTAGTCACCTTACCCCTATACATATCTACCTCGATCACTCCAGTATCCCAGCACATTGTAAATATGGTGTTGGAACTGACCCTGTATATATATATATCGTTGTACTTTTTCGTGTTCTTCTTATTTCAAATGTTTATTTCTCGTGTGTTTTTGTTCTATCTTGGGTTTGGAGCTTGCAAGAAAGGCATTTCACTGTACTTGTGCACGTGACATAAAAAATTGAAATACCTCCTCCCTATTCTGTTCTCCCAAGGCTGTGGCTGATCAACAAGCAGAGGCTTAGACAGCAGACGGCCTTCGCTCCATCTAATCCATCTCCCATTGAGGAGAGAAAACAAGACTCTCATTGTGCTGGGTGGAAGTCTGTCATGCTGCCGTGGAACTAAGCCTGTGGATCTGCCTGGACTCCATTACATATCAAGACAGCAGTGGTGGGAATCTGTGATTGATTCAGCCTGAATTTAAAACAGATTCAATTGAGATTTTTCGTCACTGGCCATTTGCTTAACAAGTCACAATAAATTGCATGGACTCACTCTGTGTGCAATAATAGTGTTTAACATGATTTTTTATTGACTACCTCATCTCTGTACCACACACATACAATTATCTTTAAGGTCCCTCAGTCGAGCAGTGAATTTCAAAAACACATTCAACCACAAAGACCAGGGAGGTTTTCCAATACCTTGCAAAGAAGAGCATTTATTGGTAAATGGGAAAAAAATGAAAAATAATAATTATAACATTGAATATCCTTTTGAGCATGGTGAAGTAATTAATTACACTTTGGATGGTGTATCAATACATCCAGTCACTACAAAGGTACAGACGTCCTTCCTAACTCAGTTGCCGGAGAGGAAGGAAAGCGCTCAGGGATTTCACCATAAGGCCAATGGTGACTTTAAAACAGTTAGAGTTTAATGGCTGTGACAGGAGACAGCAGAGGATGGTTCAACAACATTAAAGTTACTCCACAATACTAACCTAATTGACAGAGTGAAAAGAAGGAAGCTTGCACAGAATAAAAAATATTCCAAAACATGCATCCTGTTTACAACAAGGCATTAAAGTAACACTGCAAGAAGTGTGGCAAAGCAATTCACTTTTTGTCCTGAATACAAAGTGTAATGTTAGGGGCAAATCCAATACAACACATTCCTGAGTACGATTCTCCATATTTTCAAGCATAGTGATGGATGCATCATGTTTTGGGTATGCTTGTAATCGGTAAGGCCTGGGGAGTTTTTCAGGATAAAAAAGAAACTGAATGGAGCTAAGCACAGGCAAAATCCGAGAGGAAAACCTGGTTCAGTCTGCTTTCCACCAGACACTGGGATATGAATTCACCTTTCAGCAGGACAATAACCTAAAACACAAGGCCAAATCCACACTGGAGATGCTTATCAAGGAGACAGTGAATGTTCATGGGTGGCCAAGTTACAGTTTGGACTTAAATCTGCTTTAAAATCTATGGCAAGGCCTGAAAATGGTTGTCTAGCAATGATCAACAACAAATTTGACAGAGCTTGACAAATTTTTTAAAATGGGCAAATGTTACACAATCCAGGTGTGGAAAGGTCTTAAAGATTTACCCAGAAAGATGCACAGCTGTAATCGCTGCCAAAGGTGATTCTAACATGTATTGACTCAGGGGGTTGAATACTTATTGAATCAAGATTAATTAGTGTTTTATTTTTCATACGTTTTCTACAAATGTTTGAATTTTTCTTCCACTTTGAAATGACAGAGTATTGTGTGTATATCGTTGACAAAAAATGTCAACTAAATCAATTTTAATCTCACTTTGTAACACAACAAAATGTGGAAAAAGTAAAGGGGTGTGAATACTTTCTGAAGGCACGGTATATCCCTGCTAGACAGGCTGCTGCTATTATATAGTCTAGTCTGCTCTCCCCTTTCCTGCCCCTCCATCTCTTACTCCTCCCTTTCCCTTTTCCCCGTCCCTTCATCTGTGCCTCTTCTCTGTGTTTGCCCTTTGCCTCTTTTCGATCCCCATCCCCCTCTCTCCTTCTGCTCATTCTTTCCATACAGTGGTTGCATCTGACAGCACTTATATAATGGCTTTACAGCCCTCAGCACTCTGAGGGGAATTACTGGCGTTCCTGAATATTTCCCAGCTAGCTTAGATAATCTGTGTGTATTTTGCAGCCTCCTTTATTGGTATATCTATTAACCATTCCTTGGCTGGCTGCCTCCCGTAACAGTTTGAAGTGCTCTGTACCATGTCAGGAACATCTCTCTAGACTAGCAGTATCTCTGCTCTTCACTGTGATGTTGCTGTTTTCATCTTCCTCTGCTATGGTGCTTCATCCTGAGAGAGGCCTTTCAAATCTAGGTCAGCAGCTCCATTATTTATTAATTGTTTGTTTCACAGCTAGCTCATATTCCCCACTGCTCTTCATGTAAGACAAAGTCAGAATCCCCCTCCCCATCCTCCTCCCAGTCCCAGCTCACATTGTGGTGTTGCTGGCGTCTAATAATACCGTGGCTGCCCCGGGGGAAGATGCTGCCACTCAGCAGGATCACACGCAGCAGAAACACACGCAGCACAGTAGAGGGTCCTTGTCCTTGCTGCTGTCCCAACAGACAAGCCAGGCCAGGGATGACTAACACTGGGTAGAGCTAGGGCTGTTACAGTGACCGTATTACTGCCACACCGGCGGTCACAAGTCATAACCGCAGTCAAATTCCAGGTGACCGTTTAGTCACGGTAACTAGGCTTCTCCAAGCTCTGATGCTGCTGATGGTCATTAGTAGCCTACCAGACTTGATAACTGCCGGGTATTCAGCATTCTATTGTCCCTCTAATCACTCTGACATCAATGCAAATTTTTTCGAAAATCAAATCAAACACTTCATGACAGCCCATAAGCTCATTTTGAGCAACATTGCTATAGGCTATGCAATTGCGTGAGAAAACAGAGTTTTGATGGCCTCTATTAAAAACTATATTTATTTATCAACTTTCCTAACATTAAGCACATTGCTTTGCTTTACAACAGGAGTCTAGCATACCTGGCTGGAATGAAAATGAACCACGGGAAAAGTGTCTTCCATTCGCTATTTAAGTGCATAGATGACATGTATTTGTTTTCAGCTAATTGATTGCATTTTGGAACATTTGCGCATATAGCCTACTGCCGTATGCGCATTGCTGTGCTTATATTGTGAATGAAATAGCCTAATAGTTTATCAACATTAAGCTAAATGTTCTGATCTGTTGCATCAGCCTCATTGCTTTTAAAAGTGGTTGTATTAATTTGGGATCTATCGCATCCCACAACTGTCCCAGCGTATGTTTGGAGTATTTATTTCTTGCACAGAAGGACAAGTTGACCAATAGAATAGGTCAACTTTTGTACTATGAGGGATAGTAGATTGACATAGGCTAGTGCTTTTGCTGTTCGTTAGGTCTACTCATCTTGTTGGCTGACGAAAAGTAGGCTAAATGTGGACAGTTCTTCTAACATCTTCAATATGCGCCTCGGAATTCGATAAGAGGGATGTGCGCAGTTGCGTTCCCGATGTGTCCGTCATCACTTGTAGCCGGGTGAAGGGAATTATAACTATTATATTCAGCCTAAGGGCACAACGGCCACTTTGGCCGCAAAAGGCATGGATTTTTTAGGGGGCATTACGGCCACACAAGGGGGATGCCGTCGGGAAATTCGAGGCCTGGTGAAAATATTATCAAGTGCTTGTCAAATTGTGACTGAGAGACTGATGAAGTGTGTGCAGCCTACACAAGAAACAAAATCAGGGTTCATGCCTTTCATGCAACTTTTTTCAAATCATTTTTAGAGTCGCATCATGCAGCCTTAGAATGTATTAAACATCAAAACATATAGCCCAACGTTTGTATCACAGGTAAAGTTGCATAAATAACTCTCAATTAAGCATATAGGATGACCTGTTACTTTGTTAAGCGCTCAACACAGAATAGCCGCATGTGCGCACTTCCTTGGCAAACGTTTGGAGAAGATATCCTTTCTATTTTATTCAGCTATGTTCAGTTGTATTCTTACAGCCCTTGTATTCTAATTTTTAAAAATAGTGCCACGGAATTCTAAGCAAATCTTGTCTGCTAAATTAACTAGTGTAGCCCCCAGCCATATGGCATAGCCATATCAGGGACTAACAGAAGAACAACTCAGAGTACGCGATTCTGTTCTTCTGAAATAGCCAACATTTTCTTCATATCATGTTTCTTTAGACCTGTCAAAAATAAATAATGGATTTACTGTGATGGTGTAGGCTATATTAAATGGATTTATTAGACTGTTTAAAATGTAGATGTTCCAAAGGTCTGCATCAGTGGATTGTAGGCTATGCGTGGAAGCCAGGAGATGCTATACATGTTTATGTTAATTAATGGTCAATTACCGTGAGACCGGCAGTTATTTGCTTGACAATCACTGGCTGACAGAATTTAATGAACACCACAGCCCTAGGTAGAGCAGGTAGAGACAAAGCCTCCTCCTCTTGCCCCTTATTCAAAATGGACTAAATTGACTAGAAATTATACATCCTCTGGAATAGATTAGCAAAATGGCCAAAATTACTATTCTGCTAACATTTGACGTGTAGAAGATACCAACAGGATGTAGCTAGCTAAACAGCGACAGTAAGTGTGGGTGTAACAACATTGTTCCCGGAGCACTATGTTGATTACAAACAACTACCACTGACGCCAGATGGTAGAGTATGAGTGGGAACAATAATTTCTTCAGTGCTTTTTCAGAGTCACCTTCCAGGTGCCATAACTTGTTGAGAGAAACAGTACTAGCAGAGTGACATCCTCTGTGTTGATGACAGGTGAAGGGAGAACGGAGCAGTGAGCAGCACAACCTTCCCCTGAGCCTCTGACCTAGAAACAGACCCTGTAGAAAGTAACACACACTGACTGTACCAGCCCTATTCATGGGACACATTCTCAGATCCAGCTAACATTCCACACATCTGTGTCTGCCACTTACCGTAAAACTTTAATTAAACGCAGTCTCAAATAGCAGCCTGTCCCTTTTAATAGCCGGGAATCGGCACACATTCCAGCAAATTAATTCCCAGTTTCAAATAAGCGCTGGCTCTAAATGTATATTTACGAGTGAACTTCAGTGAGTACAAGAAAGATTGCGCAAATGAGGATAAAGGAGAGCAACATCATTTCCATTGATGAGACAGCAGTGTGGTTTGACGCAAAATCGGAGGTGTATGATAGGCAGCCTTTGCAAGTCTCATCTGCGATGGATTTGTTATTATAAATGTTTATACTGGTCACAATAAACAGTGTGGTAGTCTTTTCAACATTTTATCGAGCAAAAGCTTTCTGCATTAAGGAAATAGACGCCTGGATCAAATAGAAGCCTGTCTCTAAAAAGCGCCGGTTGTGTTCAGTGAATGAAGCAAATAAATGCCTGCGCTATTCATTTAAGACACAGCCATCACCAGTAAAGCTAAAGCAGAGCACAGTTATTGCATGGCCGATAGTGGAGTAGGTTAGGACCTCTAAAAGGGAAATGCAATCTGCATTACTTATGAATGGCTCCTCTCCGTCAAGGAACTGATCCCTTGCTAAAGAGGAAATATTCACTACCATTAGTGTTGTGTATTTTTGCATTTACACTGTTAAACCTATGCTTTTGGAGGGTTTGTGTGACCCAGCAGGCATATAGAAAAATATATCAAAGCCAGTACCCAGCCATTCCTGGGAGAGAAAACGCAACAGCACAGCTACTTCCCACATCACTGTTTGTTTACTGTGGGCATTTAGTAGCTATAAATAACCACATACAGTGTCAAATGACTCCCCACACCATGCTAAATAACCACTTAACCTGCGCCAGCCAGGCGAAAGGTCATCACAGTTATGAGAAAGCTGTCCTATCCAAATCAGCACTTTGAACCAAACCAATCAAAGTAGGAGTACATTTCCTAAGTAATCAACACTGACCTTTAACATGTCTTCTGCCCCTCCCAGAGGAAGTTGTGGGCGGTGGGAAGAGTGCCTCATGAGAGACTCCGCCCCCATGTCCAACCGAGGACGCTTCATCTCAGCATATTCCACCTCTAATTGGCTGTTGGGCTCGGGCAGGTATATGTGCTCGTAGCGGATGTGTTGCTCCTGACCTCTGTAGGGACAAAGCACAAGGAGAGAAAGACAGGTAAACAACTAACAACTGTAAGTATGGTATAGTATGGTATATCAGACTAGGAGGAAGTCAAGCCAGCAAACTGGCACCATACCAGCTCTGTGCTGCTGAGCTGATGTAATACAAAGTATAAACAGGATATTCAGAACAGTACATTTGTTAAATCAATTCACACAGATCAAGTTCAATGTTGCGGGGCATAAAATAAAAGCCCTCTTAACAAAATAATGTTCCATTGTGTATTACAGTAATATGGAGTTATTCATGGTCATTGTGTTGAATTGTTTTTTTGGGGGATGAGACATTATAGATGTCACCGTCTTGAGTGATTGCCAATATCCATTCCTAAGAGCTCCTCCACCCCCACCGTACAGTGGTAGAAGTGCTTCATCACCTGAGAACACCACTCTGCTACATGAAAAAGTGACAATCCATGAAACACTCAAAGCAGATAATGGTCCTCGGGGAGACATGGGATTTGACAACATGACTGTAATGATTAACTTATCCATTTGTAAGGCCAACACGGTGAGTGGTCTAAACAGAGGATACTACACGAGAACAACTAGGCCTATCCCACTCACTGCTTGACCCACTTATGCAGCATACAGCCCTTGCATATTTCTGATCCCTTCTGTACATATGCCTTGGTTTACACAGCTGATGCATTCCATGTCTGCACACAAACCCAGGGTGATTGGCTAAAAGCTTGAGGTCATAATGACCTAAAATATTACTTGTGTCTGTACAGTATGACCAGATAGCTTATCGGGTCATACTGTACAGCTTAAAAGGCTCAGTTGGTACAGCATGGCACTTACAACGCCAGGGTTGTCAGTTCGATTCCCACGGGGGACCAGTATGAACAAATATGAAAATGTACTGTAAGTCGCTCAGGATAAGCGCGTCTGCTAATTTACTAAAATGTAAAAACTCAGTTCTTGGACTGGAATACTGAGGCAGATCAAATAGACCCTAAAAATGTAAAATGACATCGTTCTGTAACCCACCTTCCAACTCTGACACTACTAGTACACTACACTAAAACAGCATAAGGCCTAGTTGCTCTTCTATCTTTTGAGCTTTGCATTGTCAAGTGGTCACTACTCACTAGGCCACACACACAGACACCCAAAACCATCATTTACATTTACATTTTAGTCATTTAGCAGACGCTCTTATCCAGAGCGACTTACAGGAGCAATTAGGGTTAAGTGCCTTGCTCAAGGGCACATCGACAGATTTTTCACCTAGTCGGCTCGGGGATTAGAACCAGCGACCTTTCGGTTACTGGCACAACGCTCTTACCCACTAAGCTACCTGCCGCCCATCACTGACCTCTCCTGCGGCCCTTTCCCTGCAACATCACTGTACTGTACCTCAGAACCAGAACAGAGCTGGGTGGCCTGGAATGCTAACAATTACATGACTAAAGTCATGGTAGGAAGGGAGAAGAGGGGAGTAGAGCTGCAATACGATAGGTCATGATCTGCTGTACATGTGGTTTTAGACTCAAACACAGTACACTCATCAAACTCAGGGAATTCAAACAATAAGCAAAAACCTTATAAACAAGGGTCTGGAAAAGCAGGATGAGTCCTTTGATGTTTAGTGAAATGAAAGGCTTTGAATATTCAGTTAACTACTAATTCAGTTCACTACTGTCGTTCCCAGACACTTCCGCCCAAATGTGCGAAGAGTCTGGGGGACAATCGCGTCAAACTTGGCCTTCGTTAGCCAATACAGAAAGACCGGGAGAAACTCCTGGCGCATAGGCATTGGCTTAAATCACCTTAATCTACCAACCAATTATCTCCCACAACACCTTCCCCTTTCCCTCCCCCGTAAGCTAGCACAACACAAGCACAGAGCCACGCCTTGCAGTTGTGTGAGTCGCTAAAATTAAATGACAAACACTCCCATATAATTCTATGGTCACTCCCACTAAGGCCAACTTTGAGTCGTTGATGTACCAGGCTTATATGTGCAATAGCCTGGGGACGACGTTAGTTCACTCCATATTTTTTTAAAACATTTTAGTCATTTAGCAGACGCTCTTCTCCAGAGCGACTTACAGTTAGTGAGTGCATACAGTTTCATACTGGCCCCCCGTGGGAAACGAACCCACAACCCTGGCGTTGCAAGCGCCATGCTCTACCAACTGAGCTACAGGGGACAGTTAAGGTTAATGACTTGAAATGGTGCTCTGTTCCATATTAGGCCATGATTTTCTAAAGCCTGCCCTTCAGACATTCTTAGGTAGATGCTGGAATGTCAGTGACAAGACTGCCAATGTCAAAATGGAAGTGGCTTCTTAGGGGTGGGAAAGGCAAACTGGGAAACACAACCACAATTGCCAGTGCAGAGCCACAAAGGCCTACTGTGTGGTTTCTTTTAGTGCCAGGGAGCAGAAAGCGTTTCTGTCTTGCAGGGTGCCAGTAGTACTATAATCATTTAGACCCGGTCTGCTATACTCTCCACAATGACTAAACAGCAGGGATGTAGCAGTTACATATTACACAATCCTGAATCTGCATGTGAAAGGTATCATGGGGTGGCCTGGACTGAGAAAAATTACAGAAGTTCTGGTGTATACTTGCTTAAAGGGATAGTTCACCCAAATTACAAAATGACACATTGGTTGCCTTACACTGTAAGCAGTCTATGGACAAGGTATGACAGCAATCCATGCTTTGGTTTGGTTTCCCAGGCACTGCTTCCAAATGCTAATGTTTTAGCATTTGTGGCACGAATCACATTCAAGTCACGGGACCAATATTAGCTTTCTTTGCACATCATGTTCAAATCATCTATAAGTGACTTTGTTGAGCTATAAAGTACATTTGAGATACTTTAGGATGATTTGGTCATGATGCGCAAAGAATGCTAATAGCATGACTTGAATGGGATTTGGGACAAATGCCCCAAATTAGCATAACTTGTCCATAGACTGCTTACAGGGAAACCAATATGTAATTTGGGTGAACCATCCCTTTAAACAGTGTTGCAAAAAATAGGTGGCACTTACACAATCACATCATCAAGCTCTGTAGCTATATATATATATATATAGTTGAAGTCGGAAGTTTACATACACTTAGGTTGGAGTCATTAAACCTCGTTTTTCAACCACTCCACAAATGTCTTGTTAACAAACTTTAGTTTTGGCAAGTCGGTTAGGACAACTACTTTGTGCATGACACAAGTAATTTTTCCAACAATTGTTTACAGACAGATTATTTCACTTATAATTCACTGTATCACAATTCCAGTGGGTCAGAAGTTTACATACACTAAGTTGACTGTGCCTTTAAACAGCTTGGAAAATTCCAGAAAATGATGTCATGGCATTAGAAGCTTCTGATAGGCTAATTGACATCATTTGAGTCAATTGGAGGTGTACATGTGGATGTATTTCAAGGCCTACCTTCAAACTCAGTGCCTCTTTGCTTGACATCATGGGAAAATCAAAAGAAATCAGCCAAGACCTCAGAAAAATAATTGTAGACCTCCACAAGTCTGTTTCATCCTTGGGAGCAATTTCCAAAACGCCTGAAGGTACCATGTTCATCTGTACAAACAATAGTATGCAAGTATAAACACCATGGGACCACGCAGCCGTCATACCGCTCAGGAAGGAGACGCGTTCTGTCTCCTAGAGATTAACGTTCTTTGGTGCAAAAAGTGCAAATCAATCCCAGAACAACAGCAAAGGACCTTGTGAAGATGTACTGTGTATCTATATCCACAGTAAAACGAGTCCTATATTGACATAACCTGAAAGGCTGCTCAGCAAGGAAGAAGCCACTGCTCCAAAACCGCCATAAAAAAGCCAGACTACGGTTTGCAACTGCACATGGGGACAAAGATCGTACTTTTTGGAGAAATGTCCTCTGGTCTGATGAAACAAAAATAGAACTGTTTGGCCATAATGACCATTGTTATGTTGGGAGGAAAAAGGGGATGGCTTGCAAGCCGAAGAACACCATCCCAACCGTGAAGCACGGGGTGGCAGCATCATGCTGTGGGGGTGCTTTGCTGCAGGAGGAACTGGTGCACTTCACAAAATAGATGGCATCATGAGGAAGGAAAACATCTGACCCACTGGGAATGTGATGAAAGAAATAAAAGCTCTCTACTATTATTCTGACATTTCACATTCTTAAAATAAAGTGGTGATCCTAACTGACCTAAGACAGGGAATTTGTACTAGGATTAAATGTCAGGAATTGTGAAAAACTGAGTTTAAATGTATTTGGCTAAGGTGTATGTAAACTTCCGACTTCAACTGTAGCCTACGAGATTTCTATAGAACCTACACGTGGTTTAGTGACCTGCAATTTGACAGTGACACTGATAAATATCAATTTCATACATATCAATGACAGTGATATAGCCTATAACAGCTATAGTTTAGTTTCTTAATGCTAGTGGGGAATGAAAGAGGAAGGGAGTTATGATTGGACGTGTAGGGGCCAGAGCCAATACTAGGCTATAAACAGGTTTCCATCCAACCTTTCTATGTGAGTAAAGTACACAACGGATAAAAAAAATGTCACAACAGGCCTGATAGAATAAGAAAATGTGTAGGTAAACTTTCCAAATGTAGACAAACCGATACGCTAGACCAGGTTGGATCTTTTTGTGTCAGTAAAATCAATTCTGAGAAAAATGTTGGTGGAAACCCTTTTATGCGCAAATATTGATATAATAACCATCATATCGAAGTAAACTTGGAGTCACGCAAAAACATGTGGTCCTCCCACTGCAACTTATTAGGAAAGCATGCGGTTTATTAGACTACAGATTAAATATGTTATGATGAACTTCACAGGGTGGTGAAAGTGCATGGTGATCTTGATGCTGATGACATGATGATCGATGATTGACTGCCGTTTGACAAATAAAAATATTCTCGCTCTTATCCATAATAATCTCATCAGGAAGACTAGCCCACCCGCACTGTATCTGCGAGCTGTTGGCTAAAGTGCACGTGCTAAGACCAGAGCAGGCACATTTGCTATTTAATGCAACAGTTATTGTGACAAACCTATCAGTAGAGTTGAAAATGCAAAGGAAACACATTGAACATTATATTTTTATTTGGTACATGAAAGCTTAAACGAAAAAGTACATTTTGTGTGCACTACGTTGTCACGCACTGATTTTTTATCCGCAACAAGTCCGTTTGGTGGAAATACACCACTGGTGGGAAAATGCTCAGATTTTCTGAAAATCTGTTGCCAATTTGATGGAAACCTAGCTTATGCCTCTAACTTTTCACTTTGAATTTCATTCCTTCTTCATCCTTCTAATATGAATGACTTGTCTCAATGAGGAGGATGCTCAGATGCCAAATATAGCGACAGAGTGCCTAGAACTATGCTTCTGAAGTGAGTACCTGGCATCCCAGAGGGCAAGAGACTGATGCTTTGCCAAGGACAGATTCACACTATTCAGAATAGGTGTTATGAGAGATGGCAGATTCTCAGGGTGGAATCTCAGCCCACTTGAAGCAATGCTGAGCGTTTAGGCCTAATGCTTCACTAGGGACTCAGAAGCTGATGCCTCTCCGCAAAAGCTGTGTCTAATCACTCTGATGATGAAAACAAGGAACTTAATCTCCATACGATGACGTCCTATCATATTTGATGCATTGAACGACACATATCGGCTAGCTAAAAACACACTTTATCCATGCCCCCTGAAAGAAGCACATGTCCATAGAGACTAGGCTGTTATTCCCTCATGCTTTTAGTGTTCAGGAGTGGCTGCCAATCAACATCCTCTTGGGATAATGGAGAGAACAGTATGGTGTTCATTTGTGCTGACAGAACTAGTGGAGTCCTCTACTGTACCCAGAAAGAGGACAGGGCAGAGAAATACAGTGGTCAAGGAAGGACAAAATGCTCCCTGGGAAATGCTGCCTGGGCAGGTTCTTCAACAACAAAGTCGCAGAGCCCGTAAGCCTGTCTGACTGATACTGAAAGACAAGGCACAGCCAGCCACACACAAACGGTTGGCCGCACACTGCTACACATTACACACACGCGGGCACACACACTGACACAACTACCATCTGGTGTCAGCCAATGTGTCCCCGTAGCATTCCTGAGGGTAATGTTGCCTAACTCACTTGACATCCTCTGGAGACAGGGCCTCTATTACAACCACAAAGAAAGATGTGCAGGTGGATTTCTAGAGAGGAGAGGACAGGCAGTGAACTAATACAAATTAATAGGAAGAACTCCCGGAGAGCCACTGATACACAGCGCTGCTTTGACAGCCATTTGACTAGTATTCAGTTGCAGTTGACCTCATGAGAAAAACACTTCACTTGAGTTGCATCTTGTACTTTTTTCATATCTAACATATGCAGGAATATTGGCTAAGTCAATCAACTGAAGAAAAAACCCCACTTTGCACTCGAGGGCTTTCATCTGTCTGACATGCAAAAATGTATGCATATAAATAATTCATAACCACTCATCAAGACTCCTCCACAGAAAAAGCATGACTATATAATTAACCACCTGGGTAGGTATAAGACCTGAGTCCTCTGAGACGCGCTACATGGCTCTACTGTAGAAGGCTACAACTAAGCATGCTACATTACGCTCCAGTCCAGAGCAGCTCAGCACCACACACTACAATAGAAAGACTTGGGTGTGCCAATTACATTAGGTTTGCATATGCTTAGTAAAGAGGGAGAGGGGGAACAAAACATATTGGCTCTGAGGGTTAACACTGAGAACTGGGACAGAAAAATGCTGAAAAAAAGTGCTTTGCCTCAAGATGACTTGAATTTCTCTGCTGCTCTGTCTGTCAAAGGATTCCATGAAGATGAAATAAGCATGCCAACATCTGAACACCCATCACATAGAACAAATCATGTTCTTAAATAAATTATTTAATGTGATGACCAAAGGTGACAGGGGCTTCTAGGAATGTCAGAGATCAAAGAAACCCATGTGCTAAAATACTTGAGAGGGGGTCCTTGGTCCTGAGGAAGAGCAGTGTGGGTAATCATGTCAAGTAGTAGTACAAAGTAGTAGCTAGCTACGTACCTCTCATTCCCTGGCTGGAACTCGGACAGCAGAGAGGGCCGGCGGCGGTGGGGCTGAACCAGGTGGGAGCTGTAGTCCCGAGAGTGAGGGTGATAGTCCACCAGTCCCACATCCTGAAACATACAACACAGCAACGCATGAGGAGAGGACAACGAACACACAGAAGAAAAATAAGAAATCATCAGATCTGAGACAGCAAGACAAGTCTATGATGGCGTGTCTCAACTCTCGCCAATGTTTTTTCACTTATTCCCTTATTTTCTCCTTCTTCATCTACCTCTTCCTCCCTGGTCATTACTGTAGAATCCTCACTCTCCATTTCCCTCACACATATGAGAGAGTGAGCTTCTCTACACGTGCACCTCTCTCACTGAGCTGAGGCTGAGGGATTGACTGTGGGGTGTGGACTGTCTGTCTGCCCATATCTCCTCCTCAACGTGATGAGGAGTTGGAGTGGGGGGATTAACAAGCAGGCGCAGCTGTGGGGATCCTGGGGGGTAACCCTTGGATTCCCTCCTTATAATAGAGAGAGCGGATCAAGCCAACATGGGACATCACGCCACAAGATGAACGTACGTACTAGCTAGGGGCCTCTTCCGGGAAGTCTCCCTCTGATCCTTTCAAACAACCGTCATAACGATTAAGAAATGAGGGAAGACATGAGACCATCATTGAGAAACCCTTAACATGATTCCACCATATATTTATTTAACCTTTATATGAGCCCTGCATGAACACATCAATAAACAATAATTACACTATTCATATCTATATACAAATCAATTATACAACACATGAAAAGCAAACCAAACACAATCATATGAAACACACATTCTTCAGTAAGAAAGGCCCTATAACATGCGCCTGATTTGCCCTAGAGGCACCAACCATGACAACATGAACTTTCAACTCAAACATCTAATAGGCGAGCAGGTTCTAGCGCGTCATGCCCTGTGTGTGCACAACAGTGTAGCCTCGGAATGTTACTGTTAGAAAAACACAATCTTGGGCCCCTAGGGTCGTGCTCCCTCCATCGGTGCAGGACAATTCTCTGTTGACAAAATCACTGCTAACGATTGGGAGCCAGGGTAACATCTACAATTATACACTGAGCTTTTCATGTGAAGGTGCTAAGTACCAGTGTTCCTGGCTCCAGCGAAAACTAGCCCAGGATTTCCCAGGGCTCTTACCGTATGTGCCCGTGCCAGCTGCAGTGGTAGACTGGCAGGGTTTGGCAAGTGGCGGGTGTCCACAGCCCTCCTGCCCTGAGGCACAGACTGGGGGTGGGAGGACATGCTGGTGGAGCCGCTTCCTCTACAGACAGGAAATGGGTGGGGCTGTAGAGCAGGCGCTGTACATCATGGGTTGGGTCCCGTAGACAGCAACCTGTAGGGAGAAGAGAACAGCAAGATGAGACACTTGTCACTTACAAGTCAGGACAGTTGACCACCCCAAATCAAGCCACTTTGAAGTCAGAAGTTCTATCAGGGTTTAGGGAGTCTTTGGCACGGACATCAGCTTTCTGCAGAACAATAATAGCCTAATCCTTCTAGTAGATTGAGAAGGGTGAAACACTGTTTGGCCACCAGCTCTTTTGGACCAGTTACAGTCAAATGTTTCAGTGCATCCCGGTTTAAGTGTCAGTACATCTCTTCAGCAGCTGCTAGCACTTTCACTGCTCCTGAGGGAGTGGACTGGGAGATCTTGCACCTGCTTGGCTGGATACATGGCTCCCTGGCCCTGCCTGCCTGCACACTGAATGGCCTTCTGTCCCTTGCACTGGAGGAGTTATGTCTATGAACAGCTAAATCAAGCAGCTAGTTGATAACCTAATGCCCACTGTTTAACAGGGATTTCCATGCAGTGTATGTACACTATGTTAAGACATGGATGTTCCTACACTAATTAAGTTTTAATGCCAAGGACATTTCACCAAATGGCAGCTAATGCACTTCTAGTGTGATTGAGAGATGAATTCAAAATGGATTGTGATACAACAAGTGCTCAGTGCTGTGTTTGGGTACTCCCCCACAACCACTTTCTAAAACCTGAGGGTAGCGCTGAGCTATTAACCAAAATTTCCAGGGATGTAACTCCACCAATACGCATCTGTCCGAGGTTCAAATGTTTAAGATGCGAGTGAATTGGTCTGCGGGACCCAAACCGATCCAAATGTAGCATGCATCGGTCAGAAAATCGATTCAAACATTACGAATCGACGGTTCACTAAAATGTTTTGCTCAAATTACTTTATTTTCTACCTTCCGAAAAACACCTAATCTTGTGTGGCAACGAATGCGTCCTTTCCTTCAGGTGTCGAACTAAGCATGTATATGTGTTGACAGTCATTGACCAACATGTCATTTTGCTTACGGAACAACACATGCAATATCAGTAGCTTAGTCAAACTGCGCAGTGCGCACTGTGCGCTGCTTCGCGCGCTGACCAAGGAGAGAAAGGCGAGCGTAAACTTCAACATTCAAATGTTTGTAAAATGGCTTGCGCAATATTAGGCTTTATTCGTTAAGTGACAGCCAATGTAATTTACTAGGTTATTATCAAATGCGCTGTTGGAAATTGTGTTTTACCGGAATAAAGTAGCCTAAGCAACCACCTGAGACACGACTCATCTGGCCTACCTGCTGATCGGGGCTAAATTACATTCGATTTATTTTCGATTGTTAAGGTTCACCATCAGTAATCTGGTAGTTTTGCTTTAAAACAATCAGTGTATATGGTCATTTTTTGATATACAGCATAAAGTTGACAATGTCATAAGGAGGACAACAATCGCTTTTTTTACCCGCACTGCACAGTTGAAGCGGGAGGAAAATAAAGGTTCACTGAAAAAACTTCCAAATGGTCTAAACCGTTCGCTATTGATTCGAGTTTGAGACGGGGTGAAACCCAAAGTTGTGCTATATTTTCAAGTTTCAAGTTTTAATGTCACGTGCACAAGTACAGTGAAATGCCTTTCTTGCCAGCTCCAAACCCAACAATGCAGTAATCAATATCAATGTAGCACTAAAAATAACAAAGGTAGATCAAAAACACACGAGAAATAAAAACTTGAAATAAGAAAAACACGAGAAAGTAAGACGCTATATTCAGGGTCAGTTCAAATACCATATTTACAATGTGCAGGGATACTGGAGTGATAGAGCTAGATATGTATAGGGGTAAGGTGAGTAGGCATCGGGAAATATGATAAACAGAGAAGCAGCAGTGTAAATTATGAATATATGTGAGTGTGTGTGCGTGTGTAAAGTCAGTATAAATGTGTGTGCATGTTATCTGTGTTGAAGTGTCACTATGCGTGAGTGTGTAGAGTCCTGTGAATGTACATAGAGACAGTGCAAAAATAAAATACATGGTCAACAGTCTATGGCTTGGGTGGCTGGAGTCGAATGATTTTCCGGGCCTTCCTTTCACACTGCCTGATATAGAGGTCTTGAATGGAATGGAGCTCCTCCCCAGTGATGTACTGGGCTGTCCACAGTGTTGCCAACTTCTCAGTAAGGAAAGTAGCTATTGGCTGTCCTAAAAGTCGCTAAATGACGTCATCGCCTAATTTGCATAATTGGCCATGTGCATATAATTGTGATGGATGCTGTAGGAGAGAGGAATAACGTCGTGGGAGAGACAAAAAGTGAGTAAAAAAAAACCTACATTTACATCCTGCCCTGAATGTAAGCCATTGCGGGATCAGCCAGCGGCGGCTTCCCGCATGCGCGATTCATTTGCAGTCTGGACGCGGAGGGGTGAACATCTCCTGCTCTGACTGCAGCTGGGAGGGACTGCTGCGCGAGGTCTGGGCCGCCTGTGAGTGCTTTGGGACGGAGGTGGGGCCCACGGTAGCACCCGCTGCTCGTTGAGAAGAGTAAGAACGATACGTGCTTTCACGGCAGAGTCTCCAAAAGTCTCCAATAACACCAGAAAAGGTCGCTCGATTTGTCGCTAGTCGCTTTTTTGAAAATGTGTCGCTAGAGGGGTCTGAAAACTCGCTAAATATAGCGACAAAGTCGCTAAGTTGGCAACACTGGCTGTCCGCACCACCCTCTGTAGCGCCATGTGATCGAGGGCGGTGCTGTTGCCATACCAAGCAGTGATGCAGCCAGTCAAGATGTTCTCAATGGTGCAGCTGTATAACTTTTGAGGATTTGAGGGCCCATGCCAAACCTTTCAACTTCCTGAAGGGGAAGAGGCGCTGCTGCCTATTCATTGGCCATGTAATAGCTGATTTTAAACAATAAATATTGATACATTACTAGCTCAAAGACTTTGAATCTGCAAAAATTACAAATTAATTAGTGGTGATGGTGATTTCAGATAAAAAGTGCCCCCCTTATCTGATAGTGGCATGGTAGATGCCCAGTTTCCCTTATGGCTCAACTCAGGTGCCTACATACACCATAGACATACAGTGCCTTCAGAAAGTATTCATACCCCTTGACCTATTCAACATTTTGTTGGGTTACAGCCCGAATTCAAAATGGCTTAAATCAAATCAAATTGTATTTGTCACACGCGCTGAATACAACAGGTATTCACCTTACAGTGAAATGCTTACTTACAAGCCCTTAATCTTTTAAGAATACCCCCCCCCCCCCCCCCCCAAAAAAAACAACAAAAAAAACAAATACACAATCAAATTCACACAAATACAATATCAAATAATGTTAAATAAAAGTAACAAATAATTAAAGAGCAGCAGTAAAATAACAATAGCGAGGCTATATACAGGGGCTGAGTCAATGTGCAGGGGCACCGGTTAGTCAAGGTAATTGAGGTAATATGTACATGTAGGTAGAGTTATTAAAGTGACAATGCGTAGATAATAAACAGAGAGTAGCAGCAGCATAAGGGGGGGGGGGGGGGCAATGCAAATAGTCTGGGTAGCCATTTGATTAGATCTTCAGGAGTCTTATGGCTTGGGGGTAGAAGCTGTTTAGAAGCCTCTTGGATCTAGACTTGGCGCTCCGGTACCGCTTGCCGTGCGTTAGCAGAGAGAACAGTCTGACTAGGGTGGCTGGAGTCTTTGACAATTTTTAGGGCCTTCCTCTGACACCGCCTGCTATTGAGGTCCTGGATGGCAGTAAGCTTGGCCCCAGTGATGTATTGGGCCGTACGCACTACCCTCTGTAGTGCCTTGCGGTCGGGGACTGAGCAGTTGCCATACCAGGCTGTGATGCAACCAGTCAGGATGCTCTCGATGGTGCCGCTGTTGAACCTTTTGAGGATCTGAGGACCTATGCCAAATCTTTTCAGTCTCCTTAGGTTTTGTCGTGCCCTCTTCACGACTGTCTTGGTGTGCTTGGCCCATGTTAGTTTGTTGGTGATGTGGACACCAAGGAACTTGAAGCTCTCAACCTGCTCCACTACAGCCCCGTCGATGAGAATGGGGGCGTGCTCGGTCCTCTTCTTTTTCCTGTAGTCCACAATCATCTCCTTTGTCTTGATCACGTTGAGGGAGAGGTTGTTGTCCTGGCACCACACAGCCAGGTCTCTGAACTCCTCCCTATAGGCTGTCTCGTCGTTGTCTGTGATTAGGCCTACCACTGTTGTGTCATCGGCAAACTTAATGATCGTGTTGGAGTCGTGCCTGGCCATGCAGTCATGAGTGAACAGGGAGTACAGGAGGGGACTGAGCACGCACCCCTGAGGGGCCCCCGTGTTGAGGATCAGCGTGGCGGATGTGTTGTTACCTACCCTTACCACCTGGGGGCGGCCCATCAGGAAGTCCAGGATCCAGTTGCAGAGGGAGGTGTTTAGTCCCAGGGTCCTTAGCTTAGTGATGAGCTTTGAGGGCACTATGGTGTTGAACGCTGAGCTGTAGTCAATGTACAGTGGGGGAAAAAAGTATTTAGTCAGCCACCAATTGTGCAAGTTCTCCCACTTAAAAAGATGAGAGGCCTGTAATTTCCATCATAGGTACACGTCAACTATGACAGACAAAATGAGAATTTATTTTTCCAGAAAATCACATTGTAGGATTGTTAATGAATTTATTTTCAAATTATGGTGGAAAATAAGTATTTGGTCAATAACAAAAGTTTCTCAATACTGTGTTATATACCCTTTGTTGGCAATGACACAGGTCAAACGTTTTCTGTAAGTCTTCACAAGGTTTTCACACACTGTTGCTGGTATTTTGGCCCATTCCTCCATGCAGATCTCCTCTAGAGCAGTGATGTTTTGGGGCTGTCGCTGGGCAACACGGACTTTCAACTCCCTCCAAAGATTTTCTATGGGGTTGAGATCTGGAGACTGGCTAGGCCACTCCAGGACCTTGAAATGCTTCTTACGAAGCCACTCCTTCGTTGCCCGGGCGGTGTGTTTGGGATCATTGTCATGCTGAAAGACCCAGCCACGTTTCATCTTCAATGCCCTTGCTGATGGAAGGAGGTTTTCACTCAAAATCTCACGATACATGGCCCCATTCATTCTTTCCTTTACACGGATCAGTCGTCCTGGTCCCTTTGCAGAAAAACAGCCCCAAAGCATGATGTTTCCACCCCCATGCTTCACAGTAGGTATGGTGTTCTTTGGATGCAACTCAGCATTCTTTGTCCTCCAAACACGACGAGTTGAGTTTTTACCAAAAAGTTCTATTTTGGTTTCATCTGACCATATAACATTCTCCCAATCCTCTTCTGGATCATCCAAATGCACTCTAGCAAACTTCAGACGGGCCTGGACATGTACTGGCTTAAGCAGGGGGACACGTCTGGCACTGCAGGATTTGAGTCCCTGGCGGCGTAGTGTGTTACTGATGGTAGGCTTTGTTACTTTGGTCCCAGCTCTCTGCAGGTCATTCACTAGGTCCCCCCGTGTGGTTCTGGGATTTTTGCTCACCGTTCTTGTGATCATTTTGACCCCACGGGGTGAGATCTTGCGTGGAGCCCCAGATCGAGGGGGATTATCAGTGGTCTTGTATGTCTTCCATTTCCTAATTATTGCTCCCACAGTTGATTTCTTCAAACCAAGCTGCTTACCTATTGCAGATTCAGTCTTCCCAGCCTGGTGCAGGTCTACAATTTTGTTTCTGGTGTCCTTTGACAGCTCTTTGGTCTTGGCCATAGTGGAGTTTGGAGTGTGACTGTTTGAGGTTGTGGACAGGTGTCTTTTATACTGATAACAAGTTCAAACAGGTGCCATTAATACAGGTAATGAGTGGAGCACAGAGGAGCCTCTTAAAGAAGAAGTCACAGGTCTGTGAGAGCCAGAAATCTTGCTTGTTTGTAGGTGACCAAATACTTATTTTCCACCATAATTAGCAAATAAATTCATTAAAAATCCTACAAATGTGATTTTCGGGATTTTTTTCTCCTCAATTTGTCTGTCATAGTTGACGTGTACCTATGATGAAAATTACAGGCCTCTCTCATCTTTTTAAGTGGGAGAACATGCACAATTGGTGGCTGACTAAATACTTTTTTCCCCCACTGTATAGCATTCTCACATAGGTGTTCCTTTTGTCCAGGTGTGAAAGGGCAGTGTGGAGCGCAATAGAGATTGCATCATCTGTGGATCTGTTGGGGCGGTATGCAAATTGGAGTGGGTCTAGGGTTTCTGGGATAATGGTGTTGATGTGAGCCATGACCAGCCTTTCAAAGCACTTCATGGCTACAGATGTGAGTGCTACGGGTCGGTAGTCATTTATAGTTGTTTTTGTGTGTTTTTTTTCACCCATCTACACACAATACCCCATAATGTCAAAAAGAAAACATGTTAAGACATTTTTGCAAATTGATTGAGAAATAAAATACAGAAATCTAATTTACATAAGTATTCACACCCGAGTCCATGCTTTGTAGAAGCACCTTTGGCAGCGATTACAGCTGTGAGTCTTTCCACACCTGGATTGTGCAACATTTCCCCATTATTCTTTTCAAAATTCTTCAAGCTCTGTCAAATTGGTTGTTGACCATTGCTAGACAACCATTTTTCAGGTCTTGCCTTAGATTTACAAGTAAATTTAACTCGGCCACTCAGGAACATTCACTGTCTTCTTGGTATGCAACTCCAGTGTAGATTTGGCCTTGTGTTTTAGGTTATTATCATGCTGAAAGGATAATTAATCTCCCAGTGTCTGGTGGAAAGCACACTGAACCATGTTTTTCCTCTAAGATTTTACCTGTGCTTTGCTCCATTCCATATATTTTTTATCCTGAAAAACTCCCCAGTACTTAACAATTACAAGCATACCCATAACATGATGCAGCCACCACTATGCTTGCAAATATGTAGAGTGGTACTCACTAATGTGTTGTATTGGATTTGCCCCAAACATAACACTTTGTATTCAGGACAAAAAGTTAATTGCTTTTCCAATTTTTTGCAGTATTACTTTAGTGCCTTGTGCAAACAGGATGCATGTTTTGGAATATTTTTATTCTGTACAGGCTTCCTTCTTTTCACTCAATTAGGTTAGTATTGTGGAGTAACTACAACGTTGTTGATCCATCCTCCGCTGTCTCCTATCACAGCCATTAAACTCTGTAACTGTTTTAAAGTCACCATTAGCCTCATAGTGAAATCCCTGGGCGGTTTCCTTCCTCTCTGGCAACTGAGTTAGGAAGGATGCCTGTATCTTTGTAGTGACTGGGTGTATTGATACACCATCCAAAGTGTAATTAATAACTTCACCATGCTCAAAGGGATATTCTTTGCAGGGCATTGGAAAACCTCAGTCTTTGTGGTTGAATCTGTCACGTGTTTGAAATTCACTGCTCGACTGAGGGACCTTACAGATAATTGTATGTGTGGGGTACAGAGATGAGGTAGTCATTCAAAAATATTATGTGACTATTAAGCACATTTTTACTCCTGAACTTATTTATGCTTGTCATAACAAAGGGGCTGAATAATTATTGACTCAAGACATTTCAGCTTTTCAGATTTTATTAATTTGTACAAATGTTGCCAAACATAATTCCACTTTGACATAATGGGGTATTTGTGTGTAGGCCAGTGACAAAAATATCTAAGTTTAATCCATTTTAAATTCAGGCTGTAACAACAAAATGTGGAAAAATTCAAGAGTTTGAATACTTTCTGAAGGCACTATATACATGTACATCATTTACACCCACACACACACACCCACACACAGAGAGAAAACAGCTCAGACAGATCCAACTCATGGAGCTCATGAGCGGGGCCTCTATCAGCAGAAGATTTGAATTTACAATAGAAAATGAATGTGTTTATGCAACAAATGTTAGTGCATCATATCGCATCGAACCGAATAGCATTGATTCGTTCCTCTAATCAAACCAAATCGCACCTAATGTTTTCAAACTAAAGCGTATCGACTGGTCGATCTCCAAGGCATTCATAGTTAATCGCAAAACATTTCTATAAAAAAACCAACGATTAAGCCTTGCACTTTTTTCTGTCTCGTGCTGTTGGAAGTAAGTGCACTTGTTTCAGCTGCCCTGCACGCTGGGTAGGGGAAGTGTTCAAAATTTGAACCATTTCATGTGTCTGAAGGTACAAACTCTGCCTACTCGGTGTGCCCGGAGAGCAAATCAAGTGCACCTACAGGCCTATCGCTAGCCAATCGGATTGCTCAGATCACCGTGTCTGCAGCTTCCTCGTTGATACAAAACATGTCTAAAACCATGACTAGAGAAAGACTGTCAACAAATACAGCAAAGAACTGCTGTTTTTGTTAGTTTTTATTCAGCACTGTCAAAACTTTTTATTTAACACTTTTATAAGCCATGAAATTAGCTTCTCCACTTGCGCTGCAACCAGCACCGCAGCTTCAATAAATGAGTAGCAAAGTGTCTCGACCTGTTATTATTAGCGACTGTGTTTTTTAATAGAGGAATATTAAACTTTTCCTGGTCATATGACTAACATGAATTTGTGCATGAGGCAGAAATGATGCGGTGTGACTCGAGTTGCAATCAGCTCGAAGACTGTCCCTTTTTGGTCAGTCTTAGCAGGGGGGGAGAGCTGAGGGGCGGTCTGACAGTGAGAGGCGGACCCTATGATGCTCTCCCTCCGCTGAGACTGACTATCAGATGCAGGCACCATCAGTCCAGTAAAAGAAAGAAAGCTAATTATTTTGATTCATGCTCACTTAGCTGTGACAAGTAGGGCAGGGCAATATGGCCTAAAAATCATATCTTAATTTTTTCAAATTTATGGGCGATTTGCAATACAGTTGCAATACAGTTGAAGTACACCTTAGCCAAATATATTTAAACTCAGTTTTTCACAATTCCTGACATTTAATCCTAGTACAAATTCCCTGTTTTAGGTCAGTTAGGATCACCACTTTATTTTAAGGATGAGAAATGTCAGAATAATAGTAGAGAGAATGATTTATTTAAGCTTTTATTTATTTCATCATATTCCCAGTGGGTCAGAAGTTTACATACACTCAATTAGTATTTTGTAGCATTGCCTTTAAATTGTTTAACTTGGGTCAAACGTTTCAGGTAGCCTTCCACAAGCTTCCCACAATAAGTTGGGTGAATTTTGGACCATTCCTCCTGACAGAGCTGGTGTAACTGAGTCAGTCTGCAGTGATAATGTGTTGGGCCTATAGCCTACTGCACAAACCTCATTGCTACAGAACAGTTTTTAATAGGTTAATGTTGGATAGGCTTACGTTTTTTAGCGGACTAAACTCCACTCCATGGTGAAGCAAGTTGGTGGAGTATTCAGAAACATCCTTCACCATGGAGTCGAGTTTAGTCCGCTAACGTTTTTAAGTCATGTAAAAAATATGAGCGGTAGATCTCAGCCTGCATTTTGACTCAAAGTGATCATGGCTCAGAATAGTTTGGTGACCGCTGCTGTATCAAATCGGAGCCCATGTGTATCCAGGGGTCACATTAACACAGGATTTTGCGTTTTTCATGCAGAAAAGGAACGATAAAACGCAGAAAAAATGCTGCGAATGTAAAATGACTAATTTTGCGCTTCTGTTGCACTTCTGCACTTCTCCACTCTCCGGTCTGACTGACGTGTAGGCTACTTTTCTCCGGTACTTTCCTCCAGTGTAGTTTTTCTCCAGTAGCAAGTTAAAATGAAAGATTAACTTCAAGCAAAACATTAGGAAATTAGGAAATGTAGCTTGCTACATTCTCTTTCTATGATAAACATAAATATAAATGGCCATGCATTGTTTTTGCAAAAATACCTTGCTTTTTCATTGTACGCTAACTTACTTGTGTGGCTGCTAGCCAAATAGCGTTGCACTTCTATTGTCATCTGATGAAAACTATTTTCTGCCGAATGTGTTGCACTAATGTAGAAGAAGAAAAACTATATTATCACTCTAATGAAGAAAAAAACCACTTGACTTTCAATATAAAACGCAGGTGAAATGGTTTAAAACGCAGATTTTTTGATGGTCTGTGTTTTGGAAATGCAGATTTCTGAAAGCTAATGCGACCCCTGGTATCTAGATACATATCGAATCGTCTTGAAAGGGAAAGATGCACACACCTAGAAAAAAACAACTAATTGACAGGAAGTCGGTTCAATTACTTGAATTCCATTCAGTTCGGTTTTTTGGTGAGCCCAACGCGCCGTTTTTCTAGAGAGAAATAAAATAATTCACGAGAGAAACCATATCAAGAACTTTGTGGGACGCTGGGCTGAAGGGAGTTGTAGTTGTCATTAAGCAAATATTAAACCTAGTTCAGCGCAGAAATGTGGTAATTAACTACGATGACCATAATCCATTGCGCTTGTTCTTTCCGGCTCGGACTGAGATGGCTCCACTTTTATGCCTGCTACATTAGGTTAGATGCATAGACCACATGAGAGAGGAATGTACACAATGACGAGAGGGACAGAGACAGTTCGTGAAAGTATACCTTATCTATTTTTAAGAACTAGTAAAATGATGGTCAGACAGCTCTGCAGCATGCTTAGGCAGGCTATAACGTTGCCTGGCTGCTACTGCCTGAGCAGAGATGAGATGATGACTTTAAGAAATGAAAAAGAATAAAGTCATCAAATAAACACTAATTAATATACCCATATTGTATTATTTCATAGTAATATTCCTATTTTTCTATTGATGTCTACCCAATGTGAACCTGACAGAGACAATGGAATATTTTCTATGTTTTGGCAATTTAATGTTCACCATTTTTGGCTTTTGAATTTCTATTAAAATTATTTGAGCTTTTTAATGTCATTATTTCAACAAACAAAAAAAATATGCAAACCAAAATAGAAAACCGTGATTATTCATTTTTTATCTAACCAAAACGATCTCAAAAAGCACTAATCGTTCAACACTAGCTCAGGGACAAGATCTCATATCCTTCATGGTGATGAAGAAATGTAAATAAAAGAGTGGGAAGAGAGGCGTAATCCTCTTACTGTTTTCATGCCTATTACAATACACATTAATGAGAGAAAATAGATTGTGAGGAAATTACTTTAGCTATAGAACACAGCAGCAAATAGCCTATACAGCAGAGATTTTGTGAAGCGGTGAGTGTGTGTACAGTACCAAATCCCCTGCAGTCAAGGATTGTTTGTTTTTGCAGCGCACACTAACAAAACTGAAAGAGAAAGATCACGTTTAGATTCAGACACATTCTCTCTCACACACCCTTGTATTTTGATAGTAATAGGGAGTACTCCTAACATGTGACCTGTGAATCTTGCCAAGAGAGGCATTAAGACACTTGCCATTTCCCTGGGCATCTGAGGAATTATGTTCCTGGTAACTCAGGTTTCACCACTGCTCTGTGTAGGGTGCAGTCTACACATGGAGGGGCAGTGCATATTGGCTGCCAGCAATATGGCCTAACAACATGTGATGCTACAGTGCCTTGGCTTTGAGCAATCACCCAAACCAGAGCGGTCCCTCTCACATAGATACAAGGCATAAATAGTTGCAGCTGTAGAACTGAAAACTGTACAATATTACTTCCCAGTAATCTTGAAAGTCAAGTCATCATGAAACCCTGCTCTAACCCGCGTGAACCTGCTATCAGCTATTAATTTCAATTTCATCATACTTTATTAAATAAATGCTACACAGAATTGAATGGGATATAGGAGGCTATATCAGAGGTCATCTTCAGTAAGCTGATGTTTTAAAATGTATTCAAAAAGTTTCAAAACCATAAAAGTGGAGATCTGCGTGAGATTGATTTATTCATCCCGCTCACGCCCGCACCGCCCACACCTGCTGGCTTTCTGTCCGACTCCCAACCGCTACTGCAAGAACTGGTCCCGAACCTAACCGCAGTCCCACAATGTTATTTTAGGCGTATGTGACGCAGCTCACTTGCCAGCCATGGTCCCAGCAATTTCAAAATGCACAAAAATAACCTAAGAAATAGGTTAAATTACCAGAGATTCTCACGTGGCCCATTATATTAGGCAATCGTATTACTGGGCTATATCAGCCATAGGTTGGACGTAGTTTGAAGAGAGCCGAGTTGGAGAGACTTGCACTTTCTTTTGAGCTACGTTTTAGAACATAGCTTTTAGGACTGGGACGGTTTTCAGACGGAGACAAATATGGTGATCACCTGATCTCACAGGTATGGCTACTAAACTTGAAGCAGCAAGAATGATGAGAGCGGACACTTACACTTCTCTTAAGCTACGTTTTGCATATAGGATATAGCCTACCTTTTAGGAGAACGATTTGCAGGCAGAGACATAAATGGGTAATCAATATTTATTGAACATGAAAAGGCGCAACGCTCGCTCACCATGGTCCCATTGCACCTTTTCATTTCCAATTATCATTTGTATTTGTTTATTTTTTTACTCACCAATTTCGTGATATCCAATTGGTAGTTACAGTCGAGAGCCATGCGTCCTCCGAAACATGACCCTGCCAAGCCGCACTGCTTCTTGACACACTGCTCACTTAACCCGGAAGCCAGCTGCACCAATGTGTCGGAGAAAACACCGTACAACTGGCGACCGTGTCAGCGTGCTTGCGTCCGACCCGCCACAGGAGTCGCTAGAGCGCGATGGTAGAAGGACATCCCGGCCGGCCAAACCCTCCCCTAACCCAGACGACGCTGGGCCAAATGTGTCTCCCGGTCGCGGCCAGCTGCGACACAGCCCGGGATCAAACCTAGATCTGTAGTGCCGCCTCACTGCAATGCAGTGCCTTAGACCGCTACGCCACTCGGGAGGCTCAATTTTCACATTTTGGGATTGTACCTCGACTCACGTTGGTTGAGCGCCCTCCACCTCTTTCCATTATCAATATTTATTTACAGACACTGTAGTAAAACTATAGTCTAATCATATTTAATTACATTTCCTTGGAAAGATAACTGCCACGTGATTCTCCGCCCATGCATAGGCAGTATAGTCTATTTCATTAAGACCACACATATAGGCCTACTGTAGGCACACTTGATCTCGCACGCCCAACTAGGAGAGGAGAGGTAGGCTACTTGTGAATCTTGCCACAGCGTCTGAGTGTGGTAATAATGTGACAAAGATGTGCTTTTAATACAATAGGTAGGCTAACGCATACAAAGCAGAAAGACGACCGTTTCCAAATAATCTGCAGGACAACACAAATATTTTCATCCCAAAGTTGTCTCTCTGACCACACACTCCCAACCACAGCATGAAAAAGGCAGACTGCGCCACAATGATCTCTGTCAGGACCTGCAGGTATGTGGGAATGCAGCCCTCTACCATAAAGCACAGAGTATCTATGAGGGAAGAGTTAAAACAACCAATGTACCAGCCTCCTTATCCGTGGCTTCTCATTCTACCCATGGTGCTTTCTCTCCATTTACGACACAATGAGGAGCACTACCTGGCCTTCCTTCTTGTCTCACTATCTGTCACACAGTTTTATTTGATTTCATAGTTACCCAGTGGCAGCGTTACGAAACCCTGAGCGTGGGTCTACTAGTGAGGAACAGAGGGGCTTTATGCACACTGAGATGCCACGAGAACGGCACGCTGCAGTCTCACACCAATGGGCCATGGAGAGGGTAGAGCACAGCAGTCTCCTGGCACTTCACTCACTAACTGTCATAATCAATCAGTAATCAGACATGGTCTTGGAGCTCAAAGTATTTACAATTTTCTTAAGATCACTGCAGAGCTTGACCACTCTCTTGGACTTCTATTGGATTTTAGCTAGCAAGGTTAGCCTAGACATTAGCCTAGATCACTACAACAAATCCTTGCCCTCCTAATATCCATATCAATACTGGTAACAAACATTTCACAAACACGTTTGTGACATTTTTTGTTACATTTTGGAATGAACGTAAACAACAGTGTCTTTGTGAGATTGGCTGTATTCATACAAATGGTCAGATCTGGGCACTTCATAAAAAAAAAAACGATGGTTAAACAGTCCTGGGATGAACTCCTGGTGAAACGAGAAGTGAAAAAAACACCATCTCCCATCAACCCTGTAATGAGAAAAGAAAGAGCTCAAAGAGCTGAGAAAAAGGCAAACAAGACAAAGAGGGCTGAGATAAGCTTTCCTCCTCAGTGGCCTCTCTGAGATGAACCTACACAGAGATCTCCAGACAGAGGAGGGGAAAGGGTTTGAAGTCAGTCACAAGACCTTCAGGGAAAATACATTGAACCAAACTGAGTGAGCCGATACAATGAAAAAGCTTTGACATAAACAGAGCAAGGCCTTCCAGATGGGAGGCTAAACACATGTACTGGCACTGCTACAGACACCCACAGGCAAGCAACTGGCTCGCTGCCAACACTGCTTGAATGAACTCAGTCACCCCACTCTCTTGCTCTATAACTCACCCTTTTAGCTCTCCCTTCTCACTCCCTCTCCCCTGCTCACTCGCACGCTCCAGCTCCACTAGCACAGAGCTAGAGTGAACCTACGTTCTGCACTAGACTACATTTCATCTCCGCATCTTCTATCCTCACCATTTTAGGAATGGCTTTGTGAATGCAAGCCTACACACACACAGACTAGACCTATATAGGCTAGTTCTGCCAAGAAGGAGAGTAGGAGCATGACTTCAAACAATGACTTTCTTCTTCTGGAAATGTACGCGCCAGTCATATCTGTGGAGAAGACAGACAAGACCTTTCAAGCCTTCGAAGAGTGTGCCTGAAATTTGTCAACTTCATGTTGATATTTTCTCTAATAGTAGCCAACGTATGACGAGGGCATATTTTCAGGAGCCAGCTAGAGATTTGTACTGCCAAATCATAATATGAGAGATTAAATAGATGTTCTATTCCATACCAGTGTGTTGACTTTTAAGGCTACATTATGCAGTTTTGTTTGAACATGAGGCCTTTTCATTTAGGCCTATTTGATCTTAATGTCCTTCCATCTGCAAGAATTTTACTTAGGCTACATGAATGCATCATCAGGGCTCTACAGTGCAACCATCTTACTCGCATATGCGCCTAAATATTTTGATGTGAGACATGGAATTGAAATATTTTTCATTGTGTTCCTAAATGTATTTGCGTGCGCCTGTGCGCACGTGCTCCTTGTAAAAAAGGTCAGCGTAGAGCCCTGCATCATGCTATAAACCTACTCCTGTTTATTAATCCTGTTTATTAATCCAGCTCAGCTGGTTAATACCAGTTTAATGTAACCGCTTTCTGTTATTAGTTGTCTATCTCACAAAACTTCCTTGACTTCATGTATTTATGATCTGGTCTGTTGTTGATGTTCTCTTACACATAGGCCTATTTCCTGTTCCTATTTGGAAAGCCTGGATTACAAATGGCTAACAAACAATCAAGCACTGTTCGTAGACATTATCTTTATCACACACTCATAATTACACAATAAACTCCACCACAAAGAAAAAGCCCTTCAATTCCTACTACTGTGAGAAGGCAGATGAGTGAAATGTAATGGGCATCAGCCCGTCGGTTTGGTAACAGCTACAGAAGTATGTAAAGTTAGCCATGGAGAGCAGAGGGGAGGGGGGCTGCAAGGACTCTCAGGCCAGGAATGTGGCACCCTGTCAGGTCTCATAAGGATTTATCTCTCTGGATCCTCATTACCAAAGGACCCTGGCCAACGGCGATGGCGTCTCACTTGCTCACACGCACACACACACACACAATGACATGTCCTTGTGTTAATCTGCTCATATTGTAGTTGCCGATTTAAATCATGGTATGAAGCAACTCTCCAGTCATCTATTTTCCCACACTCAGATGAAATGTGAACACACGAAAGGGCTGACTGATCACGCCACAGCATATCATTGCCTTAATCTCCTTCCTAAGAAACCAACACATTTTCTTCCAATGTTTCCTAAAACTGTTACTGGCAGTGTTACAGGGCTTGTTGAAATCCAGTAAATAACCTCTTGCTGCTGGGCCAGCTAGCATTGAAGGCTTGTATTGGGTGCTTTACCTGACACGGGCTCACACACCCTTTGACATGAAAACAAAGCCATGCAATTAAGCCATTGAAGGCAATGCCAGATGGAACTTTGTAAAAGTATGGTTTGTAAAAGTATGGATACTTTTATTTACTGGATGTGGACAGGCAGTAGCCTAGTGATGCGCAGTTTGTGAACGATTCATTATTTTTTAACAACTTCTTACTGATTCGAGAGTAATGATTGGTCATTTGAGTTGTTAGTTTGAGTTGTTAGACAAAATGTCACTTAGGGCCCCCAAAAGGCTAGGGCCAGCTCTGTATGGATATGGGTACGCAGCGGCCCCTCATGACGAGTTCAGATTTTTTTGTGGCCCCCACCCCCATAGCTGTCTATTTACCACCACAAACCAATGCTGGTACTAAGACCGCACTCATACTGGCAGGTACTCAAACAATAGTTCCATCACCTGCAACATCCCAAGTTAACCCCTGCTTACCTCTAACAGGATTTGAATCTGCTATCACCCCACAGCATATAACCGGCAACAGGAGAGGCTGCCATCTAAGTGTCAACACCCACCACACACACGCACCCACCCATAACAACGGCCATAATGCGTCAGAGAGAGAGTGTTAGAAACACCTCCCTAAGCCACAGGCTATCACACCTCTCATTCTGCATCTGACAGAAGACACATATTCCCTCATGTTCACACAAGGATTTCAGCAGTCGCACCAGCTAAGCTCGCTCTCAGGAATCCGGTTTCACAGTTCAGAACTCAGCAAACATAGCCTATTGCGTTGACATTTTCTCATTTTACTGCCGTGTTGAATAATAGGCTATGTCAATTAAGCAATCCATGACTGTTCTAACTGCAGTATCTAATTCGGCTCCATGGAGCGACCAGGACGCTCAACATTCAAAATTCGGACAGCACAGACTGGCTCTGCTTTCTCCTGGCATTGGCACATAAAGGTTCCAGTTCCTTTGTTTGATCCTGTTATTCAAAGACGATGAGAATATTAAAAGTACCTATGACTATGGAAAATGACTACAACCATGCTGATACTACAAACAGGACTAATAATATCCCACTAAACTGTTGACAATGTGGAACATATCTGAAAGACAAAGAATTGGAGAAGAGAGTTGTTCTTAGGCCAGTGATTGGCTAGCCTGCACCTCCAGATGTGCTTGCCCAGCTGTATCCTGAATGCAGAACAGAGTTACTTTACTGCCTGTTCCCCTGCCCGCAGTCCGTCTCAGCCACACGGTGCGGATTACATAAGGCCCTCCAAGCTCCCAGGCCCAGAGCTGGGCCTTCACACTCTGCCTCAACAGTCAACTATGAATCCCAGTAACCATGGTGGCGCAGGCATTCCACAGTGGAGGAGCTGAGACCAATCATATAGGGCTAGGCGGTATACCGTATTTGACGATATACCGGTATTGAAGCACAGACCGGTTTGGGTTTTTACTTTACCTTCTATAACGGTATTTGAATGTTTGGTTTGTTAAATGTGATAGATTGTGTGTCACGTCCATTTTTATAGTTTACTTCGCAACTTGAGTAATCTCTCTCCATGCTGCTTTCCACACAGACCTAGCCCCGCCCCGTCACTCAAGGAGCGCATTTGTTGTTCCTCGACCACGAGACACTTGCGTTCAGACTGCATGGTCAATGCAGCACATGCAACAATGTTGATGACAACAATGCTGTTTTCACTTTGCTTCTTAACATAAATCCACTAGCGTTCTATAATTACACTATTAGTTTGTGTTTCTTACATCGACAAACAACTAGTTTGTTTTTTCTTAGCAAGTTGGGCCTAAATCTTGTTAGCCGCTAATGCTAATCGCTAGTTAGCTGGCTAGCTAGCTAATAAATGTACTGAGTCAGAGCAAATGTAATTAGTTATACAGTTGGATAATACCAGTACTGGTGTAGACCTAAATCAGTATGTTGTTTGTGAAACAGTATCTTCTAAATCAAAAAGAAATACACAAAGCATGAATATGTTAGCTACATGAAGTAGCTAAGAGAAAACATTCAACATAGGCAAAGATTATAGGGTCACCTAGGAAACACTTTGGTTCATATCCTGTCACAATAACTCCTCCCTTGCATTTTCATTCATTGTCATGTTAAACACTGTATTCAAAGTTCCCACTATTATAACTATAGAATTAGAATAATCATTGTATTTCCATGATTTCAACAGTTCACCCAAGTGTTTTGCTCTAAATCGCAATTGCAACATTTGGTTAAAAATAAGGCCTAGATTGTTTGCCCATATCGTGCAGCCCTACGTGGCAGTGTGGAAATTATTGATGAAAAGTTTAATTGAACAGTAAAAACAATCAGAATGGAGAAAGACCCATTGAAATCACTTAGAATGCATATGTTGCCGCCCTAGGGTCACGCACTACTCAAAGCAAATGTATAACTTGTATTATTCAAAAACATAAAAAATACCATCAAACCATCCACATTAAAAAAAATAATGTGATATATTTTGGCCATATCACCCAGCCCTACATAGGCCTAGAACACACAGACACATAACCACTCTCAGACCAAATATACTCTCCTCCTTGAACTTTCTGAAGATCTCCCCACAGATATCTACCTCTCAATATATGGATGGTCAGTTATCATGGTCAAGTCATATTGACAAAGTTGTTTTTGATGCTCTGCCACAAGAGGTACTCAGGCAAAAAGCAAGTTTAGCTTTAAAAAACAGATGTGATGATTTGATGGTGAGAGAAGGCAGAGCTAAAGTAGCCCAGACTTCCTCTCTGATCCATCACAGGCCTGGCCAGGCTGGGGGTATCATTGATCAGACACACATGTCAGGATCTGATGGCCATTCTTCCCACACCATTACACAATGAGCAAGTTCGTTTTGTATGGCCCATTGTCCCAGGTGGGTGGAGATTTCATTTTACAACCAATGGAATGGTCATGTGCAAACCCCGCCCCAACCAGGGCGATGCAATATGAACCCATTATGACATATATCCCCTCTATGCTCCGTCCTCCACTGTGTTGTACGGTCACCATCCGCCACTGTGTTGTACGGTCACATATCGACTGGAGGAGATTCTCATTTGGGCAAAAGACTGACTCTGTTCTTTGTCCTCCGTCCTCGCTCCTCAGTGACCCAGAAAACCGATAAGTGGTCGAGGAGAGTGTCAATTAGATGGTAGGCGAACGGAAGTGTCCTCCCCTCTTCGATAGCCACCTTTCATCAAGTATATGTGTGTGTATCCTACCGGAGTGCTTCGTGAAAGAGTTTTGAGATCCACCACACCCCCTTTCAATCAGCTGTTGCTTTCTCTATTTATAAACGACACGCTAATTATCCTTTTATTTATAAAATGTCTTGCACAAGAAGCTACATGTGTTTTTATTACTTTACATATTTATTTTGGGATCCACCCTGTAGACGTCATTTGCCTGATGACGCACGAGTGGAGAAGGAGTCATTTCATTCAAGTGCATTTGTTTCCACATTTCCTCTCCTCGATTACCTTTGACCTATTTCAAAAGGAGGCGAGGCGAGGACGAAGGAGTTAGCAAAGCCAAATGAGTTCACCACGTCCAGCCCTCCACAGACACACCCTCCCCATACCTCACATAATATACACAAGCTGAATATACACTGGAAAACAAACATATAGCCTAATCCCTCTCACGCATATTCACATACTCAGAGATCCTACACATAAGCATTCAAAACTACACATGCAAATAAACTCAAACCAATCACACAGTTAAAAAAATATGCCTAACCCTCTCCCCACCCCAGGGCTCTAAAGTGTGACCCATTTGTTCAGTCATATGCAATGAAATATTTTGCTGTGCGACCTGCAGTTTTAATTTGCCAGCACCAGTGCTACCAATTACATTTTATTTATTTAGAGCCCTGCCCCACCCCCACACGTAGTCTACACACAAACAATAGTTGTCCTAAAATGCTGCCATCTGGTGCATCACTTACCGCAGAGCCATTTCTAAAATCTCTGTTAATCCTCTCTGTACGTTTGATTATGGCTGTCTGTGTGTAGGCCCTATTCAACAAAAAAAACGATTTAAAATGTTTCCCAATAAATTTGCCTAGATGGTCATACTAATTAAAAAACCTCAATTAAAAACAATAATGAGCCATAACAAACCGGTAGATTTGCGAGGCATGTCTGTGTTAACAAACTGATCGTTTAAGATTATGCTTTCATTGGATTGATTAAATTGAGGTCTGAATATATCCTACATTTGAAGAATGTGACGAAGTCTGTGGCTCGGTTATGAAACAGGTTTATTAACACTACACTGAGGGTTTGATTAAGTTCACAGAGGATTATGTCATCAAAACCCATCTGACACTAACCAGGTTTCCATCCAATCTATTTATGCGAGTAAAGTACACGTCGGATAAAAACAGGCCTGATGAAAACAGCACATTTGTCAGTAACCTTTCCAAATGGCGACAAAACAAAACACACTAGACAAGGTGGGACCTTTTTGTGTCTGTAAAATGAATTATGCGAGAAATGGCTGTGGAAACACTTTTATGCGCAACTATTAATATAATAACCATATCGAAGTAAACTTGGAGTCACGCGATGATATGTTGTGTGGTCCTCCCACTACGACCTGGGAAAGCAGGCAGTTTATTAGGTTACAGATTAAATAAATTATGCTGAACTTCACAGGGTTGTGAAAGTTCATGGTGATGAACTTGATGCTCCTTTCCAATAAATATCGAGGGTCTTATTCTGGTGACATGATGATGTTTGAAAAATAAAAATAATCTTGCTATTTTGTCCATAATCTCATGTAGGCTATACCCGCACTGTATCTGCGAGCTGTTGTAGAGTGCAGGTGCCATGACCTGAGTGGGCACAATCGCTATATAACGCAACATCTTTTGTGACAAAACCATCAGTAGAGTTGAAAATGTGATGGAAACCCATTTAACTTTTTATTCGGTACACGAGAATTTAACTGCAAAAGTTATTTATTTGCACTACGTCATCATGCACAGCCTTTAATCCACAACAAGTCAATTTGATGGAAACATCTCTGGTAGGAAAATGTGCATGTTGTTTTTATACGGATTTTTAGACTTGTCAATCTTAAACAATGCTTTGAAAGGTTTGTGTGGGGGACATTTCTGCTTTATGACAAGGTGTTATGATGCAGATGGAGGACAGCTCCCATTTCAATAACATGGAACACGCAGTGACTGAAACCATGCATAACATGGAACACGCAGTGACTGAAACCATGCATAACATGGCACACACAGTGGTGGATATCCAGAAAAAATGGGGGGGGGGGAATAGGCCTAAGTAACTCTATGGGGCTCATGGCTACACACTCTGCTCTCACTTCCTCCCAATGCAGTGGCCTGCCAGAGACCAACCATAGTCAATTAATACTGTACTAGACTACCTCTGTTTCCCATAATTTCATATTCACATGTTGAACAAAGACTTCACACACTGCTCCGTGTAAACTGCTTGAGCGGCAGACGTTGACTTGTTAGCATGGCTTTACAACAGGAAACGGTGTGGAGTATGATAAGAGAAGTGATACTACAACCCCATACTATGTGAGGAAATGGCCTGAGAGAGACCAATCAAACACAAACATCTACAATGGAAAGGGGGTTAAGCGTGTCTGTCTTCCATATAACCACTCAAAGGTAGCCTACATTCTTGGGTTGGGCGATTTTACGTTTCATATTTTTGCCCTACCCTTGCCCCACTTGTTAGATATTATGCACATTGATAGCTTGATAGCAAACGTCCTCGTCATGTGATTTATCAAAGTAGCAGGCAGCAGCAATCTAAATGATCAGACCGAACATGCAAGAAAAATATATCGGATGAAATTATGAAGTGAGTGGACAGAGAAATACAGCTTCACTTTATCCATTCAAATCAGCAGGATCAACGTACAGCATGCCCTTCATCTTCACAGACAGGCAAACTAGCCAGAGTTATTTAGACCATGTAGAACCTTGCACATGACAGACTGACATAAGAAAGATACATGCTGGCACCCGAAAATATGTATTTGTTTCGATCACAGATCATTACAAAAAAATACTTGAATCATAATCGTATCCAGAAAATTAACCATATCTGTTACGATACTCGTTTTGTCTGACTACTCAGCAAAACCCTAACAGTTAATATAGTAATAACGAGAGAGAACAAACAATTGCGAGATAGACTAATGGAATAGGAAGTTTAAACAAACCTGGTACGTTTCTGCTTCACTTGACCAAAGTGTAGGCAAAATCAATTGTGTCATCAGAAAATCCCTCCTTGCTTGTTGTGCCAACTTTGAGTGAGTTAGTGTAGCCTACTTCTCTACTGTAATGAATGAAGTGACAGAGAGGAGAATCCAAGTTCAACTGAAGGTAACTTGTTTAGCCTAATTGATTAATTGGAAGAGTACAGCATCAATCTGGATTCTAAAGTTTACAAAGTGTGATGAGAGCAAGTTGCAACATCTGCCCAATATCTGTAGCCTATCTTTACAAGCATTTCACCATTTAAATGGATGTCCATTGAGGCCCAGCTGAAGACCTCTCCCACCAAACAAAGGGAGCTCTCTGCCCAATCTGCTCTAATGAAAACTGCTCTCCATAAATCCTGTTCTGGCCCTGGTGAGCTCCACACAGTGACAGGCCTAGGATCAGTCTCGCCGCCAGACCCCATTAACCCCTGGGCCAGCCTCAGGAGCAACCCTTACCAACCCTCTAGACCCCCCCACCCTTTGTGTAACGAGTTCCACAACTGTGTCCAAAATATGTTGGAGACAGCTGTGTGGTGTGTGCACACTGATCACCATAGCCTTCACTAAGTAATAGGCAATGGAATTGAAGCATTTGTGACCGCAGGTTACTGGATCGGTTGCTGCTCAGTTGATGTAAAAAAAGTATTCTAAAAATGTTTACTGCAGAGTAAAGTAAAAATACAATTTAGCTAGGTGCAGACATATTTTGTTGCCAAAGTGACAGACAGTCACTTTTCAATAACAGTAGACCAGAAAATGAGATTTCAGGATCAATAACCTCAAGAGCTTCTAGCAAACCACAAACACTGCTACTAACCAATAAACATGCCTCCACAAAGACTGAGATTAACCTTGGAGCAAGAAAACATATAGCCTTGCCTAAATAAAGAATGAAATGACGATTTTATAATGATCTTAGGCGCTGAGTGGCGCAGTGGTCTAAGGCACTGCATCTCAGTGCTTGAGGCTTCACTACAGACCCCCTGGTTCGATTTCAGGCTGTATCACAACCGGCCGTGATTGGGAGTCCCATAGGGCGGCGCACAATTGGCCCAGCATCGTCCGGGTTTGGCCGATGTAGGCCATCATTGTAAATAAGAATTTGTTCTTAACTGACTTGCCTAGTTAAATAAAGGTAAAATAAAATAAAAATCCACTGTAGGGCTGTAATTCCATTTTCAAAAGCCGATACAGTATCCTGCATTGTCTGGAGTATATTGACAGGGCGTAATCATCCCAATTTGAAGTTGAAGCCTTCGGTGTGTGGTGTGCTTTGTCTTAGCAGTAACAGGGCAGCCTCTCTTCTCAGTTGTCCGTCGTAACACGAACCAAGGCCTTTCCATTGGGCAATCTCAGTCAATTCTACAGAAGGTATCTGCTCAACATCAGGCCAGGACCAAAGCGGCCGTGTCCAACTTAATGCCATTTTGATTGTGAGATTCATTAAGAGGCTTCTCTCTGAGCCAGCTGCAGTGCATCATGCCACTCTGTGGGACCGTTTGAGTCAACCATAACAAGTGCCTTGCACGGAATCTACCAGGTGCAGTCCACCAGGAATCCAGTGAACAAGAAATGCCAGACAGCTGTTGTTACTCATTCGTTGAGTAAGAAGGATGGAAAGAGGGACTAGGCCTGGGAGGCAGTTTCAGTGACTGCTTCATATTTCCCTCTGTGTTCTGCATGTCAACTCAAGTGTTTACAAAGGTGTGCCAGGACATACCACCCCCTGCCACTTTTATGAAATCATGTTTATGTTGCAATGCGGCCAATCTGCCTTGACATTATGGGGGAAGTCAGTAGGAAAGATACAGGCTTTAGAGTAAAAAATATATATATATATTCCAGAGAATCACAGGTGCATTTGTGAATGGATCTGAAGAGCAAGCTCAATAACCTTCAGTAATTGCTCATTAGACCATCTGTTATTCTCAGCAGTACTTCCAGTGTGGCTCAGAATGAGCAACACTAGGCAGATAATGCTGCTAGGACTTGCTCTTATAATCAAAACACACGTTTATCCATCGTATATAAACCCAGCAACCTACAACACAGTCACACACACTGACAGGTTGTGGTCATATAGGCTAGTTAATTACAACAACTAGCCTAGGCTAATAGCCTATTCCACTAACAGAGCAACAAACCCACTTAACAATTCAGCTCAGTCAAGCTCAGTCAAATACAAATGGAATGGATTCTGTTTCTGGAATTGTAAAGGGAAATAACGGGAAAGGGAAGTGACATCAGCCCCCAGGGCTGTGTTCCTCATAGGGCTCCAACGGGCCGCGCCCCTCTTCCCCCACTAAATTTCAACATGTTGGTCGCGTGGTTCCAAACATTGAATAGGTACAAAAAACCCCAGGGTGAACCATTAATTCAAAAGATAAGAAATTGCGTTTTAAAAAAACTATACAAAAGAAAAGTCAAGGGTACAAGACTGTACATACCAGAGTTAGTTGACAAACAAACTACTCATCTCATACAGCATTGCGGCCTGTATCGTCCAATCACAGAGCAGATACAAGTGACGTGGTCTGTTAGCGCACACATGATGGCACTCGATAGCTGCTTTATTGTCCAATCACAGAGCAGATACAAGTCACGCGATCTGTTAGCGAACACGCGATGGCACAAAATGTGTTCACTAACAGATCACGTGACTTGTATCTGCTCTGTGATTGGACGATACAGACCGCAAGGCTCATGGTTCATGTTGGTTTTGGTGCTCTCTGAAACAGAAACTGAAGGTAAAAACACGATTTCTCAACACAGAGTTTGAAACATTCATAACCGGTGTGCACTACTACATCAACGTACAATTTTTTTTTGCAATCTCTGTAGAAAATAGAACCTCTACGTTGCACAGTAATATCGCTATCGCTAATATTTTATATCACCACGGGTTTCGAGGAATCAGAATACAGGTCCGGAACCCCTCATTGCAGCCCTATTCACAGTAACAGCAGAGCGGAACCTCCCAGTCCCAACCCACACCAGAGCCAGTCAGTCCCCTCCCAGGCATCACACAGCTCCAGCAGATAGCGGTTTGGAAAAGGACATGTATTGTCTGCCCTGCTGTGACATCATGTAGAACTTACTGTATACTAACCGCCCCATCCCTCCCTTTCTCCACCGCTTTTCCTCTAAACAATGGCGGCTGCTATTTCAGGAATATTTCAAAAGCAGGCCGCAACAGCTTTTGACTTAAGGTACATTCCAGTGGTGTTCTGGTTTAGCTCTTGTGGTGTGACTTACGGAAATTGACATACCGGTACTAAACATAGGCCTATGCAAACTGAGGAATTGTGAATTTAGATCTGAAAAGGTTTCACACAGTGATCTGAAGATTTCCTCCCCTCTCAAAGTGGACAACAGACTTGTGTAGCCTACTAGCTATTCCCTCTCATCTAGTTCCATAATGGCCTTTGTTTCATAATGCTAGCAATACTGGGACTAGTAGTAAAGCCGTCTGCCACGTCTCCCTCCAGCCCCACACTGAGCACGGGATAATCTCTGCCCCCATTACCCCGTTAGACAAGGGGGGGGGGGGGGGGGGGGGTTTCGTCACACGAACAGTTATCCCTTCCCCATCCAAACCACTGGACTGACTGAGTCCAGATGACAGGCAGGGTGCCGTGACTGCTCTGAGGCTGGATTTATAGGAGGCTAAACCACCTCTTCTCACACTACCATGGATTAGCAGCCGACTTGGTGATCGCAATCCCTGATTGGAGCAGATTATCCTGTTTAATTGAGGAGTCAGACTGGACTGCACTTCAAGGTGGGATTTCATTCAGACAACAGATTCAGACACAGAAATCCTCTCTACAAGATTTAAAGACCCACAACACACATCACTGATCAGGGGTTACAATAAAGAGGTTCTCCCATCTCAATTCCTTATCAGTCTTGAGCAGGGAAGCATTCAATGATGCATCAATAAGCACAAAATAAATAGGCTATTTCAGCTGCTACATACAGTTGAAGTCAGAAGTTTACATACACCGTAGCCAAATACATTTAATCCTAGTATAAATTCCCTGTCTTTATTTTAAGAATGTGAAATGTCAGAATATTAGTAGAGAGAATTATTTATTTCAGCTTTTATTATCACATTCCCAGTGGGTCAGAAGTTTACATACACTCAATTAGTATTTGGTTAGCATTGCCTTTAATTTGTTTATCTTGGGTCAAACGTTTCGGGTAGACTTCCACAAGCTTCCCACAATAAGTTGGGTGAATTGTGGCCCATTCCTCCTGACAGAGCTGGTGTAACAGTCAGGTTTGTAGGCCTCCTTTCTCGCACATGTTTTTTCAGTTCTGCCCACAAATGTTCTATAGGATTGAGGTCAGGGCTTTGTGATGGCCACTCCAATACCTTGACTTTGTTGTCCTTAAGCCATTTTGCCAGAACTTTGGAAGTATGCTTGGGGTCATTGTCCATTTGGAAGACCCATTTGCAACCAAGCTTTAACTTCCTGACTGATGTCTTGAGATGTTGCTTCAATATATCCACATCATTTTCCTTCCTCATGATGCCATCTATTTTGTGAAGTGCACCAGTCTCTCCTGTAGCAAAGCACCCCCACAGCATGATTCTGCCACCCCCGTGTGTCACGGTTGGGATTGTGTTCTTCAGCTTGCAAGCAACCCCCTTTTTCCTCCAAACATAACGATGGTCATTATGGCCAAACAGTTCTATTTTTGTTTCATCAGAACAGAGGATATTTCTCCAAAAAGTACTATCTTTGTCCCCATGTGCAGTTGCAAACCGTAGTCTGGCTTTTTTATGGCGGTTTTGGAGCAGTGGCTTCTTCCTTGCTGAGCGGCCTTTCAGGTTATGTCGAAATAGGACTCGTTTTACTGTGGCTATAGATACTTTTGTACCGGTTTCCTCCAGCATCTTCACAAGGTCCTTTGCTGTTGTTCTGGGATTGATTTGCACTTTTCGCACTAGAGTACGTTCATCTCTAGGAGACAGAACGCATCTCCTTCCTGAGCGGTATGACAGCTGCGTGGTCCCATGGTGTTTATACTTCCGTACTATTGTTTGTACAGATGAACGTGGTACCTTCAGGTGTTTGGAAATTGCTCCCAAGGATGAACCAGACTTGTGGAGGTCTACAATTCTTTTTCTGAGGTCTTGGCTGATTTCTTTTGATTTTCCCATGATGTCAAGCAAAGAGGCACTGAGTTTGAAGGTAGGCCTTGAAATACATCAACAGGTACACCTCCAATTGACTCAAATGATGTCAATTAGCATATCAGAAGCTTCTAAAGCCATGACATCATTTTCTGGAATTTTCCAAGCTGTTTAAAGGCACAGTCAACTTAGTGTATGTAAACTTCTGACCCACTGGAATTGTGATACAGTGAATTATAAGTGAAATAATCTGTCTGTAAACAATTGTTGGAAAAATGACTTGTGTCATGCACAAAGTAGATGTCCTAACTGACTTGCCAAAACTATAGTTTGTTAACAAGACATTTGTGGAGTGGTTGAAAAACAAGTTTTAATGACTCCAACCTAAGTGTATGTAAACTTCCGACTTCAACTGTAGATCACTATTGTGGCTTTATAGGAATCATTTATAGGAAGTGTTTGTAATATGCTTGACGAACAATGATGCATGATAGAATCAAATCAGAGGAAACCATCTCAAAGCAGATTGTTGCTGTATTGCAGCCAAGCCTAAATTAAAGCATAGCTTTTTAACAAAGTAAAATATATAATCTTTGACGAACTGTTCTCTACCCACTCTTGCAGTGAACATAATTTGATATTGGATTATAAGACGATTTCATTTAGGCTATGTATTTTACCCAAAATGCCCATCAGAGCAGCTTGACCTTGTTAAATAACCACCAGCAGCATTTCATATTATTCAAATATACTCTGAATGGCATTTGGAGCTAATTTCCCTCAAGCCTTTTATTGTAATTAAACACTTTGCCTATGCTCTGGCATTTAATACTACAACAGAATTCATGCAATTGACCTTATTAACTATGGTCTGAGCCTCAAAAGGGCCAATACAGATATAAACACCTTACCCCAATTTCACGCCCTCTCAAATTATGCTGACAGTGCAATTTCACTCTGTTTATATTCATCAATCAAGATGTGGTTTTAGGCTAAGCATGATCTAGCCTTCTGATTGACATTTGAGTCAGTCCAATAAGACTTATGTTCATCAATATTCTTGATATGTACAGATAACTGCCAAAATAAAGGAAACACCAACATAAAGTGTCTTAATAGAGCATTGGGCCACCACGAGCCACCAGAATAGCTTCAAAGGGCCTTGGCGTATATTCTACAAGTGTCTGGAACTCTTATCGGAGGGATGCGACACCATTCTTCCACGAGAAATTCCATCATTTGGTGTTTTGTTGTTGGTGGTGGAAAACGCTCGCAGGCACCGCTCCAGAGTCTCCCATAAGTTTTCAATTGGGTGACAGACACACACACCCTTTAAACCCCCTATGCTCCTTTGAGACCCCTCTTTAAAAGTCACAGATCTATTCTAGCCATGGTAGCCAAAATAATGGGCAAGTGGGCATTTTTACCCTAAGCATAATAGGATGTTAATTACTTAACTCAGGAACTACACCTGTGTGGAAGCACCTGCTTTCAACATACTTTGTATCCCTCATTTACTGAAGTGTTTCCTTTATTTTGGCAGTTAGCCTACCTGTAGAGTGAACTATGGTAGCTTATGTCTAAAAGAGACTAATTTATTTTCTGATTTACCTCCCCCCCTTCAAACAAGTGTTGTTTTCTGACCATGATAGTAGTAGTAGTGATTTGGAGGTTGACTGAGGGGAGTTATGTTTTGGGTTAAGTATTCTCCCTTCCTCTATCCTTACATGAGACATGCCTTTGTTCATTTCTTTATGAATGTCTCTGTGCAGCACAACTTTCACTTCTGTCCAACTTTCAGACAGGTCATAGAAAAGTAGGCAAACAAGTAATTTGACAAGCAAACAAATGTGCTATAGTTCGTTAGTTAGCTAGCTACCTTACTTATACATTTAGAATAATATGCCAACAAAGCTGTTTTTGTTTTTAATAAAAGCACGCCAAATCGTCGCTGCAGTACGCTTTAGATTCATTCAGGCAGTCAGGACCCCTAACGTCAACAACAACCAACGTGAATCACGGGCGGAGTGTTGATAAGCTTATCACAAATCAATTAATCTGACCATAGGCGTAACTGATTGATTGTGCCCAGTATCTAGTTAGTTAGCCAAATGGATTAAATAAATTACTAAAACACGGGCGTTTCAGGAGATGCCTGATTGGTGACAAACGCTTACTACTAGTTGGCTAACTACTTTAGGTAGCCTGCTAGCTAACTATGCTAACTAGCTAATGGTTTGCTGTTTCATGACAATGTCTAGCTAGTCATCAAGTTACATAATCCGAGTTGCCATTAGTTTTATAGAAAGGCTCGCTATACCATCAAGTATATCAAATTATGTATACTAGTTACCGATCTAACATTATTTATATGATACGGTCAACTAGCTAGCTAGCTAGTTAGCTGGCTAGTTAGCTGTTAGCTAGCACTATTTAGCGCTGTATTAGCTAGCTAACAAATGATAGCTTCTGGTTTGGCTAGCTAGCTGGAGCGTGTCAACCATAGCAGCAGTACGGGTAAAATTGCTAACAAATAAGGTGACCATTTTACCGTATAATTCCAGTCTTTGTATGTTGTTCCTAATGTATTAGCTAGTTTCCGCTTTTGGTAGGGGTTTATTTTTCCAGAAGTAATCCACATGAAAGAAGAGTTTTCGTTCTCAATCGCTCCACTCCTTTCTACTTGCGGCAAATGTCGCGTCTACTCCATAGACTGTAAAAAAAAAATACTCTCCCCGAGAATGGTGCTGAAACGCCTATCTTCATTCAGCTCTTTTGATAGGTCGCATGTTCTCGCGCTCTCTTGCTCTTTCCTCTCAAACCCACTCATTCATCAGCCAAGGAACCCTTTGCCCTGTTTAGTGTTTCTCAAATGCCTATTATCTTATTTCTTATTTTTATTTATCGTGTGTTTTTGTTCTTGTTAGTATTACATAGTTATTGATTACTGCATTGTTGGGTTTAGAGCTTGCAAGACATACATTTCACTGTACTTGTGCACGTGACATTACAAAACTTGAAGCTTGAAACTAGAAAATAAACAAGTAAGGGTACAGATTTTCAACTTAATCCGATGCTGCTATTTTGAAATGGCCAACAGCCTACTACTATGACTCACCCTCCCACTAGTTAGACAGATGCATAGCTAATAATTTGTAGGAAAATAATGACCTTTCACTTATCCTATATTGCTTGTAGCTTACCAAGTCAAAAAATAGAAATAAGAATATAATTCAGAGAGGGTAAACAACCATGGGCAGAGGTGAGCTTTTCCATTTGAGAAATGTAGGCTATGCATTTAGAGTTGAATTAAATTCATCCCCCTCCCCCCCCCCCATCTCTCTCTCTCTCTCGCTCTCTCTCTCTCAGACACACACATTTTTTCAAATATCCATGACCTGTGCAGATTGCATAATGGGTCATTACTCCTCGTGCTGTGGCACTTCAGGACCTCTACATCTGTGCTGTTTGATGCCCAGCGAGGGAACAAGCTGTGACTACAGCGACTAACATTGAAAAATAGTATTTGGGAGATCACAGCATCCCATGCTGTGGGTTTAGCAGATGATGTAGGTGAAGGCCAGTGCCCTGTTAATGGTCTGAAACCGTTCACCTCTTGCCCTGCATGAACGCACACCACTACATAGTCTCCATCTAACATCTAACAGTTAAAATACACAAATCAGTTACAATTGAGGGACTTAGATCATTTCTCAGTGAGAGAGTGAGTTTGCCCTCTGAAAACAAAATCCCTGAAAATATTATTCTCCTCTTAATCCTGGATTTGATATAGCCTACTGTAATCTATTTTTCTATTTCCATTCTCAGATTTGAATTATGTCATCCAGTTTAAACAGGCACTGGTGGTGTGGTAACGGTATTCTCTCTAACTAACTGTTTTTTGTTATCAGAAATGATTGCTTATGGGACCTTTGTGTCTGTATATTACTGTTCTCAGATGTTTAATTAATAGATTATAGAAAATGAGTTTTTTTGCAAAATGCTATTTATCCATTGTTTAGCTGGAATGGAATGTTGGTATCCTGTATATTTGACTGTGATATGAAGTTGTCTTAACTTTCTCACAGAAAGGACTCCTGAGTGGCGCAGTGGTCTAAGGCACTGCATCGCAGTGCTAACTGTGCTACTAGAGATCCTGGTTCGAATCCAGGCTCTGTCGCAGCTGGCCGCGACCGGGAGACTCATGGGCGGCGCACAATTGGCCCAGCGTCGACCAGGGTAGGGGAGGGAATGGCCGGCAGGGATGTAGCTCAGTTGATAGAGCATGGGGGGCCAGTATAAAAAAATATGTATTCACTAACTGTAAGTCGCTCTGGATAAGAGCGTCTGCTAAATGAATAAAATGTAAATGTATTTTAAGATTAATGCACTTACTGTAAATTGCTCTGGATAGGAGCATCTACTAAAATGTCAAATGTAAATGTTTTACATACAGATCTCATATTACTGTATTGAATTATAAAAAATGGCATTTTTTAAATATTGATGTCACAAATGTATCATTTGTACATTTCTTTATAAAAAATGTAGTTATTTGTTACATTTGACTGTGTAAAACCTAGCAGTACTACTTATTTATTTGAGAATGAGGCGGATATATAGCATTTTGAAAGAAAAACATGATTATTTGTCTCTCTGAAATGAAACCATCAAGTGATAGATTTTAAACAAATACATGTCTGTCATTGAACAACCCCATGCCATGATTAGATAGTGACAAAACACACCAATTTCTTTCAAATTTCTTTAAACAATAAAAGCACATTTATCATAATTTTTTGAAAATGGATATATAGCGATTTTGTAAAAAAAAATAACTCTTCACTTGTTATTGTCACATTGGGAGCAGCAGGTTTTATCTGACCTAAATTTCAGCTTTCAGCTTTAGCCTGCTGCTCCATGATATCAGATGAGATTGTTTTTCTTTCCTGTGTTTTTCGTTCTGCTTTGTGGTTTGGGAGACCCCCTCTAACCACCACCACAAACACCATCTATCTCTCCATCCACCCGTCACAGAGCAGGGAAGAGCTCTGTTTACTTCAGCTGGGCTTTCTGTACCCTGGCGTGTGTCTCACTAATCTAACTCCATCTTTGCAATGCTCAATTAATCAGCTCAATGATAAAGTACAAAGTGTTTTCAGTTGCCAGTTTTAATGGCCACAGCTGTACTTCATCAGGAGCAGGACTCCTCCACCAGCAGTGCTAACCTGGTGTTGAGACAAAGTCTAAAAGGGTTTAAATGGTTTTCAGTACTATTGTACCTTTTCTGATGAGAGTAATAGTCATTACATTTTGCATAATAAATATCAAAGAGGTGACTTGTTGTGCATTGAAAGGCACTCAACGATTTAAACTTGATTGTTAATAATCAGAAAACCAGACCAGAGTTTATTACAAGAGTGGCTCGAACAATAGTCATTTACAACCTGCCATGGAGGGAGCCAATTTATTTTTGCTGTTGTATTTTCAAGTTAATCTGAAAAGTAAAAGCTACTGCAGAGGAGTGGTTACATCTGAAGACTAACATCCTCCCAATATGACTCCACCAGCTCCACAGACTGGACATTTGGATTTCAAAGCTTCTTCGTTGATAGATGCACCGAAGACAGTCATCAACCAAGTCAAATAAATGATGAACAACTGAACATCCCTGGGAAAAGAGAGGGAGGATGAAATGTCAGGTGAATGAGAGCTTTGAGCAGAGGGGTAAACCCTGATCAAAAAAGTGGGCTCTCAGGAGGGAAGCTGGCAGCTGGAGTTTACTCGGTTAATTGAACCCTCCTTAGTGGAAGATCAGCTTTGATATCAAACCAACTCCTGCCAAACTGTCACCCGTTATAATGGATGGCCAGTTCATTGTGTTGTACTTCTGCTATGTTCCATTGTATTGTGCTATACATATGCAGTATCTTAATTTGATCATCCTGTTGTTGCAGGAATTGCTAACTTGTAGTGTATTCAAGGTTTAAAAAGGCTTCTATAGTTTGTAATTTCCACTTTAAAATTTCAGACTTGATTCACCCTAACAAAAAATGTATCAACCCCTGCAAAAAATCTCCATTAATTATAATACACATAATAATTCACATTTCCTGTTGCTGCAGGATTATGTTCCTGCTGTGAGAAACTGGGTCAAATTAAGATATGGCATCTGTTATGCAGTATTTCCTGTATTATAACAATTGTGAATGAGACCTTGATGACTGATGCTCAGTTTTCATTTTCACCCTCTACATATCCATCACCATGTTGCATTATCACTTCTTAGGAATATTCTGATCTAAATGAGGTGTGAGAATGTTGTCAATTGTATTATAATGGTTTCCATGGGCTGGGAAGTCTGTTTAAAAAAATACTGTAGAACCAGCAGTTGCTATTTGTACTCTTCTTGCCAAGGCCAAACCAAAGTACTACAATACAAATAAAAATTTCAAGCAGTGTCAAATATATTCTCATATCATGAAGTCCCTTATTCCAAGAAGTAATGTGGCTCAGCTTAAATGTGATTTTTTAAATAGTGGTGATGGATTCTTTGTGGCATCTGCTTCTATATATAGTGTCAGTATAATTACATGTCAGGTTCTTGCTTGGACTGTGATGTACATTTCAGGCCCAGGCATAATTCATTCTGCCAGTCCTGGCATTTATTATAGTCACAACGGAGCGCAGGTCAAGCATTCTGTGAGAATTATCTTTCCCCTCAGATAGACCAAGACAGAAAGGGGTTGAGAGAGCGGGACTGGGAGTGATTAAGGGAGAAAGAAATAAAGGGAGCGAGATGAGAAAGGGGATTGTTGACTGGATTCATTGTTGAAATGCTGTCTTCAAGAATGTCTTAATTCTTCAGGAAATGTTTGGAGGAAGCATGGCCTAACGCAGACACATGTTCCTATAGGACAGGGTTCCCCAGCTGGCAGCCCATGGGGGATTTTATTTGGCCCACCAATGTTTTGTTGTTTAATTTTTGTTGTTGGACATAAAAGACTGTAAAACCACCAGGAAATCAGCACAAAGTTATTTAAATTTAGGAAATCTGTTCCCAAGTATTCCCACGCATAAATAGAAAGACATACACTACCGTTCAAAAGTTTGGGGTCACTTAGAAATGTCCTTGTTTTCGAAAGAAAAGCAATTTGTTTGTCCATTAAAATAACATCAAATTGATCAGAAATACAGTGTAGACATTGTTAATGTTGTAAAAAGCTATTGTAGCTGGAAATGGCTGATTTTTTATGGAATATCTACATAGGCTTACAGAGGCCCATTATGAGCAACCATCAGTCCTGTGTTCCAATGGCACGTTGTGTTTGCTAATCCAAGTTTATCATTTTAAAAGGCTAATTGATCATTAGAAAACCCTTTTCCAATTATGTTAGCACAGCTGAAAACTGTTGTGCTGATTAAAGAAGCAATACAACTGTCCTTCTTGAGACTAGTTGAGTATCTGGAGCATCAGCAATTGTGGGTTCGATTACAGGCTCAAAATGGCCAGAAACAAATAACTTTCTTCTGAAACTCGTCAGTCTATTCTTGTTCTGAGAAATGAAGGCTATTCCATTCGAGAAATTGCCAAGAAACTGAAGTCTCGTACAGCGCCGTGTACTACTCCCTTCACAGAACAGTGCAAACTGGCTCTAACCAGAATAGAAAGAGGAGTGGGAGGCCCCGGTGCACAACTGAGCAAGAGGACAAATACATTAGTCTAGTTTGAGAAACAGGCACCTCACAGGTCCTCAACTGGCAGCTTCATTAAATAGTACCCGCAAAACACCAGTCTCAACGTCAACAGTGAAGAGGCGACTCCGGGATGCTGACCTTCTAGGCAGAGTTGCAAAGAAAAAGCCATATCTCAGACTGCCCATCTTAATCTTTTCTTTTTATTGGCCAGTCTGAGATATGGCTTTTTCTTTGCAACTCTGCCTAGAAGGTCAGCATCCCGGAGTCGCCTCTTCACTGTTGACATTGAGACTTGTGTTTTGCGGGTACTATCAGTGTATTATTATTGTGATTTATGATTATGTTCCGGCACCCCGACCATCTGCTCAATAAATAATCAACCTGTGTCTGAATGTAGTTGGGGACCCCTGCCATAGGACAACCCACTTGGAGATCAGAATTATTTTTGTGCACAAAGCAGATATAAAAGTACTTTTAAAAAGTTCACATCGTAAACCCTACTACCACAACAAAGGAGAACGTTAAAAGAGAAATGGCACTATTCCACTGAAGAACTCAATGACTGCCTGCATTGTTGAAATTCCGACCCAGCTTCCCGTGTCTGTGTCCACCTGGACTGCTGCCAATGTACTATTTTCTCGCTTTCTTCTCGTTTCCTTGTTTTTATCAACATCATGTGTTACTTTTACCATACGACCAGATTCATTCCAGTCTGACAAAAGCAGAAGTTTAGCAAATTAATCATTTTCCTTAGAAAGCCACTAATGTTGCACACTTCTGAAATTAACTCACAGTGCAATGAAGAGTATTTTTTGATCGATAGAATAAAATACAAACACTCACAAATATGCCAAAATATGCATTGAGCCACTATGAATGAGTTTCTCTGGTATTTTGTATAGTGCTCAATACATCTGAAATCTCTTGATATCAGTGTGGCTGTGGTGGTTGGCGTAACAGAGACAGACATATTCACACTTGTCACAGGTCCAACTGAACCCCTGTAATGAAATTGGCAGCGTTGCTGGAGCTCTTCTCAGTGGACCATCTGTTAGCTTGCATGTATCCTTGCAGAGCAAATCAGAATAGACCTTGTCTGGAGAGATTCCAATATCACAGTTGTGACATTAATGTCCTCCATGAATTGCTGAAATATCCCATCCCTCTTTCAAATGAAAAAAGCATGTTCGCAAACTGTAATTCACAGTTTTTGATCAATGCCAGTTTTTACTTTCTACGAACGAGCTCCAAGTTCAAGGGAGGACCTACAGTATAACATTATTGTTTTCAAATGGATTGGAGGTCTTGGCAGTAACACCTGGAAAAATTATTCAATAGATAGAGGAAAGCCAATGCAAACAATGAAATAACCTAAAGGGCTATCAAACAGACAAAACCAAAACATTCACTTCTCAGAAATGTAACAGAATTGAAATACAGTATATTACATTGGGTGAAATCAGGCCATGGAGTATTGTTGCCTTACTGTGAAGCTTTTTAAGCAGACCATGTATTTTTCCAATCAAGATATTTGTTGTTGAGCCCTGCAGTCATGTTTTGTTTGTGGCTGTTGGTGGTACTAGCTCATCTTATGGCCTCAGACACCACAGCCAGGATGGAAGATGTTTGTCAGCTATTAAACCACAGTGTCAATTATAGACCCCAAACATTGATATCTGTGTGGATGAGTGGCATGGAAATTGACATTTGCCCCTGCAGTAAAGATAAGAGTTAGCTCGTTAGCCATCCCAGCTAGCACAACAAGGACACTGGGGGACTTCATATTTCTCTCTTCCAAGGACAAAGCTGGCGCTGGCTCCCGGTCCACACTAAGCGGCCAAGGCAAAGCCATAAGCCCAGAGGTGAATTGCTGCTACTCAACCAACTCAAACAGGGCTCTGTTCTGCTAGAAGTGCTGAGGTGGTTCTCACTCTCCAGAACCGGTCAGATCAGCTGCAGCTCTACATACTGGATGGAGCTGCAGTGCTGCTCCTAGCATTAGGAGTCTGACTTATTATTGCTACTATTCCCTCTGACTATATCCCATTCTAAACATATGCTGTCTATCCAGCCCTTTGTCACCTTCTTGATAGTTTGCTGTGTGTTCACATGCTCTCCATATCCTGACTTCCCATGAAAGAAGGCTTTGGCTAGCATTTGTTCACAGGAAAATGTGTGTGGGAGGGAGAGAGAGTACATGCTCTCTGAGAAAATAGGAGGCTAAAGAAAGAAAGGGTTATGGTGAGAAATAAATACAGAGGAGGGGAGGTAGTGAGAGAATAGGAACAATTTGAGAGGGTGAGGGAGGGAGAGAGAGGTTCCAGAAGAGAGCAGAACCCCCATAAATAAAGATAATGAAATGTCGGTTGAGTCTGGAGAGAGGTGGAATGGGTGACTGGGTCTCACCCACACTCTGATTTATCCTCAGTGTCTCTGTGAGCACAGCAGGGAGATTAATTAGCTCACCTCATCAATAACTGCAGTGGAACTGGAGAAAAGGCCTTCTTTCCATGCCGTCGCCCACCCCAGGACCCAGCTCTATAAGGCACGCTCGGTGGGGGAGGGGGAAAGGCCACTGTAATGTAGTCACACTGAGAGAGAGTAACGGCTCTCAGCTCAAGGAGGAGGAAGGGAGGGTGTAGCTCAGTATACAGAGCACATCATTTCAGGGAGCCTATACACACACACACACACACACACACACGCACACACACACACACACACACAAAGACAACATGACAACCACACCACACAGTATTTGTCATTATCTTCAGTCACTCTGTAAGATCACACAATTACAGAGTGAAGTAGAACTAAGCAGAACTTGACTGTCACAGGCTGAAGATTGATGACGTTCACTTACTGTACTGTATGTCTTCTCTGTGGTTTAAATGGGAAGCTGTACGGTCTTCGCATACCTTTTTTTTGTGACCAGAGCTGATTTACACATTGCTTATATAAGGAAGGATAAACAATATGTCCGCAGAGTAAGAGTCTAAAGGTTGCTTGTGAATATGTGGGGAATTCCTAGAAGGATGGTTCAAGATAACAGAGAGGACTGGATCAAAACATATGATATACTGTAAGTTATGAGGCCATGGAAAGTGTGTTTCATCTAACAAGACATCTGAGAGCATAACCCTGCAGATTTTTTTTATTGTTGAACATAGTACTGTAATTAGTATAAGGCAATATCGTATGGAGTTAATAATACAATTATTTCAGCCTGTGCATTGGAGATCAGAAATGCAGAATGGTTTGGGCCAACAGTTCTGTCCAGCTTTATTTTTGTGTGGGATCATTTCAACCAGAGACCTTTTATCACAGGCAATGAAAAGTCAGATAGAAAGGATACAGAATAAAAGTACAAAAAGCTGAGGATACTTACTGTAAGTTACCTCACATACAGCTTTAGAACTGATAAATGGAGTCAAGTCAAGTTTATCTGTCATATGCACAGGATACACATGGTAGACAGTATAATGAAATACTTCTCTTAGCGGGATATGAATCACAGACATTTTACTCTCAGTCGCTCTGTCTATCTCTGTCTCTGTCTCTCTCTCTCTCTCTCTCTCTCTCTCTCTCTCTCTCTCTCTCTCTCTCTCTCTCTCTCTCTCTCTCTCTCTCTCTCGCTCTCTCTTGTAATGCCTTTCATACATGCACACACATGCACACAAAGACACAAGCTCAAAGGAATGTTAGTTCCTTATGATCTAACCACACTGAGCACATCAAAGCTTGACTTGTGTGTGTATGTGTGTGTGTGTGTGTGTGTGTACTGGTTGAGGCTAGTCCTTTATGTGCTTTGTGCGGTGAGATCACAAAGTACTGTCAGTCTGTGCGTCAGGATTGAGTAACACTCCCTGAGGGAAGAGCCTTTCAGAAGGAGTGAGAAGAGAAAACCAGCTAATCACACAGGTTAGGTAAAGCCACAAATAGAGAGTTATCTTATTGCCATTTTTCTCAGTCTCTTCCTTTCTATATTTAATGTAAAAGGCTCCAAGGCCTGGCGTGGATTGAGATCTACAGTGAGGGAAAAAAGTATTGATCCCCTGCTGATTTTGTACGTTTGCCCACTGACAAAGAAATGATCAGTCCATAATTTTTATGGTAGGTTTATTTGAACAGTGAGAGACAGAATAACAAAATAAAAATCCAGAAAAATGCATGTCAAAAATGTTATGAATTGATTTGCATTTTAATGAGGGAAATAAGTATTTGACCCCCTCTCAATCAGAAAGATTTCTGGATTTTTTTGTTGTTATTCTGTCTCTCACTGTTCAAATAAACCTACCATTAAAAGTATAGACTGATCATTTCTTTGTCAGTGGGCAAACGTACAAAATCAGCAGGGGATCAAATACTTTTTCCCTCACTTGTATATTAACAAGGAAAAGAAAAGCCATCTTAAAAGAGAGTAGTGGACCCAGCCTGCTTCAGACTGGATCACCACAGACAGAGCACGTGGCTTTGAGGTCAGTGTTTATCCTCACACTGCCTTCTCTCTCCTCACTCTCCCTACACCTCCTCTCCAACAGACCAGAGCTCTGCTCTTCTCTCCTCAGGAGCTGTCTGTGAGTCACAGCAGTCAGCCCAACACTCCAACCTCCACAGGACAATGGAGAGGCCTGGGATATTTTTAAGCCCCACCTTTGCTAGACAGATCTAATGTGCCCACTCCCAGCCATAGCCCTCACTACCATTTCCTTAAGTTTCTGGGTCTCAGTGGATATGCTGCTCACGCGCTCTTTCCATATGAGTGGACGTTTGTGTGTGTGTGAGTTACATCTGGAGCAGACTGGTCTCCCGACTACCGAAACACAATGTCTACACGACTTGGCTTCTGTAATGGTCCAGTTGATCCCTAAAAGTTCTCTGGCCTCAGAACAAATAAATGAATGGAAACAGTGCTGCAGTGCAATATCGTAGTTGATATAGTGCTGAATTCAGTAGAGGCTCCTCAGAGGAGGAAGGGGAGGACCATCCTCCTCAGTGAATTTCATAAATTGTTTAATTGTAAAACATTTAAAAAATGTATCCTTTTTAGATAAAACTACACTAAATATAATCACATCACCAAATAACTGATTAAAACACACTATTTTGCAAAGAAGGTCTACAGTAACCTCAACAGTACAGTGGTCTACAGTAACCTCTGTAGAGTAGCACAATGGTGTAGCAGGAGGACAGCTAGCTTCCGTCCTCCTCTGGGTACATTGACTTCAATACAAAACCTAGGAGGCTCATGGTTCTCACCCCCTTCCATAGACTTACACAGTAATTATGATAGCCTATCAGAGCTCTTGCAGCATGAACTGACATGTTGTCCACCCAATCAAAGGATCAGAGAATTAATATAGTACTGAAAGCATAAGCTACAGCTAGCTAGCACTGCAGTGTATAAAATGTGGTGAGTAGTTGACTCAAAGAGAGAAAGAGAATAGTTGAACAGTTTTGAAGAAATTAATTTATTCCAAAATGAAGGAGAAGCAAGAGAGAAATAGAGAGAGAGATTTCGTAATTTTTTTTCACTTTCAGTTTCACTTACTTAGCTAGCAAGTGCAGCTAGCTAGTTTAGCCTACTGAAACACCCTGCTCAAACAGAGGGATGCTATGTTAGCTAGCTGGCTATGACTTTCCAACACAACACTGGAACTCTTCCAAGTCAAGGTAAGCTTTTGGTATTACACATTTATTGCCACCAGGGCCCGCCGGTTTAACTGCTTACTGACTGTACACTGTAACAGTACTGCATGATTGTAGCGGGTTTACTAAGGCGTTAGTTCTATTAGTTATGTTGACTATGACGTTACTTTAGCTAATATGGTGACAATGATGTAGGCTGTGTGTAGCGGTTTGACTTGGAAAAGTTTTTCCGCCTGGTCACGTACAGCTGATGTTTTGTGCATTGAAGTCCACAAGCGAAGGGAAGAGGTGAGAGAAGGAGAGCGCATAGATGCAAAAAGGAATACAATATGGCTGCTATGAAAGTGAACTGTGTTTACGCGTGATCAGGGGTGTATTCATTCCACCGATTCTGTTGAAAAACGTTTCTTAAACAGAAGCAAACGGAACAAAAAGGGGATAAACATACCTGAATTTGTCCAATAGAATCTCCCGTTTGCAACTGTTGGACTAAAGATTACACCCTATATCAGATAGATGCAGGCAAGAGTGTGCAAGGTGGTATTGAATATTTGTCCATGTGTCACTGTCTGTCACCTCAAATTTGTCTCTCGACCTGTGTGCACCTACATTGTAAACTTTCATTCATAGGCTAGATTGTCGCAACCTTATGATGGGTAAAATCATGTATAATGTAATTAGAGTATCATGTAGTAGCCTAAACCTATTGCTGTTACATTGAACTGGGTGAATGGAATATGAATGAGAGTCATCCAATATGCTGTAATAGAAATAAGGCCATGCTCATGAAAAGAATATCGGCATCCCTCATCTTAAACGGCACTGACCGCCACTGGCTGAATTACATGTAAACTGATATTTGTTATACATGGGGGGATTTCTCTATGTTTTGATTATGAATAAGTCACCCCAAACTAATATCTATGAAAGAACAATACAATGACATGAGGAAAGAAGTCTTACTCTCACTTTCATTCAAAATTAAATGTCTGGCATCAACACACACACACACACACACACATCCTTATTGCAATGGGATGTCCGGGAGGAAGAGGGAAATATCCTATTCAGCAGCTTCTGTCTGTCTCTGCTGACATCAAGGTCACAACTAACACACACACAGCCCTGCTAGAGAGGGAGGAAAACTACTCTACAAAACAACCTACTCAACCAAGTGCCTGTCAGCTTCCTGGAAACACTTTGATGCAGGAATACAGGATCCTCTGAGAGTAGAGCCAATGAGACAGAATACAGCATCTCCTGTCTGAACATTCACCTGGCTTAATCTTCTCTCCCCTACCTTTTCTATCACAGACAAAACATGTATTGATTTCGACATTGTCTCTGAATTTTCTTGTTTGTAGAGATTTCTACAAATATATCATACTGATAAACTTGAATACGTAAAGTGATGTATCATTACAATAGATAGTTATTACAGAATATCATATTACAATTATGATCACACTCCTCGATGCCTCATGTAACTGAGCTGGATACGGGAACAAAATACACCACTGCCTTGTGGCTATCTAAAGTTGTTATTCCAGTTTACATAATCAAAAACAACTTATGTTTGCCTGTACAATAGTGATTCCCCTCAGTATGACACGACCAAAGAATAGCCTGAAAAGCCTATTTACAGTAAGAGGAAACAGAGCAATGGAAAAAGCTGAGTGGTCATCGTAACAGTGTAACAAAATAGGAATTTAGTCCTCTGCTGCCAGAGGTAGTGAGTCACATCCAAGTGGAGAGGTTGTCTTTGGATTTGGGAGAGGGGGAGGTGTGTGTGGGCAGCGTTTCTGTTGTATACCAAGAAATCAATCTGTCCTTCTTGGAAAATCCTCAAGGCCTTTGAGGCTGAGGAAGCAATGAGAGGGAACGACAGTAGTGTGTGTTCATTGTGTGTGTGTGTTTGTGTGGTGTGTGTGTGGTGTGTGTGGTGTGTGTGTGGTGTGTGTGGTGTGTGTGTAGTGTGTGTGTGTGTGTGTGGTGTGTGTGTGTGTGTGTGTGTGTGTGTGGTGTGTGTGGTGTGTGTGTGTGTGTGTGTGTGTGGTGTGTGTGTGTGGTGTGTGTGGTGTGTGTGTGTGGTGTGTGTGTGTGTGGTGTGTGTGTGATGTGTGTGTGGTGTGTGTATGGTGTGTGTGTGTGTGTGTGTGTGTGTGTGTGTGTGTGTGGTGTGTGTGCGTGGTGTGTGTGTGTGTGTGTGTGTGTGGTGGGTGTGTGTGTGTGTGGTGTGTGGTGTGTGTGTGTGTGTGTGTGTGTGTGTGTGTGTGTGTGTGTGTGTGTGTGTGTGTGTGTGTGTGTGTGTGTGTGTGTGTGTGTGTGTGTGCTAACGTCAGCTGTAATAGACACTTTTTTAAATCATATTAATAATTGGTGCCGAGACTGCTGGCAATAATGTGCCAATTCTCTGGCGTTTCCTCACAGGGGTCAGAGGTGCTAGGTGATTAACACACAGGATATGACCTTTAACCCAGAAGCAGTTCCTTGCAGCATTAATCTGAGTCAGCCAGCATTCAGCTCTGATAATGGCATGTTAATTGATGACACTCTTTTGAGATGAGTCAGTTACCGCCACTGCCAGGCACGATGGTTGACTGGTTAACCCCTCACACACTGGCCTTCTCACTCACTCACTCACTCACTCACTCACTCACTCACTCACTCACTCACTCACTCACTCACTCACTCACTCACTCACTCACTCACTCACTCACTAACTCACTCACTCACTGACTCACTCACTCACGCACTCACTCACTCACTCACTCACTCAGCACCACACACACACACACACACACACACACACACACACACACACACACACACACACACACACACACACACACACACACACACAGACAGACAAGAGTCTGAGTAAAATATGATGCATGTGTACAGATAAGATCTCTGTAATGCCTGCATGATTACAGTGTTAAGTAAAAAAAAAAAACGATCATACTTACCCTTACGATCTGCATGATTAACTGATATGCAGGATCAGTATCCAACATTGTTTTTATAAAAGCTATGTTTGGGTGTCATAGTAGTCTTAAGTAGAGCTCTTAACAATGTACAGTGGGGAAAAAAAGTATTTAGTCAGCCACCAATTGTGAAAGTTCTCCCACTTAAAAAGATGAGAGAGGCCTGTAATTTTCATCATAGGTACATGTCAACTATGACAGACAAAATGAGAAAAATAAATCCAGAAAATCACATTGTAGGATTTTTAATGAATTTATTAGCAAATTATGGTGGAAAATAAGTATTTGGTCCATGACAAAAGTTTCTCAATACTTTGTTATATACCCTTTGGTGGCAATGACACAGGTCAAACGTTTTCTGTAAGTCTTCACAAGGTTTTCACACACTGTTGCTGGTATTTTGGTCCATTCCTCCATGCAGATCTCCTCTAGAGCAGTGATGTTTTGGGGCTGTCGTTGGGCAACACAGACTTTCAACTCCCTCCAAAGATTTTCTATGGGGTTGAGATCTGGAGACTGGCTAGGCCACTCCAGGACCATGAAATGCTTCTTACGAAGCCACTCCTTCATTGGGCGGTGTGTTTGGGATCATTGTCATGCTGAAAGACCCAGCCACGATTCATCTTCAATGCCCTTGCTGATGGAAGGAGGTTTTCACTCAAAATCTCACGATACATGGCCCCATTCATTCTTTCCTTTACACGGATCAGTCGTCCTGGTCCCTTTGCAGAAAAACAGCCCCAAAGCATGATGTTTCCACCCCCATGCTTCACAGTAGGTATGGTGTTCTTTGGATGCAACTCAGCATTCTTTGTCCTCCAAACACGACGAGTTGAGTTTTTACCAAAAAGTTATATTTTGGTTTCATCTGACCATATGACATTCTCCCAATCCTCTTCTGGATCATCCAAATGCACTCTAGCAAACTTCAGACGGGCCTGGACATGTACTGGCTTAAGCAGGGGGACACGTCTGGCACTGCAGGATTTGAGTCCCTGGCGGCGTAGTGTGTTACTGATGGTATGCTTTGTTACTTTGGTCCCAGCTCTCTGCACCCCCGTGTGGTTCTGGGATTTTTGCTCACCGTTCTGGTGATCATTTTGACCCCACGGGGTGAGATCTTGCGTGGAGCCCCAGATCGAGGGAGATTATCAGTGGTCTTGTATGTCTTCCATTTCCTAATAATTGCTCCCACAGTTGATTTCTTCAAACCAAGCTGCTTACCTATTGCAGATTCAGTCTTCCCAGCCTGGTGCAGGTCTACAATTTTGTTTCTGGTGTCCTTTGACAGCTCTTTGGTCTTGGCCATAGTGGAGTTTGGAGTGTGACTATTTGAGGTTGTGGACAGGTGTCTTTTATACTGATAACAAGTTCAAACAGGTGCCATTAATACAGGTAACGAGTGGAGGACAGAGGAGCCTCTTAAAGAAGTTACAGGTCTGTGAGAGCCAGAAATCTTGCTTGTTTGTAGGTGACCAAATACTTATTTTCCACCATAATTTGCAAATAAATTCATTAAAAAATCCTACAATGTGATTTTCTGGATTTTTTTTCTCAATTTGTCTGTCATAGTTGACGTGTACCTATGATGAAAATTACAGGCCTCTCTCATCTTTTTAAGTGGGAGAACCTGCACAATTGGTGGCTGACTAAATACTTTTTTCCCCCACTGTAATGTGTACTTTATGCCAGAGTACACAGGAACAGTAGATGATTTATAAGCTTACTGGTACATACCAACATACCTGTTTGTGCGTGTTTTAGCAAGCTGCACGTCAAAGTCATTCTCTCTCTCTTTCCCCCTCCTCCCTCTCCCTCGCTCTATCTTTCTGTAATATACCCATTAATATCATACGCATGTAGGCTATACATAATACACGCAAAGGACTCCCACAGTCCCAGTTAGATGAACACATATTACATTAAATATTTCAGCTTTTGTCTCTAGTTAAATGTTGCCATAAAAATGGGAGGCAACATGCAGAGGCAGGGCCTGGTAACGGCTGATCGTGTGTCATGTGTACATTGGGGTTAGGGAATATGATGTGGTGATGTGAAGGAACAGGCCCCACAGTAAAGGGCAGGGGTGTCATTCCCTGGGATCATTGACTGTATTTATGCACTCCAGAGCCCATTCCCCTCCTCTCCTCATCTTTCTTCCCCCATCAGTGGTGTCTGGCTGTGGCATGTGTAACCATGATCACAACCCTGCCTGTCTGGATGTGCCATTATTGAATAAATCAATCTCCTCCTTGCCCTCCCCCTCCATCCACAGTTTGGGACGGCTCAGAGAGGCCTCTGGCCCAGATATTAGACCCCCACGCTGCATGACAGGGAAGTGTGTGTGTGTGTGTGTGTGTGTGTGTCATTTATGTGTCTTGTTCTGTCTCTGTGGGAGCTCAGAAACTAAACCTCAACCCCTCCCCCCACCTCTCTGACAAAGCTCCTTTCCGTGTGTGTGCGTACGTACGTACGTGCGTGTGGTAGTTGGGGAGTTTCCCTAGACAGAAAATATGAAAGAGGTGGTGACTTCAGTCACAGAAAATATGTTATAGTTCAACAGCTGACTTCAAGACTGTGCATCCAACCAGTCAACATTCCTAGTTTTCAGAATGTGTAGAATTTAGTGCATAACTGACATTAGGGCGATTGTATTTATTGTATTTATGAAAAATAAAATGTAATTAAAGTAATTCAACAGGCAGGCAGGTTCCCCTTTCCAGTCAGTTCAGGTGTAACATTGAAAGGTCCTAATTTATGCAGAACACATTTATATTTCTCTCTTTCATTCATGCTGAACCCTCACCAGACATTTAGTGTCCAGAATGATTGGCTGATGACTGTAAATATAGATGTTTGCACCAATCACTTTCACATGCTGTCATTTGTGCACAGTACAGTTGCAAAAATTTGCACATACAGTATACACTCTCACACACACACACACACACACACACACACACACACACACACACACACACACACACACACACACACACGCACATGTGCACACACGCACATGTGCACACACGCACACACTCATGCACACACACACACACTCAGGCACACATTATACAAAGTGAGTGCTTCCCCCTCGCATTCATCTTTCACATTTATCCCAGCAAGTCTACTTGCAGCCTGGAATCCACCTGGGCAGCTCATGTTGCATATCAACACTTCCATTTGTGCAGTGTGAGGCTTCAGTAGGTTAGAGTCAGGCATGCACACTCCCCTTCTGTCTCACAGCCCTCCAGGCAGTAAACGATTCTGTCAGTGAGGCTGGTGCTCGTTATCGACATGCTCACAGGCTGGAAGTAGACTCAACAGCACCTATCTACACAGCAACACACCACAAGACCAACACACCACAAGACCAACACACCCAGCCACACAACAACACACCACAAGACCATCACACCCAGCCACACAACAACACACCACAAGACCAACACACCCAGCCACACAACAACACACCACAAGACCAACACACCCAGCCACACAACAACACACCACAAGACCAACACATACAGCCACACAACAACACACCACAAGACCAACACACACAGCCACACAGACAACAGCAATACTAGCATGTGTGGCGGAGCTAAAAATGTATGTAACTAAGGCAATATTTTTATACACTAAAATACCAATACAAGCCAAACTAAATATAATCACATGTAATAGAGCTAAACATTTATATTCAAGGCTGTACTTGTTATTCCTAAAGGCAATACCAATATAGCTGTAAGAGAGAATAGGCGACATCAAAACACTAACATAGCCACACTATATGGTCAGGCAAACTGCACATTTGCTGACATAAGTGTACAGCCATTACGATCATCTGAATTAAGGCATGCTTAAAGAATGCTAAATATATTATGAATGTTCATTACCTCCCCTGTGTGTTTAAGACAAGCTTATACCACAATGAGTCACAGTTTTCATGGAAAACTACTCACTGGCGGTGTACTGAATATGCCTCAGAGCTCCCTTAACTAGGAGCAGCTTTTAGCAGAATAACAGCCCCCCTCACACTAAAGCCCCTCCGTCTTGACTGGCTCATCCTGGATATTGCCTAGGCTCTTCAGACCCCAGATACACAGAGACAAGGGATTTACGTTCCTCTGTCTGCACATTGGACAGGATTGTTTGTGCCCCTCCAGAATCAGTTGACGAGGTCACCTTTAACAGATCATAAACCTACATGGAGGAGGTAAAAGCATATGCCAGACTGCACGCTCAAAGTTGTTTTAGAGACCCTCTGTTCTCCTGTGTCATTCCAGCCTGTGGTGACTGCTATCAGGGGGGATTTGTGGATGTGGTTAGACCAGAATAACAATACTCAGATTAATGACCTCTGTTCGACTCAGCTTCCTAGGTACTGCACATAGTAATTCATGGCTGTTTGTGGCAAGGTTGCATATCTAGGTGTGAGTGTATGTCTATGTTAGGGCTTGCTTGTGTTTGTGCGTCTGGGGACCCCATGACAGTTCCTAACCTATGACATTTAACATGGTGTGCCAGAGGACATCCTGCCCTGTCCCATCCTGAAGAGTCTTGCAGCAGGGTTCCCTGGGTTCTCCATGCAGAGCCCTGATCATGAGATCTACCTCCATTATCTCCCGGTGACCTCCCAATCCACCACACCTGTTTCCCATCATGGCCGTGACATTCCGGGCATCGCCCAGCATTCCACTAAAAGATCTAGCATCTAGAGAGCGCGACCAAATAGATCACTTTGCCGTAGAAATAAACACTAGAACGGAATCCTGCCCGGCTCATCTGTTTGCATGCAGAATACAGGACAGACATGACAAAGATGAGGTCAACGAGTAGTACACCAGATGCTGAAGCTGCATTCTGCACTGAACATGTGCTGACCATGCAGTGGCTAGGCATCAATCATGCACTGACACCAAACTGTCCACACACTGACCATGTAAGCAGTCACATGCATGCTACTATATAGCCTAGTGAATGGTAGAAAACATTATTGGATTGTCCAACATCATTCTGACTATCATATCATCCCCACAGCTTCTACCCCCAATCCATAAGACTGCTGAACAGTTAATCAAATGGCTAACCAGACTATTTGCATTGACCCCCTTTTTTACGCTGCTGCTACTCACTGTCACTTTACCCCTACCTACATGTACAGTCGTGGTCAAAAGTTTTGAGCATGACCCAAATATTAATTTTCACCAAGTCTGCTGCATCAGTTTTTATGATGGCAATTTGCATATACTCCAGAATGTTATGAAGAGTGATCAGATGAATTGCAATTAATTGCAAAGTCCCTCTTTGCCATGAAAATGAACTTAATCCCCAAAAAACATTTCCACTGCATTTCAGCCCTGCCACAAAAGGACCAGCTGACATCATGTCAGTGATTATCTCGTTAACACAGGTGAGAGTGTTGACGAGGACAAGGCTGGAGATCACTCTGTCATGCTGATTGAGTTAGAATAACAGACTGGAAGCTTTAAAAGGAGGGTGGTGCTTGAAATCATTGTTCTTCCTCTGTTAACCATGGTTACCTGCAAGGAAACACATGCCATCATCATTGCTTTGGACAAAAAGGGCTTCACAGGCAAGGATATTGCTGCTAGTAAGACTTTTGGAGGATGGCCTGGTGTCAAGAAGGGCAGTGAGGAGGCCACTTCGCTCCAGGAAAAACATCAGGGACAGACTGATATTCTGCAAAAGGTACAGGGATTGGACTGCTGAGGACTGGGGTAAAGTCATTTTCTCTGATGAAACCCCTTTCCGATTGTTTGGGGCATCCGGAAAAAAGCTTGCCGGAGAAGACAAGGTGAGCGCTACCATCAGTCCTGTGTCATGCCAACAGTAAAGCATCCTGAGACCATTCATGTGTGGGGTTGCTTCTCAGCCAAGGGAGTGGGCTCACTCACAATTTTGCCTAAGAACACAGCCATGAATAAAGAATGGTACCAACACGTCCTCCGAGAGCAACTTCTCCCAACCATCCAAGAACAGTTTGGTGACGAACAATGCCTTTTCCAGCATGATGGAGCACCTTGCCATAAGGCAAAAGTGATAACTAAGTGGCTCGGGGAACAAAACATCGAAATGTTGGGTCCATGGCCAGGAAACTCCCCAGACCTTAATCCCATTGAGAACTTGTGGTCAATCCTCAAGAGGCGGGTGGACAAACAAAAACCCACAAATTCTAACAAACTCCAAGCATTGATTATGCAAGAATGGGCTGCCATCAGTCAGGATGTGGCCCAGAAGTTAATTGACAGCATGCCAGGGCGGATTGCAGAGGTCTTGAAAAAGGGTCAACACTGCAAATATTGACTCTTTGCATAAACTTAATGTAATTGTCAATAAAAGCCTTTGACACTTATGGAATGCTTGTAATTATACTTCAGTATACCATAGTAACATCTGACAAAAATATCTAAAAACACTGAAGCAGCAAACTTTGTGAAGACCAATACATGTGTCATTCTCAAAACTTTTGACCACGACTGTACATATGACCTCAATTACCTCGACTAACCCGTACCCCCACACATTGACTCGGCACCGGTACCTCCTGTATAGAGTCTCGTTATTGTTATTTTATTGTGTAACTTTTTATACTTTAGTTTATTTAGCAAATATTTTCTTACTCTGTATTGTTGGTTAATGGCTTGTAAGTAAGCATTTCACGGTAAGGTCTACACCTGTTGTAGTCAGCGCATGTGACAAATACAATTTGATTTGACTTGATTAATTTCACTTCAGTCCATGAGTGAGGAAGATAATGTATGTACAATCCATTCACAAATACAGTCTATTACTGCAATTACCATGCATGATATGCAAACACTGACTCACCACCAGAACTCAGTGTATAGCTTTAAGGAGGATAATTACGGTAAACTGATGATGAAACTCAAGGCCTCTCTCTGCCGTGCCCCCACCCAGTAGAAAGGAGAGAAGATAGGAGAAGACCGAAGAAAGAGGGGAGGGGGCGAGCCATCAGTGGGGGCGGATCAGGACAAGATCAATGGGAGTGATGTGGAGTGCAGGAGGCAGCAGGAGATTTGAGCCAGGCCAATAAATAACATCCTAGTGAGACAGCCATCTCCTGGGCCCCCAGGCCTGCAGACAGGGCCCCTGATTACTACCCTCAGAGGGGGGATGGAGGAGCTGTCTGCACAATACACCTCTGAACCTGGGCCCTCACTCACTCTCTCTCCTCCATTTGTTGAACATTCATCTTTCAGCATGTGTGTGAGTTTGTTTAGGGGGTGGGTGACAGGGGGATGGAGGGTTGGTGGGTGAGGACTGGGGAGTGAGGGGAGAGGAGAGAGGCGATGGCTCATGTTTTTTTACTTGTTCTCCGGACCAGCACGATGCCCATCCCCCCTCAACACTATTCGACCATTCTATCCCCAGGCTCCATGGCCCACTGTTGCTGTTCCAGTGAGTGTATGTGTTGAGTTAAACATTAGCCATTGCAGCTCTCGTTCCCCAGAGCCAACATAAAGAGCGGTCTTCTCCAAGGTCTGGCTGTCATGCAGGGAGAGTCTTATCCATTCTGCTAGCATGACAACTGGTGCCTAGGAGCCAATTGTACTTCATTTCACTCATTGAAAAGGGTGATGCAGTGCTCTAAACTGACTCACACACACCTCATTGTGTCAACATGTCAACATACCTCCCTGCAGCACAGATGTGCCCATTTTCTCCAACTGTCCAAATTCTAAATCACTTGCTGCTCAGAAAAGAGGGGTCTTTTCACTTTGTGTCCCTAGTGTTTATCATCATACAATTTGACACAATTTGATACAATATATTGTATTGTACAGGGACTGCTCCCTTCAAAACATCCCTACAGATGTAGGATCTTAATTTTATCAACCTGTTGCAGAAGAACTTTACTGCAATGCAGGACATTGAAAACTTAGAGTGTATTTGAGGTTTAAAAAGGCTCCTGAAGATTGTAATTTCCACTTTGAAATTTCAGACTTGATTTTCCATTACGAAAAATGTATTAATTATAATCCACATAATAATTCAAATTTCCTGTTGCTGCGGTATTATTTTCCTGCTGTACCAAACTTGCTAAAATTAAGATAGTTCATCTGTAGATATATACTGAGGCTTTGATTGATTACAATTTATGTTCCTCTCTCAGTTATTTGATATATTAAATTAAAGTTGTTGATTGCATTTGGTATGCCCCAATGAGAGATAGTACCTAGTTGGGAAGTGCAATTCAGGTCAAGTGATTTGGCTGTCTTCCCTGGCCTCAGTAAATGAACGATATGAAGTCTAAAAATAGCCAAACCACATAGAACAGCAGCGCCAACGAGATCACAGGCGGGTTTAGTGAGTGACTGCAGATTAGAGGAGGGAGGGAGGGAAGTAGAGCTGGCTCTGGACTGATGCTGCTGGTGTAAAGAAGGCAGATCTGACTGGGCCACACCTCACTGAAAGTTATCACTAAGAGGACTAAGAGGAATAATGATGGCTGAAATAACTTCTCTGTACCAGGGTTGGGGTCAATTCCATTTCAATTCCAGTCAATTCAGGAATTACACTGAAAATCAAATTCCAATTCTCTTCAATGCTTCTTAATGAGGGAAATTTGGAATTGGAAATTGGTTTACTTTCTGAATTGACCCCAACCCTGCTCTGTAGTCATACAACCTTTGCTTTGACAACTGTCATACCAGAAGCAGAGGGGGTGAGAGAGAGAGAGAGAGAGAGAGAGAGTGCCTTAGAGAAAGAAGGGAGCGAGAGAGACATAAAGAGAGAGAGAGAGAGAGAGAGTGTGAGAGTAAGAGAGAGAGAGGGAGAGAGAGAGAGCGAGAGAGAGAGAGAGAGAGAGAGAGAGAGAGAGAGAGAGAGAGAGAGAGAGAGAGAGAGAGAGAGAGAGAGAGAGAGAAAGAAAGAAAGAAAGAAAGAAAGAAAGAAAGAAAGAAAGAAAGAAAGAAAGAAAGAAAGAAAGAAAGAAAGAAAGAAAGAAAGAAAGAAAGAAAGAAAGAGGAACAGAGGGAGCAGAAGAGTGGCACAGATACAGTATGTCTCAGTGGTACCTTAAAGTAATAGGTCTGTCTTGTCCTGGCCACAGGAGCCACCTGCTGCACCCACATGATAGGTCTGTCTTGTCCTGGCCACAGGAGCCACCTGCTGCACCCACATGATAGGTCTGTCTTGTCCTGGCCACAGGAGCCACCTGCTGCACCCACATGATAGGTCTGTCTTGTCCTGGCCACAGGAGCCACCTGCTGCACCCACATGATAGGTCTGTCTTGTCCTGGCCACAGGAGCCACCTGCTGCACCCACATGATAGGTCTGTCTTGTCCTGGCCACAGGAGCCACCTGCTGCACCCACATGATAGGTCTGTCTTGTCCTGGCCACAGGAGCCACCTGCTGCACCCACATGATAGGTCTGTCTTGTCCTGGCCACAGGAGCCACCTGCTGCACCCACATGATAGGTCTGTCTTGTCCTGGCCACAGGAGCCACCTGCTGCACCCACATGATAGACAGACGACAGAGAACAAAGCTGTCTGACTACAGGGACAGACAATAAATACAATAGATAGACCATTCTACCCATATCATATGGGTTTTATTCTTTAGATGTCTAGCTATCATATACAATGTTCTACTCCACGATCTATAGAAGAAGGAATGAATTGCAATGATGTAGTAGCAGTGAAAGCTGTCTTATCATTATCAATGCACAGTAGGTTATTATAATATTCATAAATGGCATACATTTACATTTTTAGTCATTTAGCAGACGCTCTTATCCAGAGCGACTTACAGTTAGTGAGTGCATACATTTTCATACTGGCCCCCCGTGGGAAACGAACCCACAACCCTGGTGTTGCAAGCGCCATGCTCTACCAACTGAGCTATGTATATTGATATGACACACACCACATATAGAGGTATTAGTATTGGTACACTGTACGACATGAGGCACTGTTTCGCCAACCCTATGGTACGCACAGACAGGGGTAGCAATTGTATGGCTGAAGGCCTTTGAACGTCACACCAACGTAGGCTTTGTTCAGTAGAGATGATCTGCATCATTGGAGGTTCATGATTAGCTGGAAGCTCACTTTGTCTCTGTGATCAGAGACTGACTGACCGACCATCCAATCAGGGCATCACTGAGTGTGGCAAGCTAAGTAAATAGATAGGTATTGTGTTTTTATTACCAGGATTAAGGTAAAATATAGTAGTATAGAATAGAATAGATTGTCAATGTTAGGATAGATATTTTCCTTTGACATCACCTTACAAGAATTACAGGAACATCACATGGACAGCAAGATAACCCCACAGGGAGGGAGGGCTGCTTCATTCCTGAGTGATTTTCCCCCAATGTACCTCTAAATGTATTCTGCTCAGGCAGTATTTTAGTCTCAGACAGACAACAACAAAGCCCCAGCCGTATTCGTGTTGCTAACCTGACTGAAGTGGTAGGCTAATAATGATAGTATCGCTCTGACTGGAATATGGCTGTCATTGGCAAGGCTTTCCTCCCTCTCATTCAAGGCTCAGGGCTTCTCTTTCACGGCTCTGTGAAACAGAGAGACAGCACACAACGGTAAAAGAGCACCCGGATCCCACTGCCTCTCACATTTGACACCATTTAGATCATTTAAGAGGTCCCTCCTGAAGTAAACACTTCATAGGACGTCCGCCCCACGCCTGAGCTGACAAATTTAACTGACTCTGACAGCTACACCAGCTCTACCCAGCACTGCTTTATCTGCTCCAACTGCACGCGGGAGACATTGTCAATGGAAATAGAGATATCAAAACACAACACTACACTAACTTGCTGCCATGGGGGCTTCCCTCCGTGGAACTTACAGTTGTAAAAACTCATTTACACTGGCTTCTAGATCAGAGCGCTTGCATCATTGCTCAGTTTTAAAAGAGAATAAGAAATCAACTGAAGGGCAACAGTCAGCCATTTCTTATTTAAGAAGTTAGACTTCATCTTGCCTCATTCTTTTGTATATGATTCAAACAGCTAGGGATGAAAATTAGCTATTACAATAATAGAGAGGTACAACAAACAATTCTGTATTTCATCACTCTCTTTCTCTGTTGGGTAGACGCACAAGCACGCACGCACGCACGCAAACACACACACACACACACACACATATTCACTCGGGGGGGGGGGGAGCAAGAGCATTAATGATATGAATGAATTGGGTAAAGTGCTGTGATCCATCTACTGTCCTTAACCCCACCATGACAGCTCCTGTCCTCTGAGGTCTTCTACACCTCCTCCTCTTCCAGGTTTAATGGGACCAGCCATTATGGCCCTCAGAGGTTTCCTGTGTGCTGCTGTATCTGATTTTATGTCATGCCATAAAAATCCTCCATCATTGGCTTTGCATTGACCTACAGTGAAATCCTCCATCATTGGCTCTGCATTGACCTACAGTGAAATCCTCCCATCTCGCTCCATCATCACTCTTAACCACAATGACCCATATTACTCTCTTCATGTCTGTGTTGGTTACCTGCCTAATGTGCACTCAAGTGTAACCATGAATTTGACATTGGGAGAGCAAGAGAGAGCAGCAGCTAGGGTTTATCTTACACCTCTCCTCCCCTGAGGTTAACAAGGGATGGGGATGGGGTACATCCATAGCCGCGGGAAGTATTGGTGCTGAGGTGAAAAAGCAGAATTAATATATATATATATATATCTCTACTTTGGCAAAAAAGGTAGTTGTATAATTAAGAACAGTATCTTGCCTGATTCAATAGTTGGAATTGAAAGAGTTGTTGCCCTGTCCCTTTCTCTGACATTGTCATTCTTCTAATTGAATCCAGAAAGAACAAAACCCTGTCCTCAAACTAGTGATGCGGGGATGTGCAGTCCCTGGGGTTATATCTGTGGGCCGATGGTTTAGGGTCATTAAATATTGTGTGGCTGAAGGGTGGGTGGGTGGTGGGCAGGTTGAATAAAGAGAAACAATACCTTTAAAAAATCCATAAATGTATAATTATTGTGCAATTTATATAGGCTACATTGAGGTTTTTCTTTCATTATTTTGGCTATCTGGTATTAGTGCTTAAGCCTAAACTTTAGGGCTTAACTGTGCGTGCCCCAAATAGCCTACAAAGCCAATCGCCAACTAAAGCTTTTGGGAACGGCCTGAAAAAGTTAATGTCAATCAATGGAGGCAAAATTGACATTGTCGAAGTTTAATTAAATAAGATAAAAGCTGCCAAAGGAGAGTTGAAAATAAGAGGGAGGGTCAGAAAAGTCATGTTTGGTAAAAGATTTGGTGAAGTGGTAAAATAGTATGATAGCAGTGTCATGTGTGAGGCGCTATATAAATTTGACAGTCACAAGATGGGACTTCAAATAGGCCTATGGCATGTCAAGGGAACTGTAGCCTAGTGTTTAGATGGGTTAAATGGAAACTGAAATCTGGATACTGACTGTAGGTTTATAACCTCTCACATAGCCTTAATAGTAATTCCTGCAGAATTAGGCATTTCTTGCAGTAATATGATACACCAAATGTAGGCAACATTTGGACTTGGGAACAGGGATAGAGAAATATGATTTATTTATTTCTGCATCTTGAGAGAATGCAATGGTCAGTTAGATACCATCTGTAGATGTACTGTCTTCATCATAAAAGCATAATAAAAGCTGATAGTATTTCAACTACATAAAATATGCATCGATGCCGAACTGAAATCTTATCAGAAACACCTTGGGTCGTTTTCACAGCTTTCTTTTTCCTTACAACCGGTCAAACTGATGTCATTTGCTGTTATTTTTTTCATTATTGTATTTTCTCAACGGTCCCTAAACCTCTTTGTTCTGTGAAAGATGACAGAGAAAACTTTACCGATGTCAACTAGATTGAGGCATTCATCCTATCGATCTATTACATTATTCTGTTGTATCTAATTATAGACAAATTGACTAACAAATAGCCTACCAAAATGTTGGAAATTATAAGCAGAAACATACACTACATGACCAAAAGTATGTGGACACCTGCTTGTCGAACATCTAATTAAAAAATCATGGGCGTTAATATGGAGTTGGTCCCTCCTTTGCTGGCATAACAGCCTCCACTCTTCTGGGAAGGCTTTCCACTAGATGTTGGAAACATTGCTGCTGGGACTTGCTTTCATTCAGCCACAAGAGTGTTAGTGAGGTCGGGCACTGAAGTTGGGCGAGTAGGCCTGGCTCGCAGTCGGCGTTCCAATTAATCCCAAAGGTGTTCGATGGGGTTGAGGTCAGGGCTCGGTGGAGGCCAGTCAAGTTCTTCCACAGCGATCTCGACAAACCATTTCTGTATGGACCTCGCTTTGTACATAGGGGCATTGTCATGCTGAAACAGGAAAGGGTATTTCCCAAACTGTTACCACAAAGTTGGAAGCACAGAATCGTCTAGAATGTCATTGTACGCTGTAGCGTTAAGATTTCCCTTCACTGGAACTAAGGGGCCTAGCCTGAACCATGAAAAACAGCCCCAGACCATTATTCCTCCTCCACCAAACTGTATTGTTGGCAGTATGCATTCGGGCAGGTAGCGTTCTCCTGGCATCCGCCAAACCCAGATTCGTCCGTCGGACTGCCAGATAGTGAAGCGTGATTCATCACTCCAGAGAACGCGTTTCCACTGCTCCAGAGTAAAATGGCAACGAGCTTTACACCATTCCAACCGACGCTTAGCATTGCGCATGGTGATCTTAGGCTTGTGTGCGGCTGCTCGGCCATGGAAACCCATTTTATGTGCTGACGTTGCTTCCACAGGCAGTTTGGAACTCGGTAGTGAGTGACCGAGGACAGATTATTTTTACGCGCTACGTGCTTCAGCACGCACTATGAGCTTGTGTGGCCTACCACTTCGGGGCTGAGCCGTTGTTGCTCCTAAACGTTTCCACTTCACAATAACTGCACTTACAGTTGACCGGGGTAGCTCTAGCAGGGCAGAAATTTGATGAACTAACTTGTTGGAAAGGTGGCATCCTATGACTGTGCCACGTTGAAAGTCACTGAGCTCTTCAGTAAGGCCATTCTACTGCCAATGTTTGTCTATGGAGATTGCATGGCTGTGTGCCCGATTTTACTCACTTGTCAGCAACGGGTGTGGCTGAAGGGATGTCCACATACTTTTGTATTTATAGTGTATCTAAATCAGGCAACAACAAAAAATCCTGCACCCCCTGTCAAAAAACCATTCTGCCGTCTTTGACTGTAGCCTATAGTGCATTTTCTATATTTGCTTGTCAGCAACAGGTGTGGCTGAAGGGATGTCCACATACTTTTGTATATATAGTGTATCTAAATCAGGCAACAACAAAAAATCCTGCACCCCCTGTCAAAAAATCATTCTGCCGTCTTTGACTGTAGCCTATAGTGCATTTTCTTTAATTGCGGGTTAGGGCGGTTGTGGATGTGTTATTAGCAATTGCAAGCGGGTGAAGAAACAGCTGACCCACGCACCACTACCTTAAACATTTACATCAAAAGGTGCACATTTATGGGCAAAGACACAAAATATCCACATCAAATTAAATATTTTTCTTGATCAAATAACATGGAAAACTGTCTATCCTTACAAACTACTTAATGTAAATCTACATTAGTGTATTGTACATAGGCTGGTCATCTAGGGTTGTACCTGGAGACTTTCCATCACAATGAAGAAAAACAATGCACAAAACAGTAATTGAGTACATTGAGACATAGAGCGTTTTGTGATGATGTGATGTGATGATGTGGCTCAGTTGGTAGAGCATGGTGCTTACAATGGTAAGCTAAGGTTGTGGGTTTGATTCCCATGGGGGACCAGTATGAAAATGTATGCACTCACTACTGTGAGTTGCTCTGGATAAGAGTGTCTACTGAAAAGACCATTTCACTTTTCACATAGAAATAAGTTGCATTTGCAAAATATTTTAAGAAACTGGAAAACATACACTACCAGTCAAAGGTTTGGACACACCTACTCATTCAAGGTTTTTTCTTTCTTTTTACTATTTTCTACATTGTAGAGTAATAGTGAAGACATCAGAACTATGAAATAACACATGTGGAATCATGTAGTAAACAAAAAAGTGTTAAACAAATCAAATTGTATTTTATATTGGAGATTCTTCAAATAGCCACCCTTTGCCTTGATGACAGCTTTGCAAACTCTTGGCATTCTCTAAACCAGCATCACCTGGAATGCTTTTCCAACAGTCTTGAAGGAGTTCCCACATATGCTGAGCACTTGTTGGCTGTTTTTCCTTCACTCTGTGGTCCGACTCATCCCAAACCATCTCAAGTTTTTCCAGAGTGGCGCAGTGCATCGCAGTGCTAGCTGTGGCACTAGAGATCCTGGTTCGAATCCAGGCTCTGTCGTAGCCGGCCGCGACCGGGAGACCCATGGGGCGGCACACAATTGGCCCAGCGTCGTCCAGGGTAGGGGAGGGAATGGCCGGCAGATGGTAGAGCATGGTGTTTGCAACGCCAAAATTGTGGGTTCGTGTCCCACGGGGACAAAAATAAATAAATAAACAAATAAATAAATAAATAATGAGCTTCAAGTTCCTTGGTGTCCACATCACCAACAAACTATCATGGTCCAAACACACCAAGACAGTCGTGAAGAGGGCACGACAAAGCCTATTCCCCCTCAGGAGACTGAAAAGATTTGGCATGGGTCCTCAGATCCTCAAAAAATTCTACAGCTGCACCATCGAGAGCATCCTGACTGGTTGCATCACCGCCTGGTATGGCAACTGCTTGGCCTCCGACCGCAAGGCACTACAGAGGGTAGTGCGTACTGCCCAGTACATCACTGGGGACAAGCTTCCTGCCATCCAGGACCTCTATACCAGGCGGTGTCAGAGGAAGGCCCTCAAAATTGTCAAAGACTCCAGCCACCCTAGTCATAGACTGTTCTCTCTGCTACCGCATGGCAAGCGGTACCGGAGTGCCAAGTCTAGGTCCAAAAGACTTCTCAACAGCTTCTACCCCCAAGCCATAAGACTCCTGAACAGCTAATCATGGCTACCCGGACTATTTGCACTACCCCCCCACCCCATATTTTTACGCTGCTGCTACTCTGTTAATTATTTATGCATAGTCACTTTAACTCTACCCACATGTACATATTACTTCAACTACCTCAACTAGCCGGTGCCCCCGCACATTGACTCTGCACCGGTACCCCCCTGTATATATAGCCTCCCTACTGTTATTTTATTATACTTCTGCTCTTTTTTCTCAACACTTTTTTTTTGTTGTTGTTTTATTTTACTTTGTTATTAAAAATAAATGCACTGTTGGTTAAGGGCTGTAAGTAAGCATTTCACTGTAATGTCTGCACCTGTTGTATTCGGCGCATGTGGCCAATAACATTTGATTTGATTTGATTTGATAATGTAACTGAGTAACTGTAAGTCGCTCTGGATAAGAGCGTCTGCTAAATTACTAAAATGTAAATGTAAAATGTAAAATTGGGTTGAGGTCAGGGGATTGTGGAGGCCAGGTCATCTGATGCAGCACTCCAACACTCTCCTTCTTGGTAAAATAGCCTTACACAGCCTGGAGGTGTGCTGGGTCATTGTCCTGTTGAAAAACAAATGATGGTCCCACAAAGCCTAAACCAGATGGGATGGCGTATCGCTGTAGAATGCTGTGGTAGCCATGCTGGTTAAGTGTGCCTTGAATTCTAAATAAATCATAGAAAGTGTCACCAGCTAAGCACCCCCACACCATAACACCTCCTTCTCCATGCTTTACGGTGGGAAATACACATGCGGAGATCATCCGTTCACCCACACCGCGTCTCACAAAGACACGGCGGTTGGAACCAAAAATCTCAAATTTGGACTCCAGACCAAAGGGCACATTTCCACCGGTCTAATGTCCATTGCTCGTGTTTCTTGGCCCAAGCAGGTCTCTTCTTATTATTGGTGTCCTTTAGTACTGGTTTCTTTGCAGCAATTCGACCATGAAGGCCTGATTCACACAGTCCCCTCTGAACAGTTGATGTTGAGATGTGTCTGTGACTTGAACTCTGTGAAGTATTTATTTGGGCTGCAATTTCTGAGGCTGGTAACGCTAATGAACTTATCCTCTGCAGCAGAGGTAACTATGGGTCTTCCATTCCTGTGGCGGTCCTCATGAGAGCCAGTTTCATCATAGCACTTGATGGTTTTTGCGACTGCACTTGAAGAAACTTTCAATGTTCTTGAAATGTTCCGTATTGACTGACCTTCATGTCTTAAAGTAAAGGTGGACTGTCGTTTCTCTTTGCTTATTTTAGCTGTTCTTGCCATAATATGGACTTGGTATTTTACCAAATAGGGGTATCTTCTGTATACCCCCCCCCCCCCCACCCCCACAATTTAACTTTTAAGAAGGCACACCTGTTAATTGAAATGCATTCCAGGTGACTACCTCATGAAGCTGGTTGAGAGAATTCCAAGAGTGTGCAAAGTTGTCATCAAGGCAAAGGGTGGCTATTTGAAGAATATAAAATATATTTTGATTTATTTAACACTTTTTTAGTTACTACATGATTCCATATGTGTTAATTTATAGTTTTGATGTCTTCACTATTATTCTACAATGTAGAAAATAGTACAAATAAAGAAAAACCCTGGAATGAGTAGGTGTGTCCAAACTTTTGACTGGAACTGTATATCAAGCAAGTATTTTTATATTCCACAAGTATCATCAGATTAACTGTTTTGTACAGATAGTTATCAGACACAAGTTACAAATGCTGGTAAATACTCAAATACATTTAGTTTTAAACAAATCTCACAAAAGTAGTGCACTGGGCCTTTACTAGTCCTGTATTAGCAGACTAATATAGACATCTTCAGCACAGGCTATTTTTTTTCTTCTGCACACCCCCTTCAGTCAAAAATTGCAGCACCCCCACGCCCAAACTACTTCCCGCGGCTATGGGTACATCATAGCAGAGGAGTTCCAGAGAAAGACCAGTTCAGCCCATCTACTGTACGTCCCTATTACCCCTGTCCTCTGTTCCACCTCACCTACCCTGTCCCTGTCACACTCACTTTATTGAGGCAGAAGACTGGCCACAAAGTGTCAAATGAGAGGAGTGATGGAGGGAGGTGCAGACATGGGAAAGATGCTAGAAAAGCATGGATACATTTTTTAAAAAGTGCCTGATTGAACCCAATGCTGACACCACAGTGCCCCCTAGAGGTGCATCAAACACTTTCATCACTCTCACCACTGATCTGTTCACACCACAGGAGGTTTGTGGCACCTTAATTGGGGAAGAAGTGGAATGGTATCAAATACATCAAACACATACATTTCCATGTGTTTGATGCCATTCCATTTACTCCGTTCCAGCCAATTGGTAGAGCATGGCGCTTGTAACGCCAGGGTAGTGGGTTCAATCCCCGGGACCACCCATACGTAAAAATGTATGCACACATGACTGTAAGTCGCTTTGGATAAAAGCGTCTGCTAAATGGCATATTATTTTTATATTATTATATTATTATTATTTCATTTACATTACATTTTAGTCATTTAGCAGACGCTCTTATCCAGAGCGACTATGAGCCGTCCTCCCCTCAGCAGCCTCCACTGGTTCACACATATACTGTACCTTTTTAATAAAAGAGTATTACCCCTTTTCTATTCATATGTATTGCTCTGTGGGGGAGTAGCCTGTTGATGACTAATAATAGGACATAAGACAGTGATGATGAGGGAACAATCAATTGGATGCCTCACATTGTACTGTACCTAAATAAATCCACAAGAGGGTGACATACATAGCAGGACTAGGTATTTCTTAAAACCAAGTAGCCTTTCCTACGCTCCTCCCCCCAGAAAATATAGTGAGGTCATAGAGGCCTAACATTCCAATTCCATGAAGTAGGCAAGTAGCCAACTGAGGGTGCGTTCGTAAATTCACTCTGGCCATCTACTCCGATTTCAGAGCACTTTCGTCTGAGTGTGCCAGAGCGCAGAATAACTGATGAATTTACGAACGCACAACACCTGTTGAATATGACCAGTGTCAATAAACATTGGCAAAAAAACATAATTAAATTGTTTCCAACAGCACAGTTACAGTCACTAACGCTCTAGATAACATGAAAACAGCCTAACCGGCTATGCTAGGGTGAGTAAAAGGGTCAGAGTGAGGTGTTCTCTCATTTGTGTCTGGAAGTAGCTAGCGAGCTAGCCAAATTTAGCCAGTTAGCTTGGGTGCTTGACTGCCGTTGCGAATCAACCCTTCTCCTCAGCCAGAGCGTCCAGTGTGCGCTCTGAATTCTCCCAGAGAGAAGAGCTCTGAATTTCTGAACTGTCAATCTGACAATGCTCTGAATTTACGAACAACCCAGAGCACACTCAGACACACTGATGGCAATTTACGAACACACTCTAAATAATCGACTTGAAAGTAGCCAACACAGTCAAGGACATGCTTTTGGAGATATAACATTGACTATGGAAGAAGAAATATAAATATAAAGTCATTGGATTGGTGGAAGCATAGGCTAGAGGGGGAGAATGCGTATTGCGTACCAAATAGCACCTTATTCCCTATGTAGTGGACTTCTTTTGACAAGAGCCCTGGGGAAGCTAACTTTTAAGGACACCTCTTTCAATGTTAAATTGGTACACTGAAAAAGGTCATGTGAATGTGTACAACTCTGCAATCACTAATAGCTTAGGGCTTTGATGTGTGTGAGTACATGTTTCCCAATGACAATTAGCATGAGGAGCATGTATCCTTCTGGTAGGCAATGCAATGCACCTGTAGTACTAAGATGTAGCCATATGTAGCCACCTCCCTCTGCAACTGGATCCTGGACTTCCTGACGGGCCGCCCCGAGATGGTATGGGTAGGCAACAACACATCTGCCACTCTGATCCTCAACATCGGGGCCCCTCAGAGGTGCGTGCTTAGTCCCCTCCTGTACTGCCTGTTCACCCACAACTGCGTGGCCAAGCACCACTCCAACACCATAATTTTGCTGACGACACAACAGTGGAAGGCCTGATCACCAACAACGATGAGATAGCCTATAGGGAGGTCAGAGACCTGGCAGTGTGGTGCCAGGACAACAACCTCTCCCTCAATGTGAGCAAGACAAAGGAGATCATCGTGGACTACAGGAAATGGAGGGCCGAACAGGCCCACATTAACATCGACGGGGCTGTAGTGGAGCGGGTTGAGAGTTTCAAGTTCCTTGGTGTCCACATCACCAACAAACTATCATGGTCCAAACACACCAAGGCAGTCGTGAAGAGGGCACAACAACACCTTTTCCCCCTCAGGAGACTGAAAATATTTGGCATGGGTCCCCAGATCCTCAATAAGTTCTACAGCTGCACCATCGACTGACCGGTTGCATCACCGCCTGGTATGGCAACTGCTCTGCATCTGACCGTAAGGCACTACAGAGGGTAGCGTGTACGGCCCAATACAGCTTCTACCCCAAGCCATAAAACTGCTGAACAATTAATCAAATGGCCACCCGGACTATTAACATTGACCCCCCCACCCTACTGCTGCTACTCGCTGTTTATTATCTATGGATAGTAACTTTACCCCTACCTACATGTACAAAGTACCTCGACTAACCTGTACCCCCGCACATTGACTCGGTACCAGTACCCCCTGTATATAGCCTCGTTATTGTAATGTAATCTTATTGTGTTACTTTTTATTTTTTACTTTAGTTTATTTAGCAATTAACTCTATTTCTTGAACTGCATTGTTGGTTAAGGGCTTGTAAGTAAGCATTTCACGGTAAGGTTGTACCTGTTGTATTCGGCACGTGACAAATAAAATGTGATTTGGTTACTATACATTACATGATCATGATAAGATTGCTTTTTTCCAGAAGGGTATTTTCTATATCTATAAACAACTTGGAAATTACAGACATCATAAAAGGTAAGTATGAGAAGGACATCAAGGGGGGCATGGACAATGTATGTGTCACGACTTCCTCCCGAGGCTGCCTCCTCTCCTTGTTCGGGCAGGCTTCGGCGTTCGTCGTCACCGGCCTTCTAGCCACTGCCGCTCCTCATCTCATCATTCCATTTGTTTTGTTTTGTTTATTACACACACCTGGTTCATATCCCGTCATCAGTACCTGTATAAGTGTTCCCTCTGCCCCCTTGTCTTTGTGTGTCATTGTATATTGTGAGATTAGTGAAGCTCGGTGGAGCTCCTTGTATTTTGTATCACCGGGTTATTTTCCCCTTGTGGTTTCAGTGCGGCTGTTTTGCGCACTGGACTGTTTTGACGCTTTATTGCGTAACTCTGTATTCCGGAATAAATCCTGTTATTCTGTGATTTACCCTCCTGCGCCTGACTCCTTCAAATCACTATATCACAGAATCACACACCCGCCATGGAGTCAGCAGGAGAGGAGCACATGCCTGTAGTCGTGGCACAGGTCCGGGGGCATTGGACGATGCTAGCAAGCTTGGGAGAAGCAGAGGACGACAGCGCCAGTGTCACTCTCGTGGCGCGAGAGGACATTCTCCTTCACAATGTCTTCAGCTTTCTTTTGGGTCTTGAGGCGGCAGGCAGGGCACTCTTGTGTCACCCCAGGTATCGAAGACTCACACTCGTTCAGAGCCCTCTGCTGTGCACTGTACCCTACCCATCCACTTTCCTGATTACATTGTAGTTCCCCAGTGTAAGGCGCTGGTCGATTCAGGCACAGCTGGGAACTTTATGGACAGGTCATTTTCACACAGTCTAGGCATTACATTGGTTCCCCTATCCATTCCACTCCCCATTAGAACACTTGACAGTCAACCATTAGGGTCTGGGTTCGTTAGGGAAGTTACAGCACCAGTCACTATGGTTATGCACGAGACTCATCGAGAGCAAGTCACTTGTTTATTTATTATTGAGTCTCCTGATTTCCCTGTTGTGTTAGGTCTTCCCTGGTTAGCACTACACAACCCCACCTTTTCATGGGCACAGAGGGTTCTCACGGGGTGGTCGCGAAAGTGTCAGGGTAGGTGTCTAGGTGTTTCCGTTGGTGCAACCATGGTGGAAAGTCCAGACAGTACCTCCACCGTGCGCATTCCCCCAACTACCTCGAATTGGCACAGGCGTTTTCCAAAACGCAGGCGACCAAATTACGGGCAGGGAATTGCGCTGTAAACCTCCGGGTAGACACTGTGCCGCCCATGAGTCATGAGTATCCCCTGTCGCAGGCTGAAACGGAGGCTATGGAGACATACAGTGAGGGGAAAAAAGTATTTGATCCCCTGCTGATTTTGTACGTTTGCCCACTGACAAAGAAATGATCAGTCTATAATTTTAATGGTAGGTTTATTTGAACAGTGAGAGACAGAATAACAACAACTAAATCCAGAAAAACACATGCCAAAAATGTTATAAATTGATTTGCATTTTAATGAGGGAAATAAGTATTTGACCCCCTCTCAATCAGAAAGATTTCTGGATCCCAGGTGTCTTTTATACAGGTAACGAGCTGCGATTAGGAGCACAATCTTAAAGGGAGTGCTCCTAATCTCAGCTTGTTACCTGTATAAAAGACACCTGTCCACAGAAGCAATCAATCAATCAAATTCCAAACTCCACCATGGCCAAGACCAAAGAGCTCTTCAAGGATGTCAGGGACAAGATTGTAGACCTACACAAGGCTGGAATGGGCTACAAGACCATCGCCAAGCAGCTTGGTGAGAAGGTGACAACAGTTGGTGTGATTATTCGCAAATGGAAGAAACACAAAAGAACTGTCAATCTCCGTAGGCCTGGGGCTCCATGCAAGATCTCACCTCGTGGAGTTGCAATGATCATGAGAACGGTGAGGAATCAGCCCATAACTACACGAGAGGATCTTGTCAATTATCTCAAATGCAGCTGGGACCATAGTCACCAAGAAAACAATTGGTAACACACTACGCCGTGAAGGACTGAAATCCTGCAGCGCCCGCAAGGTCCCCCTGCTCAAGAAAGCACATATACAGGCCCGTCTGAAGTTTGCCAATGAACATCTGAATGATTCAGAGGAGAACTGGGTGAAAGTGTTGTGGTCAGATGAGACCAAAATCGAGCTCTTTGGCATCAACTCAACTCGCCGTGTTTGGAGGAGGAGGAATGCTGCCAATGACCCCAAGAACACCATCCCCACCGTCAAACATGGAGGTGGAAACATTATGCTTTGGGGGTGATTTGCTAAGGGTACAGGACAACTTCACCGCATCAAAGGGATGATTGACGGGGCCATGTACCGTCAAATCTTGGGTGAGAACCTCCTTCCCTCAGCCAGGGCATTGAAAATGGGTCGTAGATGGGTATTCCAGCATGACAATGACCCAAAACACACGGCCAAGGCAACAAAGAAGTGGCTCAAGAAGAAGCACATTAAGGTCCTGGAGTGGCCTAGCCAGTCTCCAGACCTTAATCCCATAGAAAATATGTGGAGGGAGCTGAAGGTTCGAGTTGCCAAACGTCAGCCTCGAAACCTTAATGACTTGGAGAAGATCTGCAAAGAGGAGTGGGACAAAATCCCTCCTGAGATGTGTGCAAACCTGGTGGCCAACTATAAGAAACGTCTGACCTCTGTATTTCCAACAAGGGTTTTGCCACCAAGTACTAAGTCATGTCTTGCAGAGGGGTCAAATACTTATTTCCCTCATTAAAATGCAAATCAATTTATAAAATTTTTGACATGCATTTTTCTGGATTTTGTTGTTGTTATTCTGTCTCTCACTGTTCAAATAAATCATTAAAATTCTAGACTGATCATGTCTTTGTCAGTGGACAAACGTACAAAATCAGCAGGGGATCAAATACTTTTTTCCCTCACTGTACGTCTTCGAGTCCCTGCGCCAGGGTTTCATACGTCCCTCCACTTCACCCACCTCCTCGAGTTTCTATTTTGTGAAGAAGAAAGACGGAGGTCTGCGCCCTTGCACTGAACAAGGGGACAATACGTTATAGTTATCCTCTACCCCTCATTCCATCTGTGATCGAGTCAATGTATGGTGCGTGTTTCTTCACAAAATTATATCTCCGGAGTGCGTACAACCTGGTGCGTGTCTAAGAGGGGGATGAGTAGAAGACAGCATTCAGCACCACCACAGGGGCATTACGAATACCTGGTGATACCTTACGGTTTGATGAATGCTCCATCCGTCTTCCAGTCCTTTGTGAATGAGGTGTTTCGGGACATGCTTGGTCGCGTTGTAGTGGTCTACATCGATGACATTTTGGTGTATTCCGCTATGCGCGCCGAGCATGTGTCCCTGGTTCGCAAAGTGCTGGCCCGACTTTTGGAACATGACCTTTATGCCAAGGCAGAAAAGTGTCTGTTTTTCCAACAGTCCGTCTCCTTCCTTGGATACCACATTACCACCTCAGGTGTGGAGATGGAGGGAGATCACATTTCAGCCGTGCGTAATTGGCCGACTCCAACCACGGTAAAGGAGGTGCAGCGCTTTATTGGCTTTGCTAACTACTATCGGAGGTTTATCCGGGGCTTTGGCAAGGTCGCAGCTCCCATCACATGACTGTTGAAGGGTGGGCCGTCCCGGTTCCGCTGGTCTCCTGAGGCTGACAGGGCCATCAGTAACCTGAGGGTTCTATTCACCTCAACCCCAGTACTGGCCCATCCCGATCCATCACTACCGTTCGTAGTGGAGGTGGATGCGTCCGAGGTAGGGATAGGCGCTGTCCTATCTCAACGCTCTGGCATGACACCCAAGCTCCACCCCTGTGCCTTCTTCTCCAAAAAGCTCAGCCTGGCGGAGCAGAACTACGACGTTGGTGATCGGGAGCTGTTGGCTGTTGTCCGAGCCCTGACCGTGTGGAGGCACTGGCTCGAGGTGGCGAAACACCCTTTGCTCGTCTGGACGGACCACCGTAACATGGAGTACATCCGGGAAGTGAGGAGGCTGAACCCTCGCCAATCCAGGTGGGCCCTATTCTTCACCCGGTTTGACTTTACACTATCTTACATGTCGGGTATGAAGAACGTGAAGACAGACGCACTGTTACGGCTATACGACCCAGAGGAGAGGCCAATAGATAACACCCCCATACTCACGGCCTCCTGCATTGTGGTGCCGGTAGTACGGACGCGGACATAGAGCGGGCGCTACGCACAAAGCAATCTACACCTCAGTGTCCAGCTGGGCTGCAGTATGTGCCTTCTCTTGTCCGTGACCGTCTGGTCCTCTGGTCACCCAGGTATCGGTCGTACAGTGCGCTGCCTGACCGGAAAATACTGGTGGCCTACCTTGGCTAATGACGTGAGGGTGTATGTCTCCTCCTGCTCTGTGTGCGCCTAGGCACCATCCAGCGGGTAAGTTACAGCCCTTACCAGTTCCACAACGGCAATGGTCCCACTTGTGTATTGACTTCCTTACTGATCTTCCCCTCTCTCAAGGTAACACCACCATCATGGTCGTTGTGGACCGCTTTTCCAAAGCCTGCCGCCTCCTTCCTCTACCCGGTCTCCCCACGGGCCTGCAGACTGCGGAGGCCATGTTTACACATGTCTTCCAGCACTACGGGGTGCCAGAGAACATAGTGTCTGACCGGGGTCCCCAGATCACATCCAGGGTCTGGAAGGTGTTCATGTAACGTCTGGGGGTCTCGGTCAGCCTGACCTCTGGTTTTCACCCCGAGTCTAATGGGCAGGTAGAACGGGTGAATCAGGATGTGGGTAGGTTCCTGCGGTCCTACTGCCAGGACCGGCCGGGGAAGTGGTCGGTGTTCTTGCCATGGGCCGACTATGCCCAGAACTCTCTCCGCCACTCCTCCACTAACCTAACGCCATTTCAATGTGTTTTAGGTTATCAGCCGGTTCTGGCACCGTGGCATCAGAGCCAGACAGAGGCTCCTGCGGTGAATGACTGGTTTCGGCACGCGGAGGAGACGTGGAACGCTGCCCACGTCCACCTCCAACGTGCCGTGCGTCGCCAGAAGGCCAACACTTCGTACCGGGTGATCGGGTCTGGCTCTCGACCCGGAATCTGCCCCTCCGCCTGCCCTGCCGGAAGCTGAGCCCGCGGTTTGTGGGGCCGTTCAAAGTCCTGAGGAGAATAAACGAGGTTACTTATAGGTTATTACTCCCTCCTTATAGGTTATTACTCCCCTCGTTCCATGTGTCTCTCCTCAGGCCGGTGGTGGCTGGTCCGCTCCAGGAGTCTGAGGTGCGGGAGGTCCCTCCACCCCCTCTGGACATCGAGGGTGCCCCGGCCTACTCCGTCCGTTCATTCCTGGATTCGAGGCGTCGGGTGGGGGGCCTTCAGTACCTTGTGGATTGGCAGGGGTACGGTCCAGAGGAGCGGTGCTGGGTCCTGGTGAGGGATATCCTCGATCCCTCCCTGTTGCGGGATTTCCACCGTCGCCATCTGGCTCGCCCTGCTCCGCGTCCTCCTGGTCGTCCTCGAGGCCGGTGGGGGGGGGGGGGGGTACTATCACGACTTCCTCCGAGGCTACCCCCTCGTCGTCACCGGCCTTCTAGCTACTGCCGCTCCTCATCTCATCTGCTTTGTCTTGTTTATTACACACACCTGGTTCATATCCCGTCATCAGTACCTGTATAAGTGTTCCCTCTGCCCCCTTGTCTTTGTGTGTGATTGTATATTGTGAGATTAGTGAAGGTCGGTGGAGCTCCTTGTATTTTGTATCACCGGGTTATTTTCCCCGTCTGCCTTCTTGGTTTCAGTGCGCCTGTTTTGCGTACTGGACTGTTTTGACGCTTTATTGCGTAACTCTGTATTCTGGAATAAATCCTGTTATTCTGTGATTTACCCTCCTGCGCCTGACTCCTTCAAATCACTACTTCACAGTATGAATACACAAAACCTTATTCAAATGAACATTCCCCAAATAATTGATAGCTTTGTTGAAGATGGCTGATCTAATCTAACAATATCTTTGACAACAGGCACCCAGGGGGGATTCCCAAGTGGGACACTGTATGCCAAAGTGGAAACCCTTTCAAACTACTCGTAGACTCTGCAACAGGCTTCAGTCAAAGCTAAACAAATTATTTCACAGAATGGGTGGAGCTCCAGTCCAAGGGGAAGAACTTCTGGAGAAAGCTGACTCCAGCGCTGTGATTCTGGTGCCCACTGACTCCAGTGCTGTGCTTCTGGAGAAAGCTGACTCCAGTGTTCTGCCTGGTTCAACCCTGAACTAATCTTCAGCCAGTAGGAGTGAGTCACCCATAGCAGAACCCAGTTAATCCGCTGTTCCTATAGGACATCATTCATCTGGCTCTGTAGAAGAGAAAATAGTTTTCGACCCTGTCAATCACTGCATTCTTATTGGCAGACTAAATAGCCTTGGTTTCTCAAATGACTGCCTCGCCTGGTTCACCAACTACTTCTCAGATAGAGTTCAACGTGTCAAATCGGAGGGCCTGTTGTCTGGACCTCTGGCAGTCTCTATGGGGGTGCCACAGGGTTCAATTCTCGGGCCGACTCTATTCTCTGTGTATATCAATGATGTCGCTCTTGCTGCTGGTGACTCTCAGATCCACCTCTACGCAGACGACACCATTTTGTACACATCTGGCCCTTCATTGGACACTGTGTTAACAAACCTCCAAACGAGCTTCAATGCCATACAACACTCCTTCCGTGGCCTCCAACTGCTCTTAAACGCTAGTAAAACGAAATGCATGCTCTTCAATCGAACGCTGCTTGCACCCACCCGCCCGACTAGAAACACTACTCTCGGCGAGTCTTACTTAGAATATGTGGACAACTACAAATACCTAGGTGTCTGGTTAGACCGTAAACTCTCCTTCCAGACTCACATTAAGCATCGCCAATCCAAAGTTAAATCTAGAATTGGCTTCCTATTTCGCAACAAAGCCTCCTTCACTCATGCTGCCAAACATGCCCTCGTAAAACTGACTATCCTACCGATCCTTGACTTCGGCGATGTCATTTACAAAATAGCCTCCAACACTACTCAGCAAATTGGATGTAGTCTATCACAGTGCCATCCGTTTTGTCAGCAAAGCCCTATATACTACCCACCATTGTGACCTGTACGCTCTAGTTGGCTGGCCCTCACTACATATTTGTCGCCAAACCCACTGGCTCCAGGTCATCTATAAATCACTGCTAGGCAAATCCCCGCCTTATCTTAGATCATTGTTCACCATAGCAACACCCACCCGTAGTATGTGCTCCAGCAGGTATATCTCACTGGTCATCCCCAAAGCCAACACCTCATTTGGCCGCCATTCCTTCCAGTTCTCTGCTGCCAATGACTGCAACGAACTGCAAAAATCTCTGAAGCTGGAGACTCTTATCTCCCTCACTAACTTTAAGCATCAGTTGTCAGCGCAGCTTACCGATCACTGCACATGTACACAGCCCATCTGTAATTAGCCCACCCAACTACCTCATCCCCATATTGTTATGTGGTTTCTGATGCACAAAGTAGAGGGTCCTCTCCAACCCGAATCTCTAACTACTTTAACTGATGAAAGCAGTCTATTGAGTGGCAAGTCCTCCCCTCGGCTGTCTCTCTCTGGCGTCATTATGGCAACAAGTGAGACCTCCAATGCAGCACGAAGCTTTAAGGCCAACATGGATGGAGAGGAAGTGTAAACCACCAGTTGTTCTGGTGTAGCTCAGAACATTGTCAGGGATGATATGTCAACCAGCCCAGACATGGTCAAAGATGTCCCACTTCCAACTCCATCCTCTGATAACTCAGACAGTGATGATGACTTCACCGGCCTCATCAGCATGTTAGTGGTGAGACTTCCAACAAAAATCCAAACCCCAACGGAGGAGTACCCAGTTGACATTGCACGCATGCCACAAGTCCTGGTCCCGGTCCCAAAAGTAATGGCTGTCTTCTGTGCATGGTCCGGCTGCTCTGAGTCTACAGGGCCATCTACAAAAGCTGTTGGAGGAGTTTGGGTCCGAGAAAATCCCCCAACTGGCTGTGTCGACTCAGGGCTCTACATTTAATAGGATTCTTGTCAAGTCTTTGAGTGTAGAGCTTCTCTACAGATGCAATGAGGCATCGAGGGCAGCCTCAAGAACATCGTTCAAAGCCACCAGGCCTGAGGCTCTTCCTCAGGCTGAGGATGTGAAGGCTACTGCCTATAGGCCCTATAGGACAATAAGCTATAGAAGCGGGAAGTGTCCTTTCCTACAAAGGCTGATCAGGCTGACAAGCAACTTAAAGGTACTGCATACTTATTTAAATTAACAGTTTATACAAAATATAAAATTATCCATTCATAAATCTTGTTGTGTTGGTGTGGTAGAATGGATTATTATTATCATAAGGTTGTTCAGCTGTGATAGTTTTTTTGCCATGTTTTTCTCTTTAAACACTTAGCCCTTCAAGAAGGGGATTCCCACTGCTCTGAATCAGAACAAGTACAGACCACTGCTGAAGATAGCATGCGTAAGCCCACAAAGCAGGACATTTTCTGTTTGAGATATTGGTGTACAAAGAAATGCTATTGCAAAATAACCCTACAACCCTCCTGAGTGGCGCAGTGGTCTAAGGCACTGCATTGCAGTGCTAAACTGTGCCACTAGAGATCCTGGTTCGAGTCCAGGCTCTGTCGCAGCCGGCCGCGACCAGGAGACCCGTGGGCGGCGCACAATTGGTCCAAGGTAGGGGAGGGTTTGGCTGGCAGGGATGTGGGTTCGTTTCCCACGGGGGGCCAGTATGAAAAAACAAAACATGTATGCATTCACTAACTGTAAGTCGCTCTGGATAAGAGTGTCTGCTAAAATGTAAAAGCTATATATCTATAGTCATCTGTTATGTAAAAGCTTTTGGTTCTCATTTATCAGTGTAAGTTTTTTTTAGTTGTAACTTAAAGTTAGATGTTAGCCTACATTACAACATATAATTTCTAAATGTCAACTCTCCCTCTTCTGTAGTGCCCAGCATGGTACCACATGCTGGAACATCTGCACTGCCAGAGGATCTCCCCTCCACTTCTCAACAGAAGAAGCCTCGCAAACATCCACTCTAAAGGCCTGTGCAAGCCCTTCAAACGGTACTCAAATATCAAGTAACTCAGACAATTTATTGGCCAACTTCATTCATTGCATTAATTCATTGCATTAAATTGATGGCCTTTCTGTTCCTGTTAACAAATCAGATTACAAAATAACTGGCTTTTTAATGTTATCAGTGATAGCCACATTAACTATAGTGGTGTCTCCCTCTGTGTGTATAGCTAGCTCTTCTACACAAGGTCTGACTCATACGGTCTCCTGACACTGGCGTGCCCTCTGATCTATGATCTGCTGAGTGGCTGTAGGCCTGCAGGGCTGAGACTCAGCTCTCTCTGCCCTCCTGTCCCAATACATTTTCTCTCTTCTGAAATATCTGCCTCTGTCAGCAGCCAGCCAGCACAGGAAAACATATAGTGCTGCTGAGAGAGCATTCTTGTCTCCCTCACTGCTAAAACACTGAGTATTGTCTTTTATCTATTGCAGCATATTCAATCTTTTGTTTTAACCTATTATACATGAATAGTCCCCAGGAATCATTTCCCAACGGTTATATAACAGGAAAGGTAATTTAAAAAGTCTACCTATATGACTCACCCAAAGACATCAGCAGCTTGCCATATAGATAGCTAGGTTATGTCGGTACACAGTGGTAATACTGCCTGCCTTGGGAGATAATGATGTAGGATGAGTAAGATGCCTGCTTACCACATCACTTACCCAGGTGCCTTACACACAACCATGACAATATGCTTTCTTGAGATTCATAGCTGTTAAGAGTCTATGAACTACATAACTCAAACTCACATACAACAAAGATATGATTATCATTCACTAAGGTCAGAGCAGATAGTGTATAAAAACAAAACACTTTATTACAATTAGGCTGAAAAAATCCAATGAAAACAACTACTTTACAAGTACAAATGTTTTCCCTTTTCCATTCTTATTTACAGTTGTTTTTTTTATCAACATCAATACAAAATGACACATTTGAGAAAACACAAGATACTTAATGTTTACAGTGTATTTGTTACATAAAAAACAATTAACGACTGAAGGAACGTGCATTATTTTCCATAGAATATCTGAAGGTTACAAAAAAAAAAAAAAAAAGTCACATCCAGATTGTATTTCATTTGTGTATTGAGTGATTGTTTATAACTGTGATACAATCCCTATTGGGGCAGTTTTGGACATGGCAAGCTCCAACATAATAAGGAACTCACTTTTAAGGACACCTCTTTCAATGTTAAATTGGTACACTGAAAAAGGTTATGTGAATGTGTTTCTAAGGGTACAACTCTGCAATCACTAATGGCTCAGGGCTTTGATATGTGAGTATATGTTTCACAATGAAAATTAGCATGAGGACTGAAATCCTCTGACCTTTATCCTTCTGGTAGGCAAAATGCACCTGTAGTACTGAGATGTAGCCACATTACTATACATTACTTGATCATGATAAGATTGTTTTTTCCCAGAAGGGTATTTTCTATATCTATAAACAACTAGGAAATTACAGACATCATAAAAGGTAAGCATGAGAAGGACATCAAGGGGGGCATGGACAATGTAAGGATACACAAAACATTTTTCAAATGAACATTCCCCAAATGAGTGATGCACCAGCCCATTGGCTCCAGCCACAGGCTATCTATGTAGTAACATTAATATATTCATCCATATAAAATGCATGAATATTCTTTTTATGCTTTTCTGATCTTCTATTAGATGTTGGTGCAGGGGGAGGTTGCCTCCAGGGGAAACCTTCTGAAACAGTGGAGAGGGAAACAGCTGACAGTTACAGAACTGTTGTAGAAGATGAAACACTCTTGAAGACATGCCATTCCTTTACATGGAGCAGTTCCTTTAACCAGGTTAGATTCAACACAGCCACCTCAGACTGGACTCCACCGCTCCACCAAAGTGAAAGAATCTCTTCATAACTCTGCTCCTCAGAGTCACTGTGAGTGTATTTACACTGATGAGATGGGCTCTTTGGCCTAGCTGAGAGGGGAGCACTAACTATTCCTGTGGGCTCCTAGCTGCTGCCCCCGCTGGGCTTGGCCTGGTTCTTGCCCCTCATGGCCCCTCCACGAGCCTGGGCCTTGGCTGGCTGCTGCTGTACTGGGGACTCGGCAACAGCGGGCGCTTGGGCCTGCTGGGCTGGGCTGTGAGGAGAGGTAGTCTGGATCTGAGGCGAGGCGACTGCAGTCACCACCTGCTGCTGGAGGAGCTTCTGCTGAACCACCTGGGCTGTGGATGTGCCTGATGGAATCATCTGGACCTGGGGCTGGGCTGAGGATGCAGTCTGGGTCAGGGGCACCGTCTGGGGGTGGATCTGATATGAGACAAGAGGGTCACATTGGATTAGACAGACGACAACACGTTACCAGACTATGCTGCCCCTCTTGGTAGCTATATTCACAGTCATAACATTTCACAACAGTTTATATTTCAATGTTAAATTGGTACACTGAAAAAGGTTATGTGAATGTGTTTATAGGGAATGACCGAAATGCCAAAACGCACAAAAGCATTGTGAAATTTAACCAAGCTGACTTGTATTTGAGTCACATGCCATGAAGACGTGAACAATCATGAAAGGTCATGACGCACAGTAAGCAGAACCTGTTACTTCATTCTATACGCCTCATAAGAATCCTGTATGATACTGCCCTTCGGTGGGGCATAGTGCTCTTACCTGCTGTGGAGATGACACGATCTGCTGGATGTTGGCCACAGTGGATTGCCCCTGCATTATCTGGGGGAGCTTAGCCACCTAACATGCAAGGGAAAACAGTTAGCATTCCTCACACCTCTGGATAATAGCCCTCTATACATGTATGACCCAAACCCTAAAGGCCAGAGTGTTGGGAGTATCTGAGTAGTAAAAAGATGAGTGCATACCTGGATTTGCTGGGCCCCAGTGGGTTTTCCAGCCTGGGCGATGGAGGTAGTGAAGAACTGGGTCTTGATGCCAGGTTGGAGCTGGGTGGTGGCAGCATAGGTGACCTTCTGCTGCTGCTGGGCGGCCTGGGGACCCTGCACGGTCACCTGCTGGGTGCCCAACTGAGGGAGAGGACACAGAGAAGAACTAGGCTCACAACAAGATTCTTCTGACAAGAATGCATGGCAACTATTTATAGACTGGGTTGTAGTTTCAAGAGCACCACTTTCTGTTAAGATTTGAAATACACCTCTGACCAACCCACACCCTTTGGTAACAACAAGAGAACACTTGTACATATGTGTGTGGCTGTGTAGACTGCGGTGGTTCTGTTTGTCCCTAGAGCCCCACCTTCTGCTGCACAGTGGCCGGTCCTGGCTGTGGCTGCACTGCTTTCTGCTGGGCTGCTGCCGCCTGCACGGCTGCCTGCTGCTTCTTCATCTGGAGCAGCTGCTGCACCTGCATCTGGGGGAACGGGGGCTGCAACACCGGCCCACCTACAGGAGCGAAGGAGAGACAGGTCAGAGATATGGTGACTCAGGAACAGGACAACCTCAACCAACAGAGGGAGTGTGGAGGTATGTGTGTGCTATCATTGTGCTAAGAGGAGCAGATTCTGAGTGCTTCAGTCTAATCAGTTGCTGAGAATCGGAGGACTTCCCCACCTGTTTTCTGGGCCTGTCCAATGGCCACACTGATACCAGCCACAGTGACGGGCAGGGTGGTGACGCCAGCGGAGGAGACCACAGCGGGCACAGAGACTACGGGGGGCTTGGTGAGGGTCACCTGGGCCGTCTGCCCTGGCTGGGCCTGGATCTGACCCTGGGTGGGTACCCGCGTCTGGGGTGGCACAGACAAACACTGTTATAAACACCGTTTCAATGGATTAATAATTCAGCTCATTATTCAAAATGGACACATCTTAGCAGTGACATTGTGTGGCATTTACCAGTCTGAAAATAATAAAGATCAGCACAACAGTGGTACTAATCCCCTAGGCCAGGCTACAAACAAGAGCAGGGGATGAAGTTGGTCCTCACCAGTCTGGCCACCTGCAGGTTGGCTACGGTTGAACCAGCCAGCACTGCCCCGGCTCTGGGAGCAGCAGCTACAGCGGCCAGCTGGGGGTTGGCCTGAGCTGCCTGGGGGTTAGCCGGCTGGACCTGGGAGGCCTGCTGCTGCTGCTGGGCCATCTGCATCTTCTGCTTGTGCATCTTCAGCAGCTCCTACAGCCAGAGAACGAGTTCAAGTCAAGTTATATCTCAAGTGCTTTGATATTTGAGTATCTGGAATACAGTGCAGTGTGGTTCGCTGACTGCGATGCATTTTGCAATCCTACGTGAATCCAATTCATGTGCATTCACATAGACTTGTAAAGTGTTAAGCTTGCACTGGTGTGAGAAGGGGACTGAGCATCAGTAGCAGCTAATGCCAGGAGGCCATGCAGCAAGTGAAGGGATTTTCTGTAAAGCACAGTACCTGGGGTTTGCCCACAGCCTTGATGCCTTGTGGAGAGGCAGCCTGTTGTTGTTGCTGCTGGAGCTGCTGCTGGCGGAGCATGTGGAGGTGGGCCTGGGTGATGGGCTTCCCCTGGGGCAGCTGCATGCCTGTGGCTGCGGACAAACAGAGGGAGAGGAGACAGATCACAAAACCAGGGGCCAGGGCACTTTAGTTAAGTTGTTTTGTTCTTTCCCTGTGTACTTTGACGGGTTACTGTAAAGTTGCTGTTAAAAGGGCTATCTAAATTAATTTGATAGATTGATTGACTTTTTGTATGTGTTCAGTGTGAACAATGTGTCCAGTACCTGGTGTGACCTGAGTTACCAAGGAGCGGGTCTGAGACTGCACTGGGGTCAGAGTGGTGGACACCACCGCAGAGGCGGTCACCGGGGTAACGGCCCTGACACCCTGACCCGTAGCTATGGCGATCACCTCTCCAGGGGTGGCAGTGGCAGGGACGACTCTCTGCTGGGAGTGGACCACCTGGGCTCCTGCTGCACCGGCAGGCTGGAGGGGGGACAAGAGCACAGGGCCTCATGTTAGACCAACAGATCAACACCTACTAGGACCATTCACTCTGTCAGCAAGACTGAATACTTCTCATACAATGGTGATTGTGTGTTATTATACAAAAACTGGGAAACATTCCCTAGGAGTTGAGTGAAGCAATAACAGAGGCAATAAATAGAGTGACTTACAGACAGGGTGCCTGGTATGACTTGACCTGGTGATGCCAGCCGTTTGTTAGCCTGGAATGGACTTGGAGGAACTCCAGGCACTGTGTTCACAATCACGTTCCCCGCTACAGTGGCTGAAAGGGATAAAAAGGAAAGTACTTCAGAAGTGACTATTTCATTACAGACCAAATGTTTTATAATGATCAATGCCTGTGCCATGAAAACCCACCAGCTTGAATGGTCGTTCCCACAGCGGCATTCTTAATGGCTCCAGCCTGAAAAACACAAGTAACATTGTCATAAAAACATTTTCTTTCAAAATGATGCTCTTTTTCTATATAGACAGCACAAAGAACAACTTGAAAATTGTAATGTTTTCCCATTCTCACCAGGACAGCAGTGTTGGGTACAGCGGTAGCTCCAGTCACTGCAGGGGCCTGGGGGACTCCCGGGGCCTGGGCTTGGCCTGCAGCGGGAGCCCCAGCCTGGGATTGGGCAGCACCGGCCACGGCCTGGGTGGCTCCAGCCTGCTGAGCTAGCTGCTGAGCCCTCTGCTGCTCCGCTAGGGCCTGACAGGACACACACAGACAGACATGTTGAAGATAAGTGTGAGCACTGTCATACTGCAAACCTAGCCATTAATCCAAAACCAGAGAGAACATATAGTAACAGTACACACCTTCTTCTCCTTTGCAATCCTCTCAGCACGTTGTGATGCCACCTGAATGGGAGGGAGGGGCTTGTCGTAGCCGATCCCACTTTCTGCCAGGACGGAGGCATGCTTGGGGTTCTTCTGGAATGGGTTCATCCCCAGACTATGAAGACGAAGCAAACATTCCATAGAGTTAATTGATAGTTGCACACTAAGCATGTTTATCAAGAGGCAGATAAAACAACATGCATTACTTCATGCTACAGAGGAATGGTCATGTTGAGTGCTTACAGTGGTTTGATGGGGGGACTCCTCTTGCTGGCGATGATCTTCATGAGCTCGAAGCGGCTGTTGTAGAGCTGGATGTGTGTAGCGTTGTCATCCTGGGTGTAGATCTGACAGGTCCGCAGTGGCCGGCTGTTCTTAGACTGGTGGAGGAGAGAGGAGGGAAACTGGTCAATCAAGAGAGCTCTGTGAATCCAACAATATGACCACTGTAAAAGGCAAGAGTAGAGCATACGTACCTTGTATATGCTCTTGGTTTTCTTCTTGGGGTTAACCTCATACACCAACTAAAATTTGCAACAAAAACGGTATGGGTTAATTATCTGAATGCTCAAACAACAACATAATGTCCTGACTTCAGTAGTCACGGCTGCTCACCTTGCCCTCCTCCCGGGGGATGATGACGTTCTCGTAGCGGTTGCGACACTGCTTGGGCGAGCGGTAGACACGGCTGCAGGAGTTGACCACGTCGCTGACCAGGTCCCAGTTGGGGGTGTGGGCCGGAGACACGATGGTTAGGTTCAGAGGGAGCTCCAGGAGCTGCTTCACAGCCTGCCGCGGACAAAGAGAGAGGGGACACTTACTTCACTAATGGAATACATCATATTAACTTAACTACAACACATCTCATCACAATTACAGGACTACGTAGATGACAAATAGCTTAGCTTCTAAGTATACTTTAGTTCACCTCATCTGAGAGTATCTAGCAAACGTACATTAAGACAGACATTTCCACAGTATTGGGTAAAACAAGCCATTTCAGTAGCAGCCTGCCCAGTACCTGTAGCAGGGCCCAGTCTTCACTGATGAGCCACTCTGGGTTGTCCTGTCCAGCCTCCATGGCAGGTTTGACCAGCGAGGGCAGAGGCTTGGCAAAGGGCGCCTGCTGCTTCAGGGAGAAGTTCTTCTTTTGGTCCTTGCCTTCGCGGCGGACCTTGAGCATGCTGGCCTTCTCAAAGAGGGAGCGAGGAGGAATCACTGTCTCCCCATGACCCTTTTTTTTCTTCCTGCCTGCTGCGGAGCACAAGCACATGGGATAGGACAGAGCTCACAAGTGCATCACTACACACAATGTACCATACTGTAATGTTTGTTACAGAAATACAAAGCCTTACCTGAGGGGTCCATCTTGAGTCTCTTGTGCTCCTTGCGGATGTAGACAGGAGGCAGTTTGGACTCCGGCATGGGAGCAGAGTCGTACATCAGACAGATGACAGAGTCGATATAGATGTCGTTGTCATCCTGCGGTGGGGTAGGTGGAGTCCACAGCTACAACCAGAACCATAGGTTAATATACAGCTGACATGCTCATGGATAATAAGAGGGTACACTATGATATACCTCAGGTACTGTCATGTACATGTCATGTCTTTGTCATGACTGATCACGAGAATCCAAATAGGTCAGATCAGGTTTGCAATGAATAACTTCAATCAGACCCCCTCTCACCCGTAGAGGGGGAAGGAAAGAACTAGTGGGTATTAACAACTCACATCCTGTTGTAAATCAAGGGAGACGATCCAGGCTCTCCCTCAAAAGATTCACCAAAGAAATGTTCATTGTTTCAACAAACGTTTTCCTGCTGAAACTCTAACACGTTCAAAAGCGAATACTGGAACAATATTTCTAACATAGAACGTGGGGAATGGTCAGAGGCAATCTATAGGACACGAAGGTCATTTTGTTTGTTATTTTGTGATGTCATTAAACCATTTATAAAGGAAATACTGTAACTTGGAAAGTATACCCACTACATGTATGAAGTTTCCATACTATGCGTTGTGCATGTAATATGAAGAATGATTAAAGTATTTTTGTTAAGAGAGGGATGTGATTTGAGAAGCTATAAGAGATAATTGTTTTCCATGAGCTTTACACAGTGAGTAGTCACCGCCCCGGAGTGAGGTCAGTGAGCGTGTCAGCCTGCCGGAACCACCCCTTTCGACCAAAGTGTATAAATGGGTTAAGAAAAACAGAAAAGCGTGAAGCGGCAGCTACACGTTTAAAATGGTTGGAACTTTGAATCTCAACACGAAGTGAAGAAAATAAACTCACCTCCTGGACAATCACTGGTACGGCTGATTAGCTGTCCTAAGTAAGGTATCTTCGAAAGCAAATTTAAGTAGGACCATCTGCTACTCTGCTCAAACATCATATTACGCTACTCTCATCACCCCACTGGGGAACCATCGATATGGCTGGCTAGCCTATCTTCAAAGAAGCAGTAGTTCTGTTCAGGACTACATGACAAGTTACCGGATACCAGACAACTAAGAAGAAGGACAACAGTAGAAGACTGTTGGAACCATTTCGGACAAATCAGAGCCTTACTAGTGTGCTACGAAAAGCCCAACCCCCTTTCCAAGGCTGCCCTGTTCAACGAGAGATCCCCGGCGAACCCAGGCATTTCATGTAAAACATTCATGATTTCTTACTCAAAGCGGGCGGCGGTTCATGTGCCAAGTATATGGTTACTGTAGGTGAGAGTAGTTTCTGAATGTACCAATGTTAAGTGTCTCTGTCCCTCCCTCTCCATCTCTTCTTCAACTAGCAGCCATGTTGTTGTCATTCCGCTAGGGACCTGTTTTCTCCAGTCACTAACCGGTGCAGAGTGTGTATGTTTATCCTGTGTTCCCATTTAATTAGCTAGTAAATAAATAATTAAACCAATTTGTGTAGTACTGAATCATAAGTAAGGCTCGTGTTTTTGCAGATGCAAGGAGGTTACAACTGTTCAGAATGATGATATGATACGAGGTTATGATTAATTAGATGTGATAGGTAAAGACCTTTTAGAGTTTAATTCGGGAGATGGTAACTCTTTAAAGAACCGCTCTCGTGGTGCCCCAGATCCTAATGAGTTAATTGTTACATGATTAATTTAATCGGGTACCAATTAAACATAGTTAGTTAATTAGATAAAACAGTCTTCAGATTAATGAATAAATCAAGTCACGACATCTTGCTCATTCTGATGTCTTCATTTCTTGTTCTTAAAAAAAAACAACTTTATATTATGTGTGTATTGTTATTGTATTGCTAGATATTGCTGCATTGTTGGAGCTAGAAACATAAACATTTCAATGCACCTGCGATAACATCTGCAAAACTGTGAACGCGACCAATAAACTTTGATTTGATGTATATATGTGACTGACTTACCGGCATGATTTCCGTTTGGCCATCTTCTCCATCAAACACATACTCCTGTTGAAACAGAGGCAAGAGTTAAGCTCCCATTACATTTTATATTTTAGTCATTTAGCAGAAGCTCTTCTTCATACTAGCCCCCCGTGGGAATCGAACCCACAACCCTGGCGTTGCAAGCGCCATGCTCTACCAACTGAGCTACACGGGACCATTACCACGGATTTACAATGGAAACTCACTACAGGCTCTGTTCTGTTATTTGAACACTGTGACCACCAGATGAGAGAGTGAAAGCCTACCATGTTGTAAGCATCCTCTCTGGTGTAGGTGAACAGGTCCTCCTCATTCTCAATGATCATCCTCTCTGAGTCTTCAGCCTTCAGTTTCTGGAGGTGCTGCATCTCCCAGCCTCTCTTTGCACACAACAGTCGCTCCTGAAATTCACATTAGGCATGAAATAATTATCAAAGTTGTTTGTAATTGTGGTCTGGTGCTACTTTGAGAATGCAAGGTCTTACGAGCTAGTAGTACCTTTGGATGTCTGAGAGGACTGTTTTGAGTCTTACCTTGGCAACATGTTCATCTTCCCTGACATGAAGATACTCCAGGTATTGCAGGGCATATTTTTCTATTGGCGTTAGCTGATGGAGGAAAAGATTAAGACAATCCAGCATTAGTTAAAACAGATGTGCTAGCTCCCTGGTATGTAGTCTACAAGACAAGCCAGCATTAGTTAAAACAGATGTGCTTGCTCCCTGGTATGTATTCTACAAAATACTGTAAGAAGGCACTTAATGACAGTTTATCACCTGGTCCATGACAGCGTTGAGCTCCTCCAGCTGAGATGGCTCTTCTTTGACTTGCGCCTCCTTCTCCAGGTCTTCCTGACCCTCCTCTTCCTGCTGCTCTGGTGGCGGGGAATTCAGGCTGATGCTGTGGAGGGCCTGGATGTAGGGCCTGGCCACGCGGGGAGAGATTGCCTCAGAGGGAGATGGCTCCTGGTGCAGAACCACAAACTCCTCAACCTTCTCCCCCGAGCCTGCTTCCACCTCAAACAGGTCCTGGATGGTCCGCTGGACACACAGAGACACAGCGTATGAAATAACCAAATATAGTATGGGTTTTAGTCAGAGTGGGACTGGGGTCTGGTTGGTGTGAGGGTAAAATATCCTACCTGTGTGAGGAATGCCAGGGTGTAGTCAGTCCCCTGGGCAGCCACCTCTCTGATCAGATCCTTGGTGCCGTTCTTCAGCAGCTTCTCTTCAATGGAGTTCCCACTCTCCAGTCTTGGATATAAAATACCAAGTTACCAACCTCAGACTGACTAACATTCAAGTTAGTGATCCTGATATGGTACGTAGAGTTATGGAAGAACATGTCTTTAGCCTGTTTGTTACCTATAGATGTGGATGTCCTTGAAGCGTCCGATCTTTTCGCACCACTCCTGGGTGCGGGCGTCCACGCTGGGGTTGAGGTCTGTGTCGTAGAATATAATGGTGTCTGCATCGAACACAGTCCCCACGGCCGAACAGCAGCGGTTGGTCAGGATGCTGCAGAACATCTGTCTGTTCCTGTTGAAGGTCTTCATATGCTCCTGATGGGAGGGAGGGAGATATCATGAGAAACAGATAGACAGATTAGTCCCAAGGAGAGGGCTTCAGAGTTTTATCCTATCCCAGTACTTCAATTAAGATAATGGCATAGGTAGCATTACGTTTTGTGACCCTGACACACACTTGTTTAGCATCTACAAAACACATGGTATAGATGGTTGGAGAGGTCTATATCCTACAAATTATTGTATGGTTTATGATAAGAGTATATCCTGCATCAGTGACTGGTGTGCTGAAACGGAGCAGTTCTTTACAACTATACTTTGTCTTTTAGACAAATGAAGACACGCCTCCTCTGCTTCAAATCTTACAAACCAAACACCTCCGGTATAGTTCACTCAGCTCACCGACAGAAAGAAGGAAGGAGAATTAAACAAGAGGTCGGTTAGAGAAGAGACAGACACGTCTGATTGGACAGCCCAAAATAAAAAGCAAGTGTAGCAGAAGAGTAAAAAGTACAGCCCTAAAAAAGCCAGAAAGCCCCATAGGTTCTCTAGTTGCCCTTGTGTGCTTCTCTTAAGGCCCTAGGAGGAACAGCATCCAGTAGGGAGGGAAGAGAGCGTAGTACTCTGTCCCCTTATAGTGCCAGAACACTGCACTGAATCAAGAGGTCCCGGTGTTAGACAGGGAGAAACAGAAAGAGAGGCAGGGCTGTCACTGAGTGAGTGAACTACAATTAACCCTAGTAATACAACACAATAGAAGTCTCTGTGTGTGAACTCACTATAACACAGGCACCATAACTGGTGCAGCGGATGACTTCCTTGATACAAAGGTGTTTTACCTGACGTTCCTCTGTGGTCAGGCTCTCGTCCACGCGGATGTATGTGAGCTGCCGGTGGTCCAGGAAGGCCTCCAGGATGTCCAGCATCTTCACCATTTGTGTGAAGATGAGGACTCTGTGATTCTCCGACCTCAGCTTCTGGAGCAGAATGGCCAGGGCCTCAAGTTTACCTTTGGCGGAAAAAAATAGATACTAATTTTAGCGTAATTCGAACGATGTGTGCAGCCCATGCACACAATGGACTACCTATGTTTAGCCAGGCTTATAGGAGAGCCTAGAGCCCTGGCACACAAAGCTAAATATACTATTCTGCTGAGCTCACCTGAGTCCATCTGCATGAGCTGCAGGTCAGGGAACTGGAGCTGGTGTCCAGAGGACAGGCGGTGGATCTCTGTGCTGTGGGGGGCGGCAGCCACCTGGAGCCTGCGACTGATCAACTTCTGCTCCAGGCTGTAGGGAGCTGGGGGATTTGCTGCATATAGGTGAGGGGGAGGAGCTACTGCGACAGGGACAACACATGATAACCTACAGAGAGGAGAGAGTTGTTTAATGACTGTAAGAAATACAAAAGGCTATATGAACTCAAGTAGGCTTTAACTCAATTCACTGTACGCAAATTGAACTAGATTTTGAACCAGGGTGATTACGTCCATCCTATAATAAAAGTTGAATCCGACAGTGATGTGAGGTGATTGACCACCATGGGTAGTTGGGTACCTGCTGACTAGGCTGTTGCCGGCGTCCTGGCGGTGTGTGGAGGAGAGCAGGGCAGACTGGAGGTGTGTGGTGGTGGCCACAGGGGTCCTCTGGGCCCTGAGGCAGCTTTCCCTGCCCACCCACCTCCAGCCCCTGGGGCTCAGGGCAGAGTGAGGAGCCCCTGGGGTCACAGAGCAGGCCTGGAGCAGGTCAGCCCCATACAGCACACTGCGGCCACAGCGCCGCTCGTTAGCACTGAACAGGCGGCTCAGACGCTCCTTCAGCAGACGACTCCTCTCCTCTGACGACTCCTGTACACGACACAGAAGAAAGGCATCATATTGACATTTCATCACTTTGGTGAGAATATGGATCATGGGACTACGGAAATATAGGTACAGTTGAAGTCGGAACTTTACATACACCTTAGCCAAATACATTTAAACTCAGTTTTTCACAATTCCTGACATTTAATCCTTGTAAGAATTCCCTGTTTTAGGTCAGTTAGGATCACCACTTTATTTTAAGAATGTGAAATGTCAGAATAATAGTAGAGAGAATTATTTATTTCAGCTTTTATTTATTTTATCACATTCCCAGTGGGTCAGAAGTTTACATACAGTCAATTAGTATTTGGTAGCATTGCCTTTAAATTGGTTAAATTGGGTCAAACATTTCAGGTAGCCTTCCACAAGCTTCCCACAATAAGTTGGGTGAATTTTGGCCCATTCCTCCTGACAGAGCTGGTGTAACGGAGTCAGGTTTGTAGGCCTCCTTACTCGCACATGCTTTTTCAGTTCTGCCCACACATTTTCTATAGGATTGAGGTCAGGGCTTTGTGATGGCCACTCCAATACCTTAACTTTGTTGTCCTTAAGCCATTTTGCCACATCTTTGGAAGTATGCTTGGGGTCATTGTCCATTTGGAAGACCCATTTGCGACCAAGCTTTAACTTCCTGACTGATGTCTTGAGATGTTGCTTCAATATATCCACATAATTTACCTTCCTCATGATGCCATCTATTTTGTGAAGTGCACCAATCCCTCCTGCAGCAAAGCACCCCCACAGCATGATGCTGCCACCCCCATGCTTCACGGTTGGGATGGTGTTCTTCGGCTTGCAAGTTCCCCCTTTTTCCTCCAAACATAATGATGGTCATTATGGCCAAACAGTTCTATTTTTGTTTCATCATACCAGAGGACATTTCTCCAAAAATTACAATCTTTGTCCCCATGTGCAGTTGAAAAAACGTAGTCTGGCTTTTTTATGACGGTTTTGCAGCAGTGGCTTCTTCCTTGCCGAGCGGCCTTTCAGGTTATGTCGATATAGGATTTGTTTTACTGTGGATATAGATATTTTGTACCTGTTTCCTCCAGCATCTTCACAAGGTTCTTTGCTGTTGTTCTGGGATTGATTTGCACTTTTCGCACCAAAGTACGTTCATCTCTAGGAGACAGAACGTGTCTCCTTCCTGAGCGGTATGACGGCTGCGTGGTCCCATGGTGTTTATACTTGCGTACTATTGTTTGTACAGATTAATGTGTTACCTTCAGGCGTTTGGAAATTGCTCCCAAGGATGAACCAGACTTGTGGAGGTCTACAATTGTTTTCTGAGGTCTTGGCTGATTTCTTTTGATTTTCCCATGATGTCAAGCAAAGAGGCACAGAGTTTGAAGGTAGGCCTTGAAATACATCAACAGGTACACCTCCAATTGACTCAAATGTTGTCAATTAGCCTAGCAGAAGCTTCTAAAGCCATGACATCATTTTCTGGAATTTTCCAAGCTGTTTAAAGGCACAGTCAACTTAGTGTATGTAAACTGCTGACCCACTGGAATTGTGATACAGTGAATTATAAGCAAAATAATCTGTCTGTAAACAATTGTTGGAAAAATTACTTGTGTCATGCACAAAGTAGATGTCCTAACCGACTTGCCAAAACTATAGTTTGTTAACAAGAAATTTGTGGAGTGGTTGAAAGACAAGTTTTAATGACTATGTGTCTTGATTTCATTTTCTACTGTGTTCTACCAGTGCCAGTTCTACCTACCTGAGGAGCAATAGGAGCAGCAGGAGCAGGCTTGGCGCTCACCCCTGAAGCTTCACAAGTAGAGGGAGAAAGACAAAGACCATTACAGCACAATCACTTTGTCAGAAAGGTGACTATAGAGTAATATTGACAGTGTAAGCCATGACAGCAGAGACAGTACCTGTGGAATTATATCACTATCTGCACTATTCACAGTAAAAAGGTGGCTGGCTTACCTTGGTAGGTGGAGGTGGCTGGGGGTGGGGTGCCAGGTGTGGTGGAGGAGTTGGAGACGGGTACAGCCTGAGGTACCGTCTGCATGAGCATGGAGCCCTGAGGCCGGAGGATTTGCTGACCGGGGGCCGACACTATCTGCAGGATGTTACCTGTACCACCACACAACCAGGCACACAGACACAACACGGAAACCTTTAAACAGCTATTTAGGCTAAAAACCATTTAATTTCATCACTCTCTAAGTAAAAATGTCTATACATGTAACATTGGTTATCCAACTCTAAATATTTCTATGACGGGGAAATTGAATAAATTACATGGTAGAGAGAAAAGTAGCATCTTTGTTGCAAGTGATTGCAATATAGTGAAGGGAAAGAGAGGTAATAAGGAGAGTATGAAATGGGTGTACATTACCGAGTGTACCTTGGAGCTGCAAGGGCTGCCCCGTGGTGAGCTGTCGGAGCTGGCTGGGGGACAGGGTGAACTTGTTGCCCTGGAACTGCAGAGTGACGGGGGTCTCAGGCTGGGAGATCCGGTTCTGACTGCCTGCTATGGACGCCAGCTGGGCTATCTTCACCACATCTCCACCTTCAGCAGGAGGGAAGACACACACACCTCTAGTCAAATAACACCACAGACTAAAGGAGGACTGTTGTCAGAAACAGTCTAGTAGTGCATCACCAAAAATACAAAATAAAGACATGTTTGATATTTCAGTTAGTTGAAGGGTGAGAGAGACTAGACATGCAGAACCAGGGTGGGTTAATAAGTGGGACGAGCGTAGGTAGCGGCACTCCACAACACCAGAACCATTGCGGTTGCTAATCTCTACCAAACCCTGAGGGGGAAAAGAAAAAAAAAGAAAACAGTAATCTTCAGGTGAGACAGACCCTGCAACAAACATGTATTCAGTTAAAGCAGTGGCTTGCACTTAACTGCCTTTTCAACAACAACACATATTACAGGCATGCAATTAGATGATGCACCTTTATCCAAATGATTGCCAAAAAATACCTGTATTCTCTTTTAAAGATACATTTTCTGGCTATAATAGTTTTATATGCTATAATTTCTGAGTTGTGTGTTGAGTTGCTATTGAAAAGGTATCCGTGTGTGTTCACACTGGGGGGTAGGGAGTGGCCTGAGGTCAGCAGTGTGTGGGACCATTTACACATGCTTAGCAGTGCACACCCTCAGAGTCAAAATAAACCATAAAAAACAACATTAACAAACAAAGGAACCAAAGATTTGGGATCCCTTCCTGCAGCTGAGCTGACAAGAGGCAAAATATTAGTAAAATGGGAGAACCAATATTTGGGTGGGGAAAATATACTTTTTAATGGTTAAAACAGTCTTGTGTGGTCTGTCATGGCAGCAGACGTTGGGTTGTGGACATGCAGGTTTTAGAAGAGAGAGACTGAGGCGGCTGTTTGGGGATGCTGCTGATGTGGCTGTAGTTCTCATTTTTAAAGTGCTCTTTTTCTTCACTCAGTGATATGCTGGAGTAAAATAGGACAATGGAAATGCCATAGCTGTAAACCTGAATATGTTCTCTAACTTTACAAATATGTCAAAGTTATAAAATATATGTCATGTTAAACAATACTGTTACCATGATAATATTCTAGTACTATAATTTTTTCCTAAGTATTTACATAGGAAAAAGTGCTGTTTCTTTAAAAGCCAAGACCCAAACACACATCAGCAGTGTCCAGGAGAGAGACCTGTTGTCAGAGCAGCCCTTTCTGATGAGCCGAAAGTGGAGGGAGACGTTGAAGGGAGGGGAGGGGGCCACTTACTAGGCAACCTTGCCTGGGCCTGGGACGTTAGAACCAGCCTCTGGGGAACCAGGCTGGGCTGGATGGCATGGGTGGGGCCTAGGGCTGGCCTGTGGACCTGGACAATGCCAGGCAGAGTGGGCTGGGCTGCGCCACACAGAGCCTGGCCCAGGGCCACAGGGGACGCAGTCCCCACCACATGCTGGCCAGCAGTGGCGCTCCCAGAGGAGGCTACAGCAGACCCAGTGGTGCCGGTGGCAGGAGAGGTAGTCTGGGCTTTCTGAATAGCCGTCCCAGCCACTGTGAAGTACAAGGGGGTTTGGAATGGGCTAACTGTTAGGAGGGGACTGAAACAACGCGTCAGTTAATTCAACAGCACAACTCAAGGGTGGTGGTCCATCAGATAGGTTTGGTTTATACCTGTCTGGGATTGATAGGTTTAGAGCAAGGATGGGCAACTGGCAGACCCCAATTTGTAGGCCCGCAGATCAATTTCAATTTTTTTTTAAATGGAACTCAGTCGGGGTCTCAACTTACTGTGGAGAGTTAGAATAGTATAATACACAAAGTGCAAGTCCGAAATTTGGTTGTGAATCAGCAGTTGTTCTCTTGTTATGTCAGTCACTGACAGTCACTCAATTAGCCAAAAAATAGATAGGCAAGTTAGTCTAGAGGCCAGCTATGTAAACTTGGAGTAATCATGGTTGAATTACCGACTGGGGGCCCCCATTGGTCATCATATATCATATTAAAAACTGCAAACATTTGTCTCCACCCTATGGCAAAATGTGTAGAATTGCAGGAAAATAGTTATAAAACTGCACATTTTTCTCTCCGCCCCATAGCAAAAAGTATAGAATTGCAACGTTTTCTCTACGCCCCATGGCAAAATGTGTAGAATTGCAGGAAATTGACTCTCTCACCCTTTATTTAATTTTTCTTCGCTGTAAAGAGGGGGGCACTTAGAATTTTTTGCTCGCAAAATTTTGCTTAGGGCCGGCTCCGGCTGCATGTGTGGCTATGAATGTGGGTACGCACACCCGCGAGCCACGGCGGCCCCTCATGATGAGTTCCCATTTTCTGTGGCCCCCACACCCATCAAAGTTGCCCATCCCTGGTTTAGAGTCAAAAGAGGATGTCAATCAAATAAAATCTTCGCCTTGGACTTCCCTGCTTCAGAATACATTTGTAGTAGTAAACATTTTTGTTGTTGATTTTTTTCCGAAATTATGTTGATGACACCATTTTTAAGTTACACGTGCATAAACCAGACAATTTGAAAATGTAATGGCGGTAATGACAAACAATATGCATAGTTAGTTTAATTAACTTCACTAAAATGCCGTTTTTAATGTCATGACAGACTAAAATCACACATGCTTTACAAAACATTACATGGTAACATCATGCGATTATCTGTGTGATACACACTGCACAAATACTGTAAATAATCAACTGCAATTATCAAAACACATTAAGATAAATGTTTGATTTGCTTAATTAAGTTATTCAACTTGAAAACAGCATGAAACTTGAAAACAGTGTGAACCCCAGTGCATACATACCAAGGTGCACCATTGTTATAAGTGTCTATAGTGAGGTCTTACCCTGTGTGGTGCTAGTGGTGGTGGTGGTGACAGGGGACTTGCCCCTGGTCTGGGCTGGCTGAAGGCCAGTAGCGGTGGTGGTGGTAGTGGTAGCTGGAGGACGCTGCTGACCCACAGTACTGGTCATGGGCACTAGACGACCCTCTGGCTTGGTACCATACTGCACTGGCTGGAACAACCTGTCAATCAAATCATAGACACTCAATAAAGGTCAAAGGTCATGCAACACAGCCTAGCGCTACTGATGTAACATGATATAATAGAATTCGAAAACACACTTTATTTTCCATTTTTGTGATGTGAAAGGTAGAACACAGACCTCATGGGTTTGATCTTGCAGGGCTTGGGTCTGGCCGGTGGGTCCGGGGCACCGTGGATCTCCTCGATCAGCTGACGGGTGACTTTGAGTTTGGGTAGAACCTCCTCTGTCTCGTAGCGTGTCAGTCTGTTCTCATTACTGATCAAGTCAAACATGGACAGGTCCAGGCTCTAGAAAAAGAGAAAAGGAAAACAAGCGTGTTCTGAACCTCATACAGTGGGGGAAAAAAGTATTTAGTCAGCCACCAATTGTGCAAGTTCTCCCACTTAAAAAGATGAGAGAGGCCTGTAATTTTCATCATAGGTACACGTCAACTATGACAGACAAAATAAGGAAAAAAAATTCCAGAAAATCACATTGTAGGATTTTTAATGAATTTATTTGCAAATTATGGTGGAAAATAAGTATTTGGTCAATAACAAAAGTTTTTCAATACTTTGTTATATACCCTTTGTTGGCAATGACACAGGTCAAACGTTTTCTGTAAGTCTTCACAAGGTTTTCACACACTGTTGCTGGTATTTTGGCCCATTCCTCCATGCAGATCTCCTCTAGAGCAGTGTTTTGGGGCTGTCGCTGGGCAACACGGACTTTCAACTCCCTCCAAAGATTTTCTATGGGGTTGAGATCTGGAGACTGGCTAGGCCACTCCAGGACCTTGAAATGCTTCTTACGAAGCCACTCCTTCGTTGCCCGGGCGGTGTGTTTGGGATCATTGTCATGCTGAAAGACCCAGCCACGTTTCATCTTCAATGCCCTTGCTGATGGAAGGAGGTTTTCACTCAAAATCTCACGATACATGGCCCCATTCATTCTTTCCTTTACATGGATCAGTCGTCCTGGTCCCTTTGCAGAAAAACAGCCCCAAAGCATGATGTTTCCACCCCCATGCTTCACAGTAGGTATGGTGTTCTTTGGATGCAACTCAGCATTCTTTGTCCTCCAAACACGACGAGTTGAGTTTTTACCAAAAAGTTCTATTTTGGTTTCATCTGACCATATGACATTCTCCCAATCCTCTTCTGGATCATCCAAATGCACTCTAGCAAACTTCAGACGGGCCTGGACATGTACTGGCTTAAGCAGGGGGACACGTCTGGCACTGCAGGATTTGAGTCTCTGGCGGCGTAGTGTGTTACTGATGGTAGGCTTTGTTACTTTGGTCCCAGCTCTCTGCAGGTCATTCACTAGGTCCCCCGTGTGGTTCTGGGATTTTTGCTCACCGTTCTTGTGATCATTTTGACCCCACGGGGTGAGATCTTGCGTGGAGCCCCAGATCGAGGGAGATTATCAATATGTCTTCCATTTCCTAATAATTGCTCCCACAGTTGATTTCTTCAAACCAAGCTGCTTACCTATTGCAGATTCAGTCTTCCCAGCCTGGTGCAGGTCTACAATTGTGTTTCTGGTGTCCTTTGACAGCTCTTTGGTCTTGGCCATAGTGGAGTTTGGAGTGTGACGGTTTGAGGTTGTGGACAGGTGTCTTTTATACTGATAACAAGTTCAAACAGGTGCCATTAATACAGGTAACGAGTGGAGGACAGAGGAGCCTCTTAAAGAAGAAGTTACAGGTCTGTGAGAGCCAGAAATCTTGCTTGTTTGTAGGTGACCAAATACTTATTTTCCACCATAATTTGCAAATAAATTCATTAAAAATCCTAAAATATAATTTTCTGGAAAAAAAAATCTCAATTTGTCTGTCATAGTTGACGTGTACCTATGATGAAAATTACAGGCCTCTCATCTTTTTAAGTGGGAGAACTTGCACAATTGGTGGCTGACTAAATACTTTTTTCCCCCACTGTATATGTAGATGGAGACTAAGTTGTCAGATAAAGACCTACAGTTAAATCAAAACCAATCTAATCAATTTCATTGTACGTCATTCAGGTGAGCAGTACTAATGAAACAGAATAAACAGAATAAAACCCTCAGGAGGTTTTAGCTGTGTGGTACTGGCACCCTCCTAGTCCTACCTTGCGTTGGTCCTCCTGCAGGGCTCCCAGCACCAGGGAGGGGGTGTTGTACTGGAGAGAAGAACACACGTAGGAGCTGTTGGTTTCCCTGATGTTCACCAGGTCTGGATGGTTACAGATCCTCTGCAGCTGCATCAGCACCTGCAGCACACTCACAAAATGACCCGTCTTCAACGCCTCCTGGGCTCTAGGGGCGGACAAAGGACAAGACATTCAGAAACAGGGCAAGTGAATTTATCATCTGCGCAACCATGCTCTGTTTATAAACAAAAAATATTCATGCATTTCTACCATTGAACCTGTGCTCAAATATTCAGTCTATGAGAATCGGACAAAATACTCTACCGATCATGCAATCAGGTTGTCCAAACATTAGGCTGAGGAACTGTGGTGTCTGGAGGCCAGACTCACCCTGGCTGAGTGAGGATATCTTCATACATGCTCTTCTGTCTGCTGGACAGGCGACACTTGATGATGTGTTCATACTTCTTAGGGAGCTGCTTCTCCACGTCCCTCTTACAGCGCCTCAGGATGAAGGGTTGGATCATCTGGAGAGAGAGAGAGAGAGAGAGAGGAGAGGAGAAAGGATGTCAGATCAATTGGTAACTAGGTATGAACAGCTATGCCCTGGTAAATGGGAATCATACTGACCACCAATGTTAAGCAAGATGTCTTCTTTAATGATGAAATACACTCATTAGGAATGAAAGAACCCTCAGATAAACAAATTCACACCACAACTAAAGCACCATCAATATTCATGATAACAGTGACTACTAACTGAAACGCTCAACACACAAGGATTAGAAAGATGGGCGTTTGGTTGTACCCCTACTGACCCTGTGTAGGCGGATGACCAGTTTGTGGCAGTAGTCCTGGTTCTGGTCTGTGCCTGGCTTGACTGGGAAGTCTGTGAAGGGTCTGGTGATGCCTGGCAGGAGGAAGTGGATCATGGTCCACAGCTCCTTCAGTGTGTTGTGTAGTGGAGTGTTGATCAGGAGGATCCTCTGCTGACTGGAACACAAGCCACACCAACACATCATTAGCTTTTGTTGTTTCTCTTAATCTCTAACAATTTAAAATGCCTGGAAAACCACAAGGTCAAACCCCATTTCAGAGTTTAGCCTTCATTTCATGCTAACTAAGCTGTCACCCAAAAGCCCTTGGCAGACCAGTGTGTGCGTGGGTGTAACCACAGTGCTACCCTAAAATAAGAGCTGCTCACTTCTTGAGAGCAAAGATGGTTTCCCAGTGATTCTCGGACATGTTTTTAATGAGCTGCACCTCATCCAGGACCAAGTTCTTCCACCTCCTTCTCAGGAAGTGGCTCTGGTCCTTCAGCAGCAGCTTGTAGGACGTCACACACACATGGAAGCTATTGGCCTCTGCCCACCACTGGAGACACATCAACAACACGACAAGTTATGGACAGACACAAATACAAACTGGAAAACAAGGGCATTTGAAATAAGCCAAGAGAAGAAAATTGACATCTTAATGGCATTGTATTCATGGGAACTGTCCATTATTTATTGTCACATTTGGTGCTGCTGTCCTGCCCAAACTCTCTCTGCTGGAATGGACTCAATCTCATGGGTCTGTCTATTGAAACAGATCATTAGTAGTTACCCTTCTCTTTGCTCTGCGTTCATGTCTGTTACCAAGGTAGAGGAGGATCTTGAAGCCAGGACACCAGCGTTTAAACTCCATCTCCCAGCTCAGCATCTTACACGTCCTCACCACAACTAGGTGGGGGCCCCAGATACCTACATAAAAAATTAATAATTAAGTCCACATACATAAATACATACACTACCAGTCAAACGTTTGGACACACCTACTCATTCAAGGGTTTTTCTTTCTTTTTACTATTTTCTACATTGTAGAATAATAGTGAAGACATCAAAACTATGAAACAACACATTTGGAATCATGTAGTAACCAAAAAAGTGTTCAACAAATAAAAATATATTTTATATTTGAGATTCTTCAAATAGCCATCCTTTGCCTTGATGACAGCTTTGCACACTCTTGGCATTCTCTCAACCAGCTTCACCTGGAATGCTTTTCCAACAGTCTTGAAGGAGTTCTCACATATGCTGAGCACTTGTTGGCTGCTTTTCCTTCACTCTGCCATCCGACTCATCCCAAACCATCTCAATTGGGTTGAGGTCGGGGGATTGTGGAGGCCAGATCATCTGATGCAGCACTCCATCATTCTCCTTCTTGGTAAAATAGCCCTTACACAGCCTGGAGGTGTGTTGGGTCATTGTCCTGTTGAAAAACAAATGATAGTCCCACTAAGCCCAAACCAGATGGGATGGCGTATCACTGCAGAATGCTGTGGTAGCCATGCTGGTTAAATGTGCCTTGAATTCTAAATAAATCACAGACAGTGTCACCAGCAAAGCACCCCCACACCATAACACCTCCCCCTCCATGCTTTACGGTGGGAACTACACATGCGGAGATCATCCGTTCACCCACACTGCGTCTCACAAAGACACAGCGGTTTGAACCAAAAATCTCAAATTTGGACTCCAGACCAAAGGACACATTTCCACCGGTCTAATGTCCATTGCTCGTGTTTCTTGGCCCAAGTAGGTCTCTTCTTATTATTGGTGTCCTTTAATACTGGTTTCTTTGCAGCAATTCGACCATGAAGGCCTGATTCACACAGTCCCCTCTGAACAGTTGATGTTGAGATGTGTCTGTGACTTAAAGTCTGTGAAGCATTTATTTGGGTTGCAATTTCTGAGGCTGGTAAGTCTAATGAACTTATCCTCTGCAGCAGAGGTAACTCTGGGTCTTTCTTGAGAGCCAGTTTCATCTGTCATTTCTCTTTGCTTATTTGAGCTGTTCTTGCCATAATATGGACTTGGTCTTTTACTATCTTCTGTATACCTCCCCTACCTTGTCACATCACAACTGATTGGCTCAAACGCATTAAGAAGGAAATAAATTCCACAATTTAACTTTTAAGAAGGCACACCTGTTAATCGAAATGCATTCCAGGTGACTACCTCATGAAGCTGGTTGAGAGAATGCCAAGAGTGTGCAAAGCTGTCATCAAGGCAAAGGGTGGCTATTTGAAGAATCTCAAATATAAAATATATTTAGTTTTAACACATTTTTGGTTACTACATGATTCCATATGTGTTATGTCATAGTTTTGATGTCTTCTACAATGTAAAAAATAGTACAAATAAAGGAAAACCCTTGAATGAGTAGGTGTGTCCAAACTTTTGACTGGTAGTGTACATGTTTACATACAGAAACAAAAGCGAAGCATTGAATAAACTATTTCAGCAGTAGGTTAGATTACCCTCTTGACAGGCCAGATGGGCCAGGTAGGCCACAGTCTGCACGGTCTTGCCCAGTGCAGTCTCGTCTGCTAGGATGCCGTTGAGGTGTTTCTTGTGGAGGCTGGCTAGCCAGTCCACTCCGATCTGCTGGTAATCACGCAGTGATCCGTGCAGCAGAAAAGGAGCCTGGCTGCGGACCTGAGATACATAGCAAAGGGTCATAATGATTCCCTGTTTGTACATAGTAACCCACTAACTGTCCTCTTAACTGTAGATTTTATTTATAAGCAATTTTGTTATTTAATTAATCTTGCCAAATTCCTCTCATTTTCAAACTGGTTACATGACACCCGATAGTAATCCACTGGGTCAGTGTGAGGCTGAGACGTGAGGACTCACAGAAGAGGTGGTCCTGGCACTGCCCTTGGGTAGGATGAGTTCTGTGGCGGCTGCCACCTCTGCTATGTCTTTCCTAGGCTTCCCGTCAGCACCAGGGGGGCAGGCCTTGTCAGAACCTCGATACTGGTCCACACTGAGCAGAGAGTCTATCACTACAGCCTCGTGGGGGCTGTCCAGAGGGGACTCCATATCTGAGATGGAACAATAACCACATCAGCACCACAGAGAGAACACCACCAGTCTACAAATCCTTTTGCTTTTAAACTAATCATCTTGGCATATCAACGATCACAAGGCACCGAGCTAGACTGGTACACAGAGATGGAGTTTACATGTAGAGTTTAGGTGTACCTTCAGTCTCATCCCGGTCCTCCTCATCACTCGGTGTGGCAGGCTGGGGCCAGTCAAAGTTGTCAGCGTAAGCACCAGCATACTGCTTCACCAACACATCCAGAGGCATCTCAGCTGAGAACGGTAGAAGACAAAGAGGAAAGGCTCAGTATAGACAAAACCTAAGGGACACTTTCAAACATGACATGTTTTAATGAAAATACCATAAAATAAAGGTAATCGGGCAAAATCCATCATTAGTTATAGTGAGAAAAAGGTGTCATGCTGACCATCTATAGCCAGATCTGCCAACTCTGCCTTCTGATCAGCTAGCACCTCCATGGCCTCCTGCTCCTCTATGGTGCTCTCCTCATCCTGAACTGTAAGAGAGAACACAGCCATAGACAAGTTACAGGATAGTAAACAAGTGTTAAATGCAGGACCGCACCTGTTGGCACCCACCTGCTCAAAGCATAAACAAGATGACATCTATACTGAACAAAAATATAAATGCAACTTGCAACAATTTCAACGATCTTACTGAGTTACAGTTCAAATAAGGAAATCAGCCAATTGAAATAAATAAATTAGGCCCTAATCTACGGATTTCACATGACTGGGCAGGGGTGCAGCCACTGGGGAGCCAGGCCCAGCCAATCAGAATGAGTTTTTCCCCACAAAAGGGCTTTATTACAGACAGAAATACTCTCCTCAGTTTCATCAACTGTCTGGGTGGATGGTACCAGACGATCCCGCAGGTGAAGAAGCCGGATGTGGAGGTCCTGGGCTGGCGTGGTTACACGTGGTCTGCGGTTGTGAAGCTGGTTGGACGTACTGGCAAATTCTCTAAAACGACGTTGGAGGAGGCGGCTTATCTGGCAACAGCTCTGGTGGACATTCCTGCAGTCAGCATGCCAATTGCACGCTCCCTCAAAACTTGAGACATCTGTGGCATTGTGTTGTGTGACAAAACTGCACATTTTAGAGTGTCCTTTAATTGTCCCCAGCACAAGGTGCACCTGTGTAATGATCATGCTGTTTAATCAGCTTCTTGATATGCCACACCTGTCAGGTGGATGGATTATCTTGGCAAAGGAGAAACACTCACAAACAGGGATGTAAACAAATTTGAGAGAATAAGCTTTTTGTGCGTATGGACAATTTCTGGGATCTTTTATTTCAGCTCATGAAACATGGGACCAACACTTTACATGTTGCGTTTATATTTTTGTTCAGTATATTTTGGAAAAATACCTTCTTCAGCCAATGAAGTGCTGGACTTTCGCTTCCTTGTTGACATAGTGGGTTCCTGTGAATAAGATACATTTAAATAAGTGTCATGCCACACACAAAACATATTAGGCTATGTGTCTGGCCAATTTGGACAACAAGAGCCAGTAAGTCTATGAAGCACCTACGTCTTTTTCAGCTTTCTCTGTTGTCGACTGAGCAGGTTTAACATCCTGTCCTGTGACACAAGGAATAACCAATATATGAAAGTTAGCTTGTTGTAAAACCATTTCAAAAGGCTCTTGAATAAACTCTTACCCTTACTCGATGCTCTCTGCAGGCTGAGCGTTTTCAGTCTCTTCTCATAAATCTCAAACTGTAGTTTAATTTCCACAACCTGAGAGAAACCAAATGGAACAAATTAACTAGGATGGACAGAGTGGATCACACTACTGATCTATTGAAATTAATAACGACAACAATGGAACAGTTTTCACATCAAGAGAAACTTACCTGCTCAATGTTGGACCAGAAGAACTCCACCTCTCTGGCGATGGTGCTTGCGATGTGACGAAGCCGCAGTTCTTCCTCTTTCTTGAACTTCTCTTCCATTTTATTCTGCTCGTCATGGTAACGGGAACAGGTGCGAACCAGCTGGGGAATGGGGAATATATGTAATATGCAGTTATGATCGTGTACTGAAATCTTAACAATGACAGTACTGCAGTAACATTACACCAAGAGGACTACGGCATCATACCTTCTTGGCAGCAGCCATCTTCCACCTCCTCTCCTGGGCAAAGTCAGCTGCCATCCACTGCATCTCCTCCAGTAGGTAGTCCCAGTGGGACTTGGACCGAGAAGATTCCATTAGCTTGGGCAGCCTGCTGGCTGACCACTGGCCCTCTTTCCTCAGCTCAGAGATACGCTGGTGCACCTGGCTCTCCTGGGGGGGTCAGAGGTCACATTATGAGCAGTCTGAACACTGAAGCACCTGATCAGTCTGAACACAAAAGCACCTTAACAGTATGAAATGCAGTCTGAACACAAAAGCACCTGAACATTATGAAATGCAGTCTGAACACAAAAGCACCTGAACAGTATGAAATGCAGTCTGAACACAAAAGCTCTTGCAGAGTCATAGGTTTTTCTGAAACAACTCACCAGTTTGGTCTGCTCAGCTTGTTTGTCCTGTGAGCTCCCTTCTGATGACTGCATACCCGAGCCCTGACCAAAGCCACCCATTTTGACAGTGGAGGTGCCGTTGGGCCCGGCCAATTTGGACTGTGTGGCAGGGGTGATGTTGGACCCAGGAGGGCGGAGGGGGCTAATGGTGTGGGGGGAGGGGAGCGAGTTGGGGACATTGAGGGGGGCAGGAGACATGGAGGGGTTGGACAGGGAGTTGATCATCTTTCTTTGGCCAGGTTGGTTGGAGTCTGCTCCAGGACGAGCAAGAGCCACAGTCTGATCAAGGGAGGAGAAAGAGAAGGCAAACTGTTAATATACAAACCGATGAACACAACCAAAAACATGCAATGTTTGGAAGTTATCCTTTAGAGACTCACCACCTGTCCTGGCTGCAGCATGGGCTGGGGCTGCTGTAGCTGCTGAGCCTGCATCTGGAGGTGAAGGCCAGACTGCATCTGCTGCTGGAGCTGGACCTGGAGTTGTGTGTGGGGGTTTACTGGAGCCATGATGGGGCCGGCCCCCTGCACCTTCACCTGGGCCTGGAGCAGGTTGGCGGCCTGGGCTGAGCTCTCCACCAGCTGTGACTGCTGAGAGAGAGCCATTGGTAGGCCTGCCATGGGGAGGGCTCCCTGGGGCAGGCGACCTGGCAGCTGGGGGGGAGGGGTGTGCAGGCTGGCAGCGTTCTGCACCGGAGGCCCTTTAGACGGGTCATACAGCGGCTGGTTCTGCTTCTGCCCGGGGATCTGAACCGACTGTGGGTTGGGGGGCATCCCGCCTGGAGCACAGTAACCAAGTCATAGGGAAAACAAAGGAAAGGAGTAGAGAGAGGGAAAGGATAACAACATGTGGCTGTGAGTTACTGTTGCTCTGTGGTTCCTCCAAGCGTTGCCCTGTCCATACCAATCCTGCTCTCTCTAAAATAACGGCCTTTTAAAATACTATACTCTGCACCGGACTGAGATTCAGGTGAGCACTGAAGGGGGACAGAGGGACTGAGCAGTACTCAGGCCAGAGGGCCTTTTGTTCCTCATTCTTAAGCCAATATATTTCAGTACTGACTGAAAGTGATCAGATTATAAAATGATAGTGTTTACAGCTCCATCTAAGGTACCAGCTACCCAGAACGTCTGAATTGGATGTACTATGAGTCAACAGCAGTGTATTTCTTACTGTTGACGAAGAAAGAAATTCATGAAAATTATAAAGCACAATGATTACAGAAGAAACAAATCAATGTGATCATCTACATGTCCTTCAAATAAAATACTACTTTTATTAATGCAAAAATAAAAACATCATCTTTACAATGTTAAGAGAAGAGAATGTGATTAAAACAGCAAAACTAATCATGCATAAACAGTTTCAGCAGAGGGACTGAGAAGAAAGGATTCAAAATGAAATGAAACAGAAAATATTGAAAATAAAAAACAGAGGGGAAGAAAAAAAAAGGGGGGAAAAGTGAGCAATCACCATCATAAAAACACCATATGTTCAGCATGCATGAAGCAATGTCATGTCTAGCTAGAATGCTGGCATATATTTGCCTCTAGTTTTGTTGAGCACAGAACATAACAAAGCAAAGGAGTGAGCAGGAGGACACACATGAGATCTTGCAGACAGCAGGGCTGAGCGGAGCAGTGCACACAGACTAAGCAGCACCTGTCTTACCTCCCTGACCATCACTCCCATCATCCCCTAGACCACATCAACACCTGGCCCTGACAGACACCACCACACCACGCCAACCTGTGACATGTCATGACTGCACCATGCTTCCTCCACATGGCTCCCCTCCTTCCTACTACGACTGGGGGAAAGAGGCCAAGTGAGAACGGTATGCCATGGAAACAGATGGGGGAAACCAACAAAGGATGAGCATGGTGGAACAAGAAAAGGAAACAACGGATGCTTTTGATGACTGATAACTGAATTTAGGATTGAAATGCATTGTGAATCCATGTTGACAATGCAATGGTGGCCAACGGAGAGGGAGGGGGGTGCAGGAGACGGAGGGATGAGAGTGATGAGTATAAAAAAGGAAGAACAAAAAAGCAATCATCGAATGAGCAAACATGCCCCACTGGAAATATATATATATTTTTTTTCCAGGGTTCCTCCTTTCTCACTTTCCGTGATCCGCTTGCAAATTAGCCCAAGCTCCAACGGCACAGGAAAGTCCGTCCAAACAGAGACGATCGGGAAGAACAAATTTGGGAAAAGAAACGGATGGAGACGGATGATCAATAAAACATAAAAGTCAAAACATAAGACATGGCATCTTCCCAGTGAGGCTACTCCTTTCTTCAGACTTTTTCCCCCTTGGTCTAGAGAGAGAGAGTGTGCTGGGAGAGCTAAGCCTGAACTTCCTGAGGCCTGCTGGGGTGTCTGTCCAGCGGATGGATGAAGATCGCTTTGTTGATGCTGCTTTGAGGTTTCGTTGGAGACGATGGGACGTTGTTGGAATTCAGTTTGTCTCGTTGAATTGAGGACACGTCCAGCAGCATCGAACAGAACACATAACGACCTGGTAGTAGCACTCCTACCTTGCGCTGTCGGCATAAGCTGCTGGAGTGGAACGCCAGCTGATCCTAAAGCACCAGGATGCTGGAAAATCATTCCATGGCGACCAACTTCAATCCGGGACCTCTTAGCCTGATCTGGGATTTAAAACACACAATACCCTCATAACGGGAAAAAGACACTCGGCACACAGCAATGACTTTCTGTACACCATACAGACCACCTCTCCTTCCTCGGGTTAAGACTTCTACACACAGCGCTAGTAGAAGATGCCAAATATCTAAAAGCAGAAGCAATTTGAGGTAAGAAAACAAAACAAAAAAACTAACAAAAAGAACGAAAAGGGGGAGGAAACAAACCAACAAAAGAGCCACGGGATTGTGCTGTCCTTGCCCTACCTGCGTGTGCCATTGCCTGTTGCCTCTTAAAGGCATCCATGTCCCCTGGGTTTGTCATGCTGCCAGATGCTCCAAGGTGCACCTGAAGAGACATATCCAAGTGTTAACAAGAGCTTGGATACAAGAGATCAAAAAGGAAACATTTAAAAGAGACAAAGACAAATCCATTCCATCTTCTCTGTGTAGGGGTTGCAGTCATTTGGTGCCCCACCACCGTTCTTCACCTGGAACTGCTGCTGGGAAGAGAATGCTGCTGAAACATTGGGTGGAAGCTGTGTAGCTATGGCAACTGGTGTCCCCGCCTGTCCATCCTTTCCAGTGACAACCTTGACCTGGGAGTGGCACAGAGATTTGAACTAGATTCATGTAGCCTAAACACAGGATAACAAGTTGAGGGATTCAGAATATAGGACTATAAGACACAATAAAACAAGATATCAATCAATTCTGTAACAGTACCTCATCATTGATGACCTCAGACTGCTCCTCCTCTTCCTCTTCCTCCTCAAGGTCCAGGTCGTTCTGCCTCAGGTAAGTGAAAAGCGGGACGCAGGGCTTCTTCTTGAAAGCCAAATAGTCCATCATGTTCCCCTGGAGGTGCTGGAGGAAGAACAGCTCAATCAGGTAGTCTTTGAAGACCTCCTTCAGACCCTCCATCTTCTTAGTGTGGTGCTCCAGACACTGCTTCCTCAGCTGGGCCACTTCTGGGTTGGTGGGTGCAATCTCCTCCAGCTTTTTGGGTATCTGTTTCTTGATGGAGCCCATGCTCATGCCGGTAGGGGTGAGGGGGGGATTGGGGATGCCTTGGGGAGGGTTAGTGAGGGAAGGGCTGGAGGGAGGAATGGTGGAAGGCATACTGAAAGACGTTGTGGCAGCTGTCCCCACTCCAGCTACCACACCCAAAGTCTTCTCAAATATCATGGGACGCGCCAGCTGCCCCTGGATAATACTGCTGATTTGAGGTGGCAGGTTGGAAGTGGTGATGTGGCCTGGGCTCGCCAGTGTGGGCAGAGCAGTGCCACTGACCACAGGACTCTGAGGTCCAAGGTGGTGGATGGTGCCTCCAGTCTGTGAATGGGGCTGTGACAGCCTGCGTTCCCGCACAGAGCCTGGTGCCCCTGGGGAGGACAGCTGCAACTGCACCTGCCCAGCAGTGGTTGGAGCTAGCTGCGTCAACCCTGTCCCCTCTTGGTAAACAAAGTGCCCACTTCCAGACGGGCTGCCAAGACTGATTTGTCTCACAAGCATGCCAGTATCAACAAAACGTGTTGGGCTCTGTCCACACACACTCAGTCCTGTTCCGGGTGCCCCAGGTCGCTGGAGGGGTACTGGGTTGTGCTGGGTGGGACTTTGGGGCTGCATGGATTGGGGTAGGGGTGAGGTGACTTGGATATAGGAGGACGGGGCATGCTCAAACCTCCATTGCGGAGCTGTGTGCTGGAAGCCGGGAGAGCCTGGGTTCTGGAGGGGGAGCGGGGTTAGGGTGATCTGTTGGTTGCCGGTCACCATTTGACTGACATTTTGTAAGGTGATGTTCATGTTCTGGCTTGTGACAGGGCTGCGGCTCATGATTATCTGGTAGTTGGGTGACTGGGGGGCTGAAGGGCTGGCTGCAGATGCAAACGTGGTCACAGGTGATTGTGGGTGGTTGGCTGTTGCCTGCTGTTGAGTAACTGCCATGGTCTGCTGCTGCTGGTCTTCTGCTTCAGATCCAATGGTGGACTTGGATCTCTGAAGTTGCCGTTGCACATGCTGTTGTCCACTCCCATGGTGCATTGCGTAACACTGTTACTTTATGGGAAACAATACCTAGAGAGGGTAGACATTCTCATCAAATCGTTTAGCCAATATTGGTTTCATTTTATATGCTGAAGACATGATGGTCAAAACTATGCAAATATGTATCATTCAATCAAACATTGACATATTGTTGTATCAATGACAACCATTAATAATTATGTACATAATAACTGTAGCTATTTGATGCTGTAACATAATTTTTCATTTTGACAGCTGTCGCAAAGATCAGTGAATTCATTGCTTGGCAAAGGTAGCCTTTCATGAATGAGTTCCATCATGCAAGCTAGCTAGCTAGTTATATTTGACGTGTTTTATTTGGTCAAGATATAAAGTAAGACATTCACTGATAGAGACGCAGATGAGCATCTTGAGTGCCAGCAATAGCGTAGCTAACTTACTAGTTAGGTAACGTTAGTTAGCTTACTAACCATGTTGTTTGCAGAATTTAACAGACAATGTAACGATACTATTTGAACTTGCTAACGTTAGCTAGCTAAGTAATAATAGCTGCCTAACTATTTCATGTTATGTAGCTAGCTAGCTAACACCCCCATCATAACCAGCAGCATTATAAACAATTAGGCTGCCTATCTTTTCAAATGAGCTGTAGCTACAGTAGCTAGCTAAACTATGCTTATGTTGTTGCACGGCCTTGTCCTAGCTCAGATGTGATAGCGCTAGCTAATGCTACGGTAGAGCATTATATTAGATAACTATGCAACGTTGACCATGCATGGATGAAATGTGTATTTACGTTGCTTACAAAAAGCTTTTTTTGAGTCAACTAGCTAAATATCCAAATACTTGGCACGCGTAAGGCCGATATTCCGCTCCTTCCCTCCGAAACCGTGATACTAGCTCGCGCTATCTAATATGTTTGTCGCTGGGTAAATAGACATCACCGGAACTAGCTACTTACAGCAAATACAACTCACGTTGTAGTCTCATCAACCAAAAAGTATTCTTTAAAAACAAAGAAAAATGTATGAAATGTAAATACTGCTATACGGAAATATTACATGTAATGTTTTGGACATATTTCATTCTGAAACATGGCGGTGGCCACCTTATATTTTTCAAGGTTAGTGCTATCAGGGATCCTTGGGACGTCACCACTCTAAACCTTAACCCCTAACCTTAGACTAACCTTTACCATAAGCCTAACCCAGGGATCATCAACTAGATTCAGGCGGGAGCCGATGTTTTCTTGAGCGGATGCTCGGGGGTGGAACATAATTACAAATAATTTGTAGATTGCAAATTGACCGCAAGAAGCCCAAACATGTATAATATTTAAAACCTTGCTTACATTTGTACACAATCATGTGTCTCTCTATTATGTGTGGGAATACTTGGGAACATATTTCCGCAATTAAAATCACTTGGAGCTGATTTCCTGGTGTTTTTACAATATGTTATGTACAACAATTAAATTAAATACAATTGGTGCTCATAAAACTTGGGGGGGGGGGCAAATTCGGCCCGTGGGCCACTAGTTGGGGTACCCTGCCTTAACCGTTTTAAACGTCAACTTCAATAGCGACACGTCAGGGTCGGTCGTCCCGAGGAAATCATTATAGCTTTTTCAATCGATTCTTTGAAGAACCGGAAGCAGTTCCGTTTCAAACGACGTGAACGACCCTGGACCAAGGCTGATTGACAAGAATGTAAACCAATCAACAGTTTTAAACAAAATACAAACCTCTGTGCCCCTCAACAGAGAGTACAGGCGCTTTCTAGTATGGGCGCTTTGCACTCAATAAAAATGTGCTTATTCTAAGGTTCTTCAAAAAACCTAGCTATAGCCAATTGAGTATCTCTCATGCTACTTTATAATAGTGAGTGTTTATATTCTTTATTCCCTAAAACCCAACTGTGAAACCTTTCTATGAGTCACACAATAACACTTAGTCATGAGCTTCGACTATTCAAAATATTGTAGTAGCTTTTACCTCTATCTCTACCTACTAATGCCTCACATCAAAACATGCCTCCTCTATACTGTAGATCTGCATTCGGTCAAATGTTCTGCGGAGCAGCTGGCGTGTGTAGGCTAGAGGACAACAGAAACATCCCACATAATGTAACATATATTTTAATCACTCTTCTTACACAATATTCTCATATGAAACTGATTTTGGCAGCTTGGTTTTGGTGAACAAGAATAACATACAGTCAAAATAATTACTCAATATATTTACAAAGACATTTAATATTCAAAAGGTGCCTAGTCAAAATGTATTTCGGAAAGCTGATACCATTTTCATTTAATGTAAAAACAGAAATAGGTCAATTCAAATGTATAGCCACAAGGCGGTCATAAAAAACTAAATATTAAAACCAACCACTGCACAAAAAACAAAACCCCCAGAATTATACAAAATCTTACTAAAAATATAAAATACAGGACAGGTTTTCTGTACTGAAGTTTAACCTATTTCAGCCATTTCTTTGCCTCATCCACACGCCTATACATTGCTGATCATTCACTAATATTTGTGCAAAAACAGACAAAAGCATGCAGATCAATATGTAAAATGACCATCTTGCTGGGCACACTGAGAAAGAGTGCCTTGATGAGTTGACACTCTTTACAAAAGATTAAGATCTCTACAATACAGTAATGACATTATCTGACAAGTTCCTAACAGTTTATGAATAAGTCTATCATAAATATATTTGTGCTACAGTGGCTTGTCAAAAACGTACACATTGCTAAAAGCAGTAAAAAAAAAAAGACAATAATACTTCTGCTACAAATTGGCAATACTTGGTCTTCACTTTCTCTTACACAACTTTCCAACTCCTGAAAATGATGCATGTTTTTGCCTCTAGTTTAAAGCTGCAGTATGTCACTTTTTGGGCGAAGACCAAATTCACATAGAAATATGTGTTATAGATCTGTCTGGCATTCTCATTGAAAACAAGTCTAATAAGCAGTAGATCTGTTCTATGTGCGCTATTTCTATGCTTCTCGTTCATAAGTTTATTTTTTGCATCTTTTATTTTGGTTTTGTACACCAGTCTCAAACAGCTGAAAATACAATATTTTTGGTTATGGAAAATATATTTCACAGCGTTTTAGATGGTACAATGATTCTCTACACTATACTTGCTTGTTTTGTCACATAAACTGAAAAGAAATTGCAACCAGGAAATGGTAGAGCGATTTCTGCATAATGCATCTTTAAATATAACACCAGCTGGTACCAAAGATCTTTTCAGAATTCCCTTCTATTATTGAGAGCATTAAATGTTACTCTCAAACATCTATTATTCTCAAACAACTATTTCAAGTAGAAATCTGTACATTTGAGATGAAAATAATCACTCGATCCAGTGAGGCCTGATAAATCCAGTAGATTAACAGTAACATACTACTGGCCTGGCATAACATTCTGTAGCATGAAACACAACCACAACACACACTGCTCTCAGAGTGGAGTCAGACAGAACCAACCCCACTCCTCTTCTCCTCTCTTCTGGTACTAAAAATGTTTAGTGCTAGGCTGTGGGTTGAGAGCAGCTATATCAGTGGTCTTGTTACTAAGCATTTTCAGTTCAAAGTGCTTTTGTGTGTCAACAGTCCGAGGAGCTCCATCTTCACTGAGGACAGAGGGATATCAGAGGGACATCAGAGGTCTGGAGGTGCTCTAACCATGCCCGGAGGCTCAGCTAATATTGTAGCTATAGTCCAAAAGCCTTAAGCTCAATCACACTGTGGAGTCTGCAGAGCAGAAAGGAGGCGTCTCTCAATACACTGTTTACCTAAGACCAAAACAAAGGGAGAAACACAGTGAGATGTGTGTGTGTGTGTGTGTGCATATATGAAAAATGTATGCACTCACTAAAACTGTAAGTCGCTCTGGATAAGAGCATCTGCTAAATTACTAAAATGTACATGTAAAATATATGGGCACGTGTGTGTGTGTGCGTGTGTATCTATAAGCTACTTACATTTACTTATGTTGTCGATGTCTGCCTGCTCTGTGATGGTAAGGGACAGACCCTCCATGAGCAGAAGGGCTTTATGGTATCTCTGGATGGGCGCCTGGCCACGGTGAAACATCTCATCTAGCGCTGCTGACTGCACCTGGAAAACAGCAACACACACACTCAGCTATTAACATTGCTCTTACAATATTATAACCACATCATAAATACTGCAGTAAAAGTAATGTCGTAAAATGATATTTACTCTATCTACTATCCATCGTATATCATACAATATGAGAGAGAGCACAGAGATGTACAGTACTGTGCAGTGAGAGAGAGGAGGCCTTACCATGGTCACAGTGTGACTGTAGATGAGTTTCTCTGCAGTGATGTTGTTCATGTGGTCCATCAGTCTCTGCTTGTTGAGGAGGAAGCTCTGCAGGCGGGCATTGAGGGACCGACAGGACGTCACACTGCTCTTATACAGCTCATTCATCTTCTTCACCACTACATACAGGATAAATGATTTAATTCAATACACTTTATAAAGCCTACATAACATGATCATTAACCTCCTACAGTCTAAGCCCTGTCTAAGCCGGGGGGTGGGTTCTACTAAGCTAACATATGGAATTGTTTGAAGAAGGTCACACCAAGGATCATTTAGCTATTTGATTTTTAATTTTAAGACCCCTTGAAGTGTCCCAAAAAAAAATGAAATAATAATTTGTTGAAACACTGAATTTGCCCTTACTGCTATTAAACCATACAAATGCATTGAATAACAGATTCACTAAATGGAACAACAGATAGTCAAAAAAAATCGAAAGGAAGTTTATTCTGAAGTCTCTGTCCTATAAATGAGAAACATTTTGGGGACATGTACAGTGCATTCCGAAAGTATTCAGACCCCTTCACTTTTTCCACATTTTGTTACGTTACAGCCTTATTCTAAAATGTATTAAATACAATTTCCCCCTCATAAATCTACACACAATACCAGATAATGACAAAGTGAAAACAGATTTTTAGGAATGTTTGCAAATTTATGAAAAACTTAAAACAGAAATATCTTATTTACATACAGTACCAGTCAAAAATTTGGACACACCTACTCATTCCAGGGTTTTTCTTTATTTTTTACTATTTTCTACATTGTAGAATAATAGTGAAGACATCAAAACTATTAAATAACACATATGTAATCATGTAGTAACCCAAAAAGTATTAAACAAATTTAAATATATTTTATATTTGAGATTCTTCAAATAGCCACCCTTTGCCTTGATGACAGCGTTGCACACTCTTGGCATTCTCTCAACCAGCTTCATCTGGGATGCTTTTCCAACAGTCTTGAAGGAGTTCCCGCATATGCTGAGCACTTGTTGGCCGCTTTTCTTTCACTATGCGGTCCGACTCATCCCAAACCATCTCAATTGGGTTGAGGTCGGGGGATTATGGAGGCCAGGTCATCTGATGCAGCCCTCCATCACTCTCCTTCTTGGTGAAATAGCCCTTACACAGCCTGGAGGTGTGTTGGGTCATTGTCCTGTTGAAAAACAAATGAAAGTCCCACTAAGCCCAAACCAGATGGGATGGCGTATCGCTGGTTAAGTGTGCCTTGAATTCTAAATACATCACAGACAGTGACTCCAGACCAAAGGAGAAATTTACACCGGTCTAATGTCCATTGCTTGTGTTTCTTGGCCCAAGCAAGTCTCGTCTTCTTATTGGTGTCCTTTAGTAGTGGTTTCTTTGCAGCAATTCGACCATGAAGGCCTGATTCACACAGTCTCCTCTGAACAGTTGATGTTGAGATGTGTCTGTTACTTGAACTCTGTGAAGCATTTATTTGGGCTGCAATTTCTGAGGCTGGTAACTCTAATGAACTTATCCTCTGCAGCAGAGGTAACTCTGGGTCTTCCATTCCTGTGGCGGTCCTCATGAGAGCCAGTTTCATCATAGCGCTTGATGGTTTTTGCGACAGCACTTGAAGAAACTTTCAAAGTTCTTGAAATGTTCCATATTGACTGACCTTCATGTCTTAAAGTAATGATGGACTGTCGTTTCTCTTTGCTTATTTGAGCTGTTCTTGCCATAATATGGACTTGGTCTTTTTCCAAATAGGGCTATCTTCTGTATACTCCTCCTACCTTGTCACAACACTGATTGGCTCAAACGCATTAAGGAAAGAAATTCCACATATTAACTTTTAACAAGGCACACCTGTTAATTGAAATGTATTCCAGGTGACTACCTAATGAAGCTGGTTGAGAGAATGCCAAGAGTGTGCAAAGCTGTCATCAAGGCAAAGGGTGGCTATTTGATACCAAATATAACATATTTTTTGATTTGTTTAACACTTTTTTGGTTACTACATGATTACTACATAGTTGTGTTGTCTTCATTACTATTCTACAATGTAAAAAATAGTAAAACTAAAGAAAAACCCTTGAATGAGTAGGTGTGTCCAAACTTTTGACTGGTAGTGTAAGTATTCAGACCCTGTGCTATGAGACTCGAAATTGAGCTCAGGTGCATCCTGTTTCCATTAATCATCCTTGAGATGTCTCTACAACTTGATTGGAGTCCACCTGTGGTAAATTATATTGATTGGACATGATTTGGAAAGGCACACACCTGTCTATATAAGGTCCCACGGTTGACAGTATATGTCAGAGCAAAAATGAAGCCATGAGGTCGAAGGAATTGTCCGTAGAGCTCCGAGACAGGATTGTGCCGAGGCACAGATCTGGGGAAGGGTACCAAAGAATTATGCAGCATTGAAGGTCCCCAAGAACACATTGGTCTCCATCATTCTTAAATGGAAGAAGTTTGGAACCACCAAGACTCTTCCTAGAGCTGGCTGCCTGGCCAAACTGAGCAATCGGGTGAGAAGGGCCTTGGTCAGGGAGGTGACCAAGAACCCGATGGTCACTCTGACAGAGCTCCAGAGTTCCTCTGTGGAGATGGGAGAAACTTCCAGAAGGACAACCATCTCTGCAGCACTCCACCAATCAGGCCTTTATGGTAGAGCGGCCAGACGGAAGCCACTCCTCAGTAAAAGGCACATGACAGCCCGCTTGGAGTTTGCCAAAAGGCACCTAAAGGACTCTCAGACCATGAGAAACAAGATTCTCTGGTCTGATGAAACTAAGATTGAACTCTTTGGCCTTAATGCCAAGTGTCACGTCTGGAGGACACCTGACACCATCCCTACGGTGAAGCATGGTGGTGGCAGCATCATGCTGTAGGGATGTTTTTCAGCGGCAGGGACTGGGAGACTAGTCAGGATCGAGGGAAAGATGAATGGAGCAAAGTACAGAGAGATCATTGATGAAAACCTGCTCCAGAGCGCTCAGGACCTCAGACTGGGGCAAAAGTTCACCTTCCAACAGGACAACGACCCTAAGCACACAGCCAAGACAACGCAGTAGTGGCTTCGGGTCAAGTCTCTGAATGTTCTTGAGTGGCTCAGCCAGAGACTGGACTTGAACCCGATTGAACATATCTGGAGAGACATGAAAATAGCTATGCAGCGATGCTCCCCATCCAACCTGACAGAGCTTGAGAGGATCTGCAGAGAAGAATGTGAGAAACTCCCCAAATACAGGTATGCCCAAGAAGACTTGAGGCTGTAATCACTGCCAAAGGTGCTTCAACAAAGTACTGAGTAAAGGGTCTGAATACTTATGCAAATGTGATATTTCATTTTTGTATTTTTATAACTGTGTACATTTTTAAAAAAAAATAATAATTTACTCCATTTTAGATTAAGGCTGTAACCTAACAAAATGTGGAAAAAGTGAAGGGGTCTGAATAATTTCCAAATGCACTGTATTTAACCCATTATTTTTGGCACTGAACTATTTCCATACATACTTCCATGAATTTTTTTAACTGGTAGCAGGGGACCTTCAGACGAGTCTCGTGAGGCTTGTGGGTGCCCTATAGCACAGCAACCGACATGATCGTGTTCGGGAGAGACTCACCTTTCCACAGAGGGGTTATATTAGTGTGTAGCCCAAACTGTTCGGACGCTACAGATAGAAGTTGGAAGATTGGCTGTACCGACTTCAGAAGAGTCCCAAGACCCTTGTATGTGACGTAGAGCAAAATGGAGAACACCATCGTGTTCGTGAGTCTCATCTTTCCAATAGTCTGTAGGCCAAACCGTTCGGACCCTACAGACGTTTTCATGAGAAAACTGCTTTTCTGGATGTCTCATAGTCTGACAAACACCGCTCTAGCTCTGTAGATGCGGAAGTGCGACATCTGCGGATGCGGTGGATTGAGACGCATCCAATGCAAAAACCCCAGATATCTCTAGCTTAAACGAACAGATTTTGTTTGTTTTATTATGCTAATTATAGTTCAACAGGGCTGCAGAAATCGACTCGAGGGATTAAAAGGATTTAATGACAATTTATTCTGCAGATATCAATTAGAAGAGGAATGTGGTCCCATGTCTCACCTTGCTTGACTGTAGAGGAGGGGAAGAGTCTGCCTTCTCTGATGTCCTCCATAGCAGTGTGTAATGCAGACGACAGAAATTCTGCAGCCTTCATGTACAGCACCAACTGCTCTGCATAGCTGTGATACACACATCGAGAATACCAACGTTAACATGTACACAAATATTATTCCCCAAAATAAAATAAATACATCTTAAAGTACTAAAGATACATCATTATGCTGTGATTTCTTAAAATTAGGTCAAATTTAAAGCTCAGGGAATCAATAACAGAGATGCATCCCCTCACCCCCACTCCCGACTTAGAAGACTGATCTGATCAGCCACCAGGCTTTGCTGCAGGAAGGACACATCAGGAGCGTCCCCACTGGTCTCGCTCTCAAGTTCAGTGTCTTTAGAACTGGCTATCTCCATGACACAGTGGACAAAGGCCAGAGTGAAGCGCAGGTTCCTCAGGCCATCCGTATGCCACTGCTGTGATGGAGAGACAGAAAGGTTAGCTGAAAGGATAGCATTGTGTCAACTGTCTAGGTTCTAGTTTCTGGCAATGTGCAAACTGTGTATGTGTTCAAAATCTATTAACAATAACTCAGTGATGAATCCATTCATGTACAGAGACCTAATATATTATAAAGGAGTGTTTATGTGTTTACCCCCATCAGTGTCTCCTCTGGGAGCTCTGGAGGGTCAAAATCTATGGCCCTGTCTGGGCTGGCTGTCATGGGGTTGGTTAAGTGCTGGTAGTTAGGTACATCTCTATGGGTTCCGCTGCTGATTGACCAGGCTGGGCTGACATAGCTGGGGGAACCCACTGCTTAAGAGGAAATATCAAATATGAAAATGTTATTTAATAGCATTTTCAAGCATTTCTCCCTCTCTGCACATTCCATTACATAGACCCTGATACCACGCTGAAATTATGAATGTCTAATCAGACTCTACTGATCTAGTATGAGAACTAAATAAGAAACACTTCTAGTCGTCCTTAGATAGTTTTAGAGCCCTATATACCTGAGAACGTCCTGGTAGTATTTGGTGGAGTCCCGGTGTTTCTTCTGGATGGGGATCCCCCAGTGAACGCGACTGAGCTGGGACTGCCTGAGGCTGAGGATCCTGCAACCCTCAAAGCACCACTAGTTGGAGCTGTAGGAACACATCAGGGGGAACTGGCGTCAACTGGCTGAACTGGCATGGACATTGACCATGAACCTCCAATGCAAATGTATGGTCCTATACCCACTAACTTGCAGTCAGCAACATTTATCAAACATTTACTTTTCTTGTCAAGCCTCACATAGCTTATAGATAAGGCTTGTCCTGGATATATTAAGACCCCACCTAATATATGAAAAGAGTGGGCAGTAGCACAATTACATAAAGCCTAAGCCATGGCCGAATCAAATCAAATCAATCAAATGTTATTGGTCACATACACATATTTAGCAGATTTTATTGCGGGTGTAGCGAAATGCTTGTGTTCCTAGCTCCAACAGTGCAGTAGTATCTAACAATTCACAACAATACACACAAATCTAAAAGTAAAAGACTGGAATTAAGAAATATATAAATATTAGGACTAGCAATGTCGGAGTGGCATAGACTAAAATACAGTAGAAAATAATTCAATATATACATATGAAATGAGTAAAGCAGTATGTAAACATTATTAAAGTGACTAGTGTTCCATTATTAAAGTGACCAGTGATTCCATGTCTATGTACATGGGGCAGCAGCCTCTAAGGTGCAGGGTTGAGTAACCAGGTGGTTGCCGGCTAGTGATGGCTATTTAACAGTCTGATGGCCTTGAGATAGAAGCTGTTTTTTAGTCTCTCGGTCCCAGCTTTGATGCACCTGTACTGACCTCGCCTTCTGTATGGTAGCTGGGTGAACAGGCCGTGGCTCAGGTGGTTGATGTCCTTGATGATCTTTTTAGCCTTCTTGTGACATCGGGTGCTGTAGGTGTCCTGGAGGGCAGGCAGTGTGCCCCCGGTGATGCGTAGGGCAGACCGCACCACCCTCTGGAGAGCCCTGCAGTTGCGGGGGGTGCAGTTGCCGTACCAGGCGGTGATACAGTCCGACAGGATGCTCTCAATTGTGCATCTGTAAAAGTTTGTCTCAATTGTGCATCTGTAAAAGTTTGTGAGGGTCTTAGGGGCCAAGCCAAATTTCTTCAGCCTCCTGAGGTTGAAGAGGCGCTGTTGCGCCTTCTTCACCACACTGTCTGTGTGGGTGGACCATTTCAGATTGTCAGTGATGTGTACGCCAAGGAACATGAAGCTTTCCACCTTCTCCACTGCGGTCCCGTCGATGTGGATAAAGGCGTGCTCCCTCTGTGTCACGATCGTTGGTTAGAGAGGACCAAGGCGCAGCGTGTTGAGCGAACATACTTTAATAGTAAAGTGCAAACACGAATACAAAACAATAAACGATACGTAACGTCCTCAGACAATGACTGACAAGGAACAAAAACCCACAAACACAAAGGTGAACACAGACAGTTTAAATATGGCTCCCAATCAGAGACAACGAGCCAAACAGCTGACACTCGTTACCTCTGATTGGGAGTCACTCATCCAAACAAAGAAATACAACCACATAGAACAACCCAACCAAACAGAACACAACGAAACGAACACACCCTGGCTCAACATACAAAGTCCCGGAGCCAGAGCGTGACAGTACCCCCCCCTAAAGGCGCGGACTGCGACCGCGCCTCAATAAGGGCTAAACAAGGGAGGGCTGGGTGGGCATACCTCCTCGGCGGTGGTTCTGGCTCCGGCCTTGATCCCCACCTCCTCTCCAACCCCCCAAAGTACCCCTGGTCCTGTCTAGCCCCGCTGGTCGGAGCCGGACTGACGACACGCGCCCCTGGCTTGGTGCGTGGAACAGGAACGGGCCTCACCGGACTGACGACTCCATTCCCTGGCTTGGTGCGAGTAGCAGGAACGGGCTGGACCAGGCTGACGACTCGCATCCCTGGTTTGGTGCGAGTAGCAGGAACGGGTTGGACCAGGCTGGCGATTCGCACCCCTGGTTTGGTGCGAGTGGCAGGAACAGGCCGGGTCGGGCTGGCGACGCACACCGTAGGCTTTGTGCGTGGATCAGGAACAGGCCGGGCTGGGCTGGCGACGCACACCGTAGGCTTTGTGCGTGGAGCAGGAACAGGCCCGGGCTGGGCTGGCGACACACACCGTAGGCTTTGTGCGTGGATCAGGAACAGGCCGGGCTGGGCTGGCGACGCACACCGTAGGCTTTGTGCGTGGAGCAGGGACAGGCCGGGCTGGGCTGGCGACGCACACCGTAGGCTTTGTGCGTGGAGCAGGGACAGGCCGGGCTGGCGACGCACACCGTAGGCTTTGTGCGTGGAGCAGGGACAGGCCGGGCTGGACTGGCGACGCACCTCGTAGGCTTGGTGCGTGGAGCAGGGACAGGCCGGGCTGGGCTGTCGACGCACACCACTGACTTGGTGGGAATGGCAGGAACCGGCCGGGCTGGGCTGACGACGCGCACCACTGACTTGGTGGGAATGGCAGGAACAGGCCGGGCTGGGCTGACGACGCGCACCACTGACTTGGTGGGAATGGCAGGAACAGGCCGGGCCGGGCTGTCGACGCACACCACAGACTTGGTGGGAATGGCAGGAACAGGCCGGGCTGGGCTGACGACGCGCACCACTGCCTTGGTGGGAATGGCAGGAACAGGCCGGACCGTACTGGGGACACACACCACTGGCCCCACGCAGGGATCAGGAACGGGCCGGACCGGACTGGTAACACACCCCAGTACCTCTCGCCGTGCCTCCACACTTTCCCTCTCCTCTGTGCCCAGTGGCCCCCCTAACCTGGCGGCCTTCTCTGCCAACGCTTTGCACCGCTCTAACCCGTACACCTGCTGCCCCGACGTCGTGAGCCCCCCCCCTAAAAATTTCCTGGGGGTCTCTCCTCCCCGTGGCCCAGGCCTCTCTCCCTCTTGCCAGACTCGCAATCATCTCCTCCCACGTCCATCCTCTCTCCTCGTCACGCTGCTTGATCCAGTCGAGGTTGCCACGGAGATCTGCCAGCGATGGCTCCTGAACACGCTGCTTGGTCTGGTTAAGGTGGGTTTTTCTGTCACGATCGTTGGTTAGAGAGGACCAAGGCGCAGCGTGTTGAGCGAACATACTTTAATAGTAAAGTGCAAACACGAATACAAAACAATAAACGATACGTAACGTCCTCAGACAATGACTGACAAGGAACAAAAACCCACAAACACAAAGGTGAACACAGACAGTTTAAATATGGCTCCCAATCAGAGACAACGAGGCAAACAGCTGACACTCGTTACCTCTGATTGGGAGTCACTCATCCAAACAAAGAAATACAACCACATAGAACAACCCAACCAAACAGAACACAACGAAACGAACACACCCTGGCTCAACATACAAAGTCCCGGAGCCAGAGCGTGACACTCTGCTGTTTTCTGAAGTCCAAGATCAGCTCCTTCGTTTTGAGGGAGAGGTTATTTTCCTGGCACCACTCCGTCAGGGCCCTCACCTCCTCCCTGTAGGCTGTCTCGTCATTTTTGGGAGTCAGGCCTACTACTGTTGTGTCGTCTGCAAACTTGATGATTGAGTTGGAGGCGTGCGTGGCCACGCAGTCATGGGTGAACAGGGAGTACAGGAGGTAGCAGAGCACTCACCCTTGTGGGGCCCCTGTGTTGCGGATCAGCGAAGTGGCGGTGTTGCTACCTACCTTCACCACCTGGGGGCAGCCCGTCAGGAAGTCCAGGACCCAGTTGCACAGGGCGGGGTTCAGACCCAGGGATCCGAGATTAATGATGAGCTTGGAGGGTACTATGGTTTTGAAGGCTGAGCTGTAGTCAATGAACAGCATTCTTACATAGGTATTCCTCTTGTCCAGATGGGATAGGGCAGTGTGCAATGCGATGGCGATTGCGTCGTCTGTGGATCTATTGGGGCGATATGCAAATTGAAGTGGGTCTAGCGTGTCAGGTAAGGTAGAAGTGATATGATCCTTAACTAGCCTCTCAAAGCACTTCATGATGACAGAAGTGAGTGCTACGGGGTGATAGTCATTTAGTTCAGTTACCTTTGATTTTTTGGGTACAGGAACAATGGTGGACATCTTGAAGCAATTGGGGACAGCAGACTGGGATAGGAAGAGATTGAATATGTCTGTATACACTCCAGACACCTGGTCTGTGCATGCTCTGAAGACGCGGCTAGGGATGCCGTCTGGGCCGGCAGCCTTGTGAGGGTTAACATGCATAAACGTCTTACTCACGTCGGCCACGGAGAACGAGAGCCCACAGTCCTTGGGAGCGGGCCGCATCGGTGGTACTGTGTTATCCTCAAAGCGAAGAAGGTGTTCAGCTTGTCCGGGAGCAAGACGTCGGTGTCCGCGATGTGGCTGCTTTTCCCTTTGTAATCCGTGATTGTCTGTAGACCCTGCCACATATGTCTCGTGTCTGAGCCATTTAATTGCAACTCCACTTTTTCTCTGTACTAAAGTATTGCCTGTTTGATTGCCTTACGGAGGGAATAACTACACTGTTTGTATACAACCATATTCCCAGTCACCTTGCCATGGTTAAATGCAGTCGTTCGCGCTTTCAGTTTTGCACGAATGCTGCCATCTATCCATGGTTTCTGGTTTGGGTAGGTTTTAATAGTCACAGTGGGAACAACATCCCCTATACACTTCCTGATGAACTCAGTCACCGTGTCCGTGTATACGTCAATGTTATTCTCAGAGGCTACCCAGAACATATCCCAGTCCGCGTGATCAAAACAATCTTGAAGCATAGATTCCGAATGGTCAGACCAGCGTTGAATAGACCTTAGCACGAATACTTCCTGTTTGAGTTTCTGCCTTTAGGAAGGGAGGAGCAAAATGTAGTCGTGATCTGATTTGCCGAAGGGAGGGCGGAGGAGGTCCTTGTAGGCATCCCGGAACGGGGAGTAGCAGTGGTCGAGCGTTTTTCCAGTGCGAGTACTACAGTCAATGTGTTGATAGAACTTCGGTAGCGTTTTCCTCAAAATGTAACTTTGTTAAAATCCCCAGCTACAATAAATGCGGCCACAGGATATGTGGTTTCCAGTTTGCACAAAGTCCAGTGTAGTTCCTTGAGGGCCGTCTTGGTATTGGCTTGAGGGGGAATATACACGGCTGTGACTATAACCGAAGAGAATTCTCTTGGGAGGTAATACGGTCGGCATTTGATTGTGAGGTATTCTAGGTCGGGTGAACAAAAGGACTTGAGTTTCTGTACGTTGTCACAATCACACCATGAGTAGTTAATCATGAAACATACACCACCACCTTTCTTCTTCCTGGGGAGTTCTTTATTCCTGTCTGCGCGATGTACTGAGAACCCAGCTGGCTGTATGGACGGGGACAGTATATCCAGAGAGCCATGATTCCGTGAAACAGAGTATGTTACAGCCCCTGATGTCTCTCTGGAAGGAGATCCTCGCCCTGAGCTTGTCTACTTTATTGTCCAGAGATTGAACATTAGCGAGTAATATACTCGGAAGCGGTGGATGGTGCGCACGCCTCCTGAGTCGGACTACAAGTCCACTCCAAATACCTCTTCTCCGTCAGTGGCGTCTTGGAGCAGCCTCTGGGATAAGTTCAACACCCCGGCCGTCCTACAATCTAAACTAGATGCCCTCAATCTCACACAAATTATCAAGGAACCTACCAGGTACAACCCTAAATCCGTAAACATGGGCACCCTCATAGATATCATCCTGACTAATTTACCCTCTAAATACACCTCCGCTGTCTTCAACCAGGATCTCAGCGATCACTGCCTCATTGCCTGCGTCCGTAATGGGTCCGCGGTCAAACGACCACCCCTCATCACTGTCAAACACTCCCTAAAACACTTCAGCGAGCAGGCCTTTCTAATTGACCTGGCCCGGGTATCCTGGATGGATATTGACCTCATTCCGTCAGTAGAGGATGCCTGGTTGTTCTTTAAAAGTGTTTTCCTCTCCATCTTAAATAAGCATGCCCCATTCAAATAATTCAGAACTAAGAACAGATATAGCTCCTGGTTCACCCCAGACTTGACTGCCCTTGGCCAGCACAAAAACATCCTGTGGCGTACTGCATTAGCATCGAACAGCCCCCGCGATATGCAACTTTTCAGGGAAGTCAGGAACCAATATACACAATCAGTTAGGAAAGCAAAGGCTAGCTTTTTCAAACAGAAATGTGCATCCTGTAGCACTAACTCCAACAAGTTTTGGGACACTGTAAAGTCCATGGAGAATAAGACCACCTCCTCCCAGCTATCCACTGCACTGAGGCTAGGAAACACTGTCACCACCGATAAATCTACGATAATCGAGAATTTCAAGAAGCATTTTGCTACGGCTGGCCATGCTTTCCACCCCGGCCACCAGCTCTGCACCCTCCGCTGCAACTTGCCCATGCCTCCCCCCGCTTCTCCTTCACCCAAATTCAGATAGCTGATGTCCTGAAAGAGCTGCTAAATCTGGACCCCAACAAATCAGCTGGGCTAGACAATCTGGACCCTTTCTTTCTAAAATTAGCCGCCGAAATTGTCGCAACCGCTATTTCTAGCCTGTTCAACCTCTCTTTCGTATCGTCTGAGATCCCCAGAGATTGGAAAGCTGCCGCGGTCATCCCCCTCTTCAAAGGGGGTGACACTCTAGATCCAAACTGTTACAGACCTATATCTATCCTGCCCAGCCTTTTGAAAGTATTTGAAAGCCAAGTTAATAAACAGATCACTGACCATTTCGAATCCCACCATACCTTCTCCGCTATGCAATCTGGTTTCCGAGCTAGTCATGGGTGCACCTCAGCCACGCTCAAGGTCCTAAACGATATAATAACCGCGATCGATAAAAGACAGTACTGTGCAGCCGTCTTCATTGACCTGGCCAAGGCTTTTGACTCTGTCAATCACTGCATTCTTATTGGCAGACTAAATAGCCTTGGTTTCTCAAATGACTGCCTCGCCTGGGTTCACCAACTACTTCTCAGATATAGTTCAATGTGTCAAATCGGAAGGCCTGTTGTCTGGACCTCTGGCAGTCTCTATGGGGGTGCCACAGGGTTCAATTCTCGGGCCGACTCTATTCTCTGTGCATATCAATGATGTCGCTCTTGCTGCTGGTGACTCTCAGATCCACCTCTACGCAGACGACACCATTTTGTATACATCTGGCCCTTCATTGGACTCTGGTTAGACCGTAAACTCTCCTTCCAGACTCACATTAAGCATCTCCAATCCAAAGTTAAATCTAGAATCGGCTTCCTATTTCGCAACAAAGCCTCCTTCACTCATGCTGCCAAACATGCCCTCGTAAAACTGACTATCCTACCGATCCTTGACTTCGGCGATGTCATTTACAAAATAGCTTCCAACACTCTACTCAGCAAATTGGATGTAGTTTATCACAGTGCCATCCGTTTTGTCACCAAAGCCCCATATACTACCCACCATTGTGACCTGTACGCTCTCGTTGGCTGGCCCTCACTACATATTCGTCGCCAAACCCACTGGCTCCAGGTCATCTATAAATCACTTCTAGGCAAATCCCTGCCTTATCTTAGATCATTGGTCACCATAGCAACACCCACCCGTAGTATGCGTTCCAGCAGGTATATCTCACTGGTCATCCCCAAAGCCAACACCTCCTTTGGCCACCATTCCTTCTCTGCTGCAAATGACTGGAACGAACTGCACAAATCTCTGAAGCTGGAGACACTTATCACCCTCACTAACTTTAAGCATCAGTTGTCAGAGCAGCTTACCAATCACTGCACCTGTACACAGCCCATCTGTAATTAGCCCACCCAACTACCTCATCCCCATATTGTTATTTACATTGTTATTTATTTTTGCTCATTTGCACCCCAGTATCTCTATTTGCACATCATCTTCTGCACATCTATCACTCCAGTGTTAATACTAAATTGTAATTATTTTGCACTATGGCCTATTTATTGCCTTACCTCCATAACTTACTACATTTGCACACACTCTATATAGATTTTCTATTGTGTTATTGACTGTACGTTTTGTTTATTCCGTATGTAACTCTGTTGTTGTTGTTGTTTTTATCGCACTGCTTTGCTTTATCTTGGCCAGGTCGCAGTTGTAAATGAGAACTTGTTCTCAACTGGCTTACCTGGTTAAATAAAATAAAATAAAATAAAATTGCCCTGGTGGGTACAAACAAAGGATCCAATTCGGTAAAGGCGTATTCCTGGTCGTTATGCTGGTGAGCTACCGCCGCTCTGATATCCAACAGTTATTTCCGACTGTATGTAATAACACAAAAAACATTCTGGGCTAATAATGTAAGAAATAACACACAAAAAAACTAAACACTGCAAAGTTTTTAGGCGCTAGAAGCAGAGCTTCCATGTCTGTCGGCGCGACCTTCTTACACAATTAGAAACAAACAATACATTTTTCCACAGCTCAAAATCCAATTCCCCTGGCATGCCCATGGTGCCCTGGTACCTGTGGTGTCCATGGACCTCTCAGTGTAAAGGCTCTCGTTACTTCCTCCATCCAACAGCTGAGCTCCAAAAGCAGCCTTCAGCAGCATGTCAGACAGACGGCCTGCACTCAGAGACCTGGAGATATAACACACACACACACAGATACCTTCAGAGGGCCTCAGCAGACAAGTTGAATCATTACTCAGTCATACCTAAAGATAGAGCTTACTACAACATTTATGGATATATGATAACCAGTATCTGTAGAGCTGGTTCTCACCTTTTGAAGGGGCCCTTCCTCTTCCCTGTGGCCCTGCTGATGTGGCTCAGGTCTGACACTGTCCGTGTGCGGGTGGGAATGATGGGCAAGTCCTCAAAGCTGGTGGGCCGGGGGAATTCATGTGGAGGCGTGGCCTAAGTAGGAATCAGGAAAATAACAACATGAGAATGTTGTATTATAGAGTAACTACTTCACTCATGAGTTTGCAGAAGAGACCACTAAATGTGACATTGTTTAGCGGCTGACCTGAGGGCTCTGTTGTCCTGTCCAGGTGCTGAAGAGACCAGTCTGCTCTGGGGTCTCTGGGATAGTGCCCACTGGGAGAAGAGAAGTGAAGAAGCACATGTTACGGTGAGATGCAATAGCATGTTGGAATGTCAGTATTGTAGTAATGTAGTAATGCAGTAATGGAGGTCTAAGGGGATTCCTACTGTACCTTGTGGAGAGGGCTGGTAGGGTCTGGCCCCTCCAGCTGACAGCCTGCGGTGGCTGAGCACTGCCCCCCCGGTGCCTGATGGGAGAGGAAGGGAGGCTCCAGTCTTCCTACTCCCTGGGGAACTGCCACTACTACTATCAACACAGCACAGGGTGGCCCTGAAACAGATGTGTAACATGCCATCAACAATTTCCAGAATACACCCCCACAGTAGAAATGCCCCACAGAAGAGAGAGAGAGAGAGAGAGAGAGAGAGAGAGAGAGCGACAGAGAGACAGAGACAGAGACAGAGACAGAGACACAGAGAGACAGAGAGAGAGAGAGAGAGAGAGAGAGAGAGAGAGAGAGAGAGAGAGAGAGAGAGAGAGAGAGAGAGAGAGAGAGAGAGAGAGAAAGAAAGAAAGAACGATTGACAGACACAAGAGACAGAGAAAGTGATAGAGAGAGATGTACCTGGTTGAGCCATGTAGACCTGCAGGGTGTAGGTTCTGTTCTAAACGCTGGTAGTTGTGGATCTGTGTTGGGACAGGAATGGGCACAGACTGGCTGTAGCTACTCCCACTGAAGTCTGCAGGCCTGCTGCACAGATCAAAAGGGAGGGGAGACAGGAAAAGGATGAGTACACCTCAGTGATTTTGTGGGATTGAACACAGTGGAGGGTTGAAGGGAAACAAACACAGTAAATGCCTGTAAAAACACCACTTGTTCCCTCAGATTTGTATCTCTATTAGGTTAGGACAGGTCCATTCTCCCTTTCTCTCACAATGTTTGTAGTATGACAAACACTAAAGGATGTTATAATTTGATACCCATCAGTTAAACAGGAGTGTGCTTTATTCTAAAGGCTGGTCAGAATAAAGGAGGGTGAGATGGACAAATGCTCTGAAACTTCTAATAGCCCAGGTTTAATCCCCATCTGTCCCTCTCAGTCAGCCCTGCTCTTACCTAACAGGATTAGGGGGACAGAGGGGTGAAGAGGGGGGTGGTGTCCTGCCTAGACTCTCAAGTACCCCAGCAGCCAGCAGAGAGCTCCTTTATCATCAAGACAAAGGTACAGGACAGAGTCAGTCAGTGCTACCCACTATCTACCTGCTGCTATAAGGGCCTCACATAACCATCTCCATTGTACAGGTTTCTACAGTAGGACTATACATTTCCTTATATTAAATAAAACAGAGTTATATCATTATCCTGTACTCATCTTACCCACTGCACAACAGGCTGCCCTGGACAGGTGACCCATCTGCCATGTCACATGTGATCTCACCTGGAGGTAACAAAACAGGATCCAGGGACATATCAGTCACATGCTTTACAGCATTAATCAAACCCATATCAATAACACAGTGCTGGTAATGTAAGAGCTAGAGAGATAAAGACAGAGAGAGAGCGCTAGGGTGAGATAGGGAGTCTTACTGGGGAACTGGGCAGGCACCATGACAAAGTCGTCCGTCTCAGAGGAGGTGTTCCTGCTGTTGTGGAGGGCTGTGTCCTGGGAAGGGGAGGGCTCGGCCTTGGGCTGGAGTCTCTGCAGCTCCGCATCGGAATGCTGAAGGGAAAAAGAGTGGAAAATATATAATATTAGACCCTAGGTGACTGGTATTGGTAGCAGATCATTTCCCCTTCACATTATAGAGCATTGGGCTGAGCACTAGGAAAAGTGCTATATAAAGCTTATTCATCATCGTTATCACTCCCCAGAGAGGAGGGGTACTCACTTGAGGGGAGGAGGCCAGGTGTAAGGTGGAGGAACTGCTAGAGGAGCTGGCAGAGCCAGAGCTGGGGTAGGAGGGCATGGGCACCGGAGAGGCTGGAATGATGAAGGACACGGTCACTGTGGTATTAATCCCAACTACATACTGGGGGTCATGCCATGGCTGTGGCACTCTTTATTTAGGTACTAAATAACTTGAGTTGTACATTAGAACTCATTAATAAATCATACCTGTCTAAAATGCAGTTCTAATCCACTGAGCAATTTGCCTTTATGGCCTATAGGGATACTCACATTTCTTTGTGGATGAACTTGACTCAAGGAAAGAGTGATGGAAAAACTCATCTGTGTGGGTAAACAATGCCAAATAAATTGAAATAAGACTGACATTGCAAGGACTGATTGCAGTTCCATTCCAGTGAAAAAGACGTCACATCAGACAGCAGTGCAAATGTTATTGAGTGAAAGAGTGAGTGAGGCTAACCAAAGTCCATGCGCTCCTTATGGTTTCTTTGCAGCAGGCCCAGGAGCAGGTGTCTTAGGTGGACTGACGTCTCCCGCGGGATGCTGGGAGAAACACAGGGTTACAGGTTTCACTTTGAAAACATTTTTCTTTAATGACCATAAACAAGCTGCGTGTTCAACAAGGACACAGAGTAATATCACATGTTGGATTGTTTTGTGTTTGTGTGTATTGACTATTTAGAAGATGATGTTTGTGAGTGAGTTTGTTTAAGCAATAATGCCTGAGGTATTTGGTATTTTATTAGGATCCCCATTAGCTGTTGCAACAGCAGCAGCTACTCTTCCTGGGGTCCACACAAAACATGAAACATGACATAATACAGAACATTAATAGACAAGAACAGCTCAAGGACAGAACTACTTTTTTAGAGGCACATGTAGCCTTTGACCTATCTAGATCAAATAGGGGAGAGGCGTTGTGCCGTGAGGTGTTGCTTTATCTGTTTTTTGAAACCAGGTTTGCTGTTTATTTGAGCAATATGAGATGGAACGGAGTTCCATGCAATAATGGCTCTATATAATACTGTACGCTTTCTTGAATTTGTTCTGGATTTGGGGACTGTGAAAAGAGTCCCTGTAGCTCAGTTGGTAGAGCATGGCGCTTGCAACGCCAGGGTTGTGGGTTCGTTTCTCACGGGGGGCCAGTATGAAAATGTATGCACTCACTAACTGTAAGTCGCTCTGGATAAGAGCGTCTGCTAAATGACTAAAATGTAAGTGTCTGTGTCAGAGCTGTGTGTAAGTTGACTCTGCAAGCAATTTGGGATTTTCAACACATTAATATTTCTTAGAAAAAGAAGAAGTGATGTAGTCAGTCTCTCCTCAACTCTTAGCCAAGAGAGACTGGCATGCATAGTATTTATATCAGCCCTCTTATTACAATGAAGAGCAAGACGTGTCGCTCTGTTCTGGGCCAGCTGCAGCTTAACTAGGTATTTCCTTGCAGCACTCGACCACACGACTGGACAATAATCAAGATAAGACAAAACTAGAGCCTGCAGAACTTGCAAAAAAGCAGAGCATCTCTTTACTACAGCCAGACCTCTCCCCAGCTTTACAACCATTGAATCTATATGTTTTGACCATGACAGTTTACAATCTAAGGTAACCCCAAGTAATTTAGTCTCCTCAACTTGTTAAGGGTTTCAGTGACTTCATTAGCTGTGGTTGCTGATGAGTATATATGGTTGAATCACCAGCATACATTGGATGGACACACATGCTTTGTTTAATGCCAGTGGCAGGTCATTGGTAAAAATAGAAAGCTAGCTACTTTAGTGGATGTTGTCACATTTCTACTGGCAAATGAATACATTTCTAGCGGCAAATATGTTAAATTATAGCCATGGTATAAAAGGGATAATCAACTCAGGGCTCTATGCATTCTCAGGAAAATAATGCAGTGTTCCAGAGAACGCATAGCCCCTCATTGATTATTCCTTACTAAGCAATACATCGGGTTGTTATGACACCCTGAGCTGTAATGTGGTGTGTGGTTGTGTTTTACTAGCACTAAGAGCAAGATTGTGAGGTATGATACTGTATGAGTGTGGCTGTGTGCCTATGTTTATGTTTGAGTGACTCAGGGCATTTTGACACCCTGACCCTTACAAAAAAAGATAGCAGTTTTTAAACGTAGTAAAAGTGCAGTAACTGCAGTCGACTGTGGTATTTTGGACGCAGTAATTGCAGAATAACTGTAGTTAGACTGCATTCTGACTGAAATCTTTTTTTGTAAGGGGAGCTGTGGTGTGTGTGTGTGTCTGTGTGTGTGTATGTGTGTGTGATCTATGTGGGTCATGTGGAAAGTGATAGCGGTGCAATAGCAGGCAGCTAACAGCAGTTATAAATAGAAAAAAGCTAATAACAAACCCTGTAACCCCTGTAACCCACACAAACATGCCCATCCTCATCACAGACTTTATTAGAGACAGAGTTCTACTAAATTGGTATTCCCCTGAGTGACACAAACACACAAGCTCACAAAGTAAAATATAAAAAGATAACAAATGCCTATGGCTGTTTTGCACTTCAAAGGGGATGGAGAGGGGGATAATATATGTAACCATGAATAAGAGATATACAATTCTACAGCTAACCATTGAGAGCATCTTGACTGGCTGCATCACTGCTTGCTTTGGCAACTATACCGCCCTCGATCGCATGGCACTACAGAGGATGGTGTGGACAGCCCAGTACATCACTGGGGCCAAGCTCCCTGCCATCCAGGACCTCTATATCAGGCGGTGTGAAAGGAAGGTCTGGAAAATTGTTAAAGACTCCAGACACCCAAGCCATGGACTGTTCTCTCTGCTTCCACACATCAAGCAGTACCAGACTGAGTCTATGCACACTCACACACTCACTCTATGCACACTCTACACACTCAGTCACACACACAAACTCACACTCCAACACACACACACACACACACACACACACACACACTTAATTTGCTCACACACACATAACACCCACACACATTCATACTGACTCTACACACACACACGCACGCACACACACTCACATACAATCATCATATACGCTGCTGCTACTCTGTTCATCATATATCCTGATGCCTAGTCACCTTACCCCTATACATATCTAACCCTACCACTCCAGTATCCCTGCACATTGTAAATATGGTATTGGCACTGACCCTGGAACTGACCCTGTATATAGCTTCTTACTTTCTCGTGTTCTTCTTATTTCTATTTCTCGTGTGTTTTTGTTCTACTTGACTTTTTAAAAATATAACTCCTGATATTGATTACTGCATTGTTTGGAAAGAGCTTGCAAGAAATGCATTTCACTGTACTTGTGCACGTGACAATAAAACGTGAAACGTGAAACTTGAGTGTATAAGAATCTTTAGGTGTGCCAATAATTTTGACACCTATCAAAAAAGAAGTGTTAAATAAAATCAATTTCTCTGAGAAATTGTATTAAGCCGTTGGCTTTCATACTTTACGAATTCTCAGCGTGGCTCAAGCAATTTCTCTAACTGTCAACACAAATAGAGGACATGTACGCGGAGCCGCATTGTTTGGGAATTTTGACGAGGTGTTTGTTTGGGCTGTGCGTCCCCCGCAGATGGTGGTCTGAGAGCCGAGTAGCTATGTGTCACAATGGGATGCCGGACTATGGACTCTGCGCCTGTGGACTCTGAATTACACTTTAGTATAAAATAATATAATTTTCCTATTTTTTGGAGCATACAATATAGCTCGGTATTTGTATTATTTATTTTATAGAGCCTTTTTTGCTCATCTTTATCAAGGGTGCCAATCATTTTGGAGGTGACTGCACATTATATGGTTACCTAAAGTTTCTGTCAGTATTACAGGGTTATCTAAAGTCATCTGTCAGTAAGCTGATTAGACAGATAAAACAGATCTGCCTGTTTATGCTATCCTCGATCAGTCACACCTAATCCTGTTTGTGTGTGGATTCTCAGAGCAGAGGCCTGCAGGTCTCACTACTAACCTGGGCTGGAGGTCCCTGTTTCTCTCATAGAAGAGACGCAGCTCCTGGGGGCTACTGGCCTGCATGACAAACACACAACACAGGACACACACACATCCTGTCTGTAACTGTCTGTTACAGCTGGAACACACACCTGTTCCCATGCAATCACTTTTTTTAATGAATCGTTTAATGCTTTGCCGCAAAATGAAATGATGAATTAAAAAAAAAATTGCTATAAAGAAAATTGCCTTTAAGAAATCAACAGTCAATACATCGGATCAGAGGACATACAAGTTGTAATTTTATGAGTTCTCTTTAAAAAAACGCTTGTCTCTTGTGGTTGGTTGTACACTGGATGTTTAGGACCTGTCAACTAAAACCAGGTGACATGGACAGTCTAAGTGAACACTACAGCATTACATGATCACCCTGCCACTGACCCTGTCTGCTCTGAACTCAGTGGCCTGTCCTGGCATGCTTCTCTCTGGGTAATTGCTATTCAAATAATCTAATGCAGGAATAGCCCTATACCAAGTACAAAGGTTAAAATCTTCGAATTGCAGACAGCTTCAACCTACAGCTAAATCATTACTGACTTCCTAATAAACAGGCAGATCATTTAACCTTTCAAGGAGACATGAACATAAGACAAACTATTTTCGCTTGGCAAACTTGCTGACAGCTCTCTAGAACTCTTTCAAAACATGATTCAGCACAGCATCAATCAACCCTAACTACGTATGCCACAGTACACCGCATAGAGTGGCCTCCTGGACGGTAGGGTGATAAGCCCCCTGCCTGCCCTGGCTGTTGTGAAACAATGTTTACCCTGGTCTCAGCCATTTCCTCATCCACCTGGCAGCCTGGCTGTTCATAAATAGGGATCTTTCGGAACAAGTGGACACACTGTTCAGACCCCCAGGAGTAACATAACAGCAGGGGAACAGATGGAGAGCCACTCAGTGTGATGTGTGTGTGCACATGCTGTTTATCACAGGCTTGTGATGTGTTGTCATACTTTATGCTAATAGATATATTATATATGATCTATGGTCAGTTCTTTCATAATATAACATGTACCAGGGTAATCAGCCTGTTCCAAAAGGCATTATAAATCGTAAAAGGCCTATTAGAAGTTTCTTATGCAAGAGCATTCAGAGATTTTAGAAAACATTTTAGATTAGCATTAGTAAGTCATGAAACTATAAACATTATCTTGTTTCCTAAAATTGTGAGTGTGTCTGATTATCACTCACCTGAAACGGAGCTTTCCCAGTTAAACACTGGTACACTATGGTTCCTATGCTCCACAGATCAGCTTTGGCATCATAGTTCTGGGACATGATCACCTCCGGGGCCTGAGCACAGACAGACACAGCACAGTGGGTTAGGGTCACATTTACAGTATTTCACCATAAGGTGGGTTAGGATGTATACGTGTATGGGCAGTAGGAGTTTCTCACCATATACATTGGAGAACCACACAGAGTGGCTGCCATAGCGTTACACTGGAGGTGACGTGCAAAGCCAAAATCAGCTGGAGAGAGGGCAAAATCGTCAGCCAAAAACACATCTCAAAACACTTATTTTCACTAATTTTCATTCTCTAAACCCATGATCAGAAATGTTTCTTTCTTTCAGAAGAGGACAACTGGAGGCTAAATGTTGGACTCTTTCCAAGTGAATGATTTAAGAGACTAGTGTAGCTGTATCCTGTATGTGGCAATATGACAACTAACCGCCATTGATCAACAAACAAATCACTTCCCAACCCCCCATCCACACCCTGCAGCAAAAACTGTCCAGCATCTCTTTTGTGTACTTAATGTACAGTATATTACCAAAAACCTCCCAAAACACACACCTATCTTGATGCAGGTGTTGTTGGGGCTGGACTTGCGTCCCTCATGGTGACAGAGAAGGATGTTCTGAGGTTTGAGGTCTCTGTGGAGGATGCCCTTTTCTTTCAGCACTTTCATGGCCCCAGCTATCTGCTGGAGGAAGACCCGGATGGTGTCCTCACTCAGAGTAGCCTTAGCTGCAGTCATGTGAGAGGCCAAACAGGAGAACATACATGGGAAATAAAGTTAGTAGAACAAGTGTCATGAGATTTGACAGTGGTATGGCTACTAATACAGTGCTATGAAAAAGTATTTGCCCCCTTTCTAATTTTCTCTACTTTTGTATATTTGTGATACTGAATGTCATCAGATCTTCAACCAAAACCTAATATTAGATAAATGGAACATAAGTGAACAAATAACACAACAATTACATATTTATTTCATAAACAAAGTTATGCAACACCCAATTCCCCTGTGTGAAAAAGTAATTGCACCCTTACACTCAATAACTGCAATGACTCAAACCAAATGCTTCCTGTAGTTGTTGATCAGTCTCTCATGTCGCTGTGAAGGAATTTTGGCCCACTCTTCCATGCAGAACTGCTTTAACTCAGTGACGTGTGGGTTTTCAAGCATGAACTGCTCGTTTCAAGTCCTGCCACAACATCTCAATTGGGATTAGGTCTGGACTTTGACTAGGCCATTCCAAAACTTCCAATTTGTTGCTTTTTAGCAGTTTTCATGTAGACTTGATTGTGTGTTTTCGATCATTGTCTTGCTGCATGACCCAGCTGCGCTTCAGCTTCAGCTCACAGACGGATGGTCTGACATTCTCCTGTAGAATTCTCTGATACAGAGCAGAATTCATGGTTCCTTCTATTAAGGCAAGTCGTCCAGGTCCTGAGGCAGCAAAGCATCCCCAAACCATCACACCACCACCACCATCCTTGACCTTTGGTATGATGTTCTTACTGTGGAATGTAGAGTTTGGTTTTCGCCGGGCATTACTGGAACCATGTCGTCCAAAAAATTATACTTTTGAATCATCTGTCCATAGAACGTTCTTCCAAGAGTCTTGATGATCATCCAGGTGCTTTTTGGCAAACTTGAGTCAACTTTTTGGAAGAGATGGGTCCCAGACCTAATCCCAATTGAGATGTTGTAGCAGGACTTGAAACGAGCAGTTCATGCTTGAAAACCCACACGTCACTGAGTTAAAGCAGTTCTGCATGGAAGAGTGGGCCAAAATTCCTCCACAGCGTCGTGAGAGACTGATCAACAACTACAGGAAGCATTTGGTTGGAGTCATTGCAGCTAAAGGTGGCACAACCAGTTATTGAGTGTAAGGGGGCAATTACTTTTTCACACAGGGGAATTGGGTGTTGCATAACTTTGTTTATGTAATAAATATGTAATTGTTGTGTTATTTGTTCACTTATGTTCCCTTTATCTAATATTAGGTTTTGGTTGAAGATCTGATAACAGTCAGTATCACAAATATGCAAAAGTAGAGAAAATTAGAAAGGGGGCAAATACTTTTTCATAGCACTGTATATAGCTAGCTATAGGAACTGCTTCCAAAATGTGTAAAGGACAGGTATAACTAACTGACACCCTAATCCCTCAAGCACCTCGGCTGTATTTTTAGTGGCTGTGTTTTTCCACTGGAGGAGAGGAGATAAGTCAGCGCAAGATGGATGAGGTCATGTCGGTACTACATGAGCCTTGCAAGGCGTGTCTGGGTGTTGGATATGCCAACCTAATGGCAAGGGCGGGCAAGCACAGGAGAGTCAGGCGAATGTCTTGTCTACAAAACAAGACACGCTTGCATGATAGCAAAATCAGGCCACAGCAGGCCTTCGATCTTTAAATAGACTCATCGACCTACGCACACATGGTAAATTTAGTAAATGAGAGATCTGTATGCTCTCGGTCCAGTCACCGTATCTCAGGGGAGAGAGTGTAATAGAAGGAGGAGAGTATTGTCAGTTGATATTCTGCTAAGAGTATGAGAGGAGAGAATTTATTTTATTCTGTGGATTTATGATGGTGTCAGTAGGGGGATTATTGTCAATTTTGGCTATGAGACAGCAGGCAGAATAGGGAGTTATTTTCATTGCCCAATATTGTTATGTTACTCTAGGTCAGTGTGTGAAGGAGAGATATTTTTTAGTGGCCTTGTGTTTTTTTAGTGGGTGTAGGGAGACGTTCCTTTTGGTGTTAATCACAAAAAATCCTGTTCTGTATGCTGGGCTTTATTTGGACCAAGCTCTTTAAGTATTTGTTGTACAGGCCTAGGCATTGTGTCAGCATGTAACCCACATCTAAATGATATGTCATATTGTGTTGCCCAAAGATGATTATTTGTTCTACTTTTCATGTTCTTTCAAAATAAAAGTACTCAACAAAATCCTCAACAAAGCCTCTCGTAGATGTAATTTACTATAACTATAACAATAGCTTACCACAATAACCTGCAACCAAATCTTTCCACAAGTAAGCAGGTCTTTGTTTGACCTGTTTCACACTAGCCAATGGTGTTTGGTTCTTCACTCTAAGCAATAACCATAATTACCAATACAGGCACCAGCAACATCTACAGTACAATCACAATTAAGATGTTAGAATGCTTAAGATGTTAATATGCTTCAATTCCTTTTGAAGTTCAAACATGAGTTAAGAAGAGAGACACATTTGTCAAAGCTCTGTTTGTGAGGTGACAGTATACTCACAGTGGAGGTATTCTGCCAAGTCTCCTCCATTGCAGTACTGGGAGCAGAGAAGAATGGAACATTTCATTAGCTCTAATTTGATTGTATCTTTCTACAACCACTATTAATCCATATGTACAGTAGCCTATACATAAAGTAAACCAGACTTCATCTTACCTCCATGACCAGATACACACACCCAGCCATTTCCTGTTAGAAAAAAACATAAAAATCATTGATTGTATAGATTTTGAAGATAGCAAACATTGACTAAAACACATGTTCCTGTGTATGTTCGAAATACATTTACCGGGAAATAACCCTTACAGCCTTTGAAATATATAATTATTACTTTTGTTCTGTTCATTTTCCCCCCATGGCAAATTAATAGATATGCACTGCAGTCCCAAGTTGGATGGGCACATGTAGTAGGTTTGAATAATGCATAAATGTAGAGACTATCCCATGTTAAGCAACAAATGACACCACTTCATCATTTAGAGTGGGTTGGCTCCCATTTGGCAGATCATGCAGGGTTGAGCTGGAAGCAAGGAAGGTGAGAGGGTTAGGCTGTCAGTCCAAGCTGACTACTATTGAATGGATTATAAGGGTGGGACTGGGAGGGGAATGAAGAAGTGGATTCAGGTTTCATTTGAATTTATAAGGTCTTAGTAGAAACCAGTATCCTTTATCCCCAATGGGCACAGACATCAATTTAATGTCTATTCCACGTTGGTTCAACCAGTGTGTGCCCAGTGGGTATTTTAATAATTAAACAAATATTGCTCAGTTACTCAAAGCAAATTGTCACATTTAGAGATAGTAGTACATTGTATCAATCAAATGTCACACAAACAAAATGGAACTGAGATAAAATGGGCTTGAGTAGATGTTAGATACATTACATGTGGCAGTGTTTACAGACAATCACGGACTACAATAGGAAAACCAGCCACATCGCGGACACCGACGTCTTGCTGCCAGACAAGCTAAACAAGTTCTTTGCCCGCTTTGAGGATAACACAGTGCCACCGACGCAGCCAGCTACCAAGGACTGTGGGCTCTCCTTCTCCGTGGCCTACGTGAGTAAGATATTTAAACGTGTTAACCCTCACAAGGCTGCCGGCCCAGACGGCGTTCCTAGCCGCGTCCTCAGAGCATGCGCAGACCAGCTGGCTGGTGTGTTTACGGACATATTCAATCTCTCCCTATCCCAGTCTGCTGTCCCCAAATGCTTCAAGATGGCCACCATTGTTCCTGTACCCAAGAATGCAAAGGTAACTGAACTAAATGACTATCGCCCCGTAGCACTCACTTCTGTCATCATGAAGTGCTTTGAGAGACTAGTCAAGGATCCATGCACGCCTCCAACTTAATCATCAAGTTTGCAGACGACACAACAGTAGTAGGCTTGATTACCAACAACGATGAGACAGCCTACAGGGAGGAGGTGAGGGCTCTCGGAGTGTGGTGTCAGGAAAATAACCTCTCACTCAACGTCAACAAAACAAAGGAGATGATTGTGGACTTCAGGAAACAGCAGAGGGAGTACCCCCCTATCCACATCGACAGGACAGCAGTGGAGAAGGTGGAAAGTTTTAGGTTCCTCTGCGTACATATCACTGACAAACTGAAATGGTCCACCCACACAGTGTGGTGAAGAAGGCGCAACTGCCTCATCACCGCCTGGTACGGCAACTGCACCGCCCCCAACTGCAGGGCTCTCCAGAAGGTGGTGCGGTCTGCACAACGCATCACAGGGGGCAAACTACCTGCCCTCCATGACACCTATAGCACCCGATGTCACATGAAGGCCAACAATATAATCAAGGACAACTACCACCCGAGCAACTGCCTGTTCACCCCGCTATCATCCAGAAGGCGAGGTCAGTACAGGTGCATCAAAGCTGGGACCTGAGAGACTGAAAAACAGCTTCTATCTCAAGGCCATCAGACTGTTAAACAGCCATCACTAGCACAGAAAGGCTGCTGCCTACATACAGACTTGAAAATCACTGGCCACTTTAATAAATGGAACACTAGTCACTTTAATATAACATTTTAATAATGTTTACATATCTTGCTTCACCCATCTCATATGTATATACTGTATTATATACTATCTTAATAATGTTTACATATCTTGCATTACCCATCTAATATGTATATACTGTATTCTATACTATCTATTGTATCTTAGCCTATGCCGCTCTGATGATGACATTGCTCATCCATATATTTATATATTCTTATTCCATTCCTTTACTTAGATTTGTGTGTATTAGGTTTTTGTTGTGGAACTGTTAGAAATTACTTGCTAGATATTACTGCACTGTCGGAACTAGAAGCACAAGCATTTCGCTACACTCGCAAAAACATCTGCTAACCATGTGTATGTGACCAATACATTTGATTTGATGACAGCCAGTGACAGTGCAGTAGGACAAAAGCACTTCCTTTCATGTATCCATATCACCTAGCAGGCGTCAGGTCTCTAGTCATTACACTCATTAAGTTGCTGAAGAGATTCCCGGGGAGATTTCTGCTGACTGAGCTCCTTGTCTGTTGTCTTAAGCCATTGTTTAGCTTGCAGGCCGGCTGCACCCTGCCATCTGTTTAAGACTAGTGAGCCCAAACAGATCTAATGTCTGTCTGGTGACGGGATAATTTTACAACCACATAGGGCCTTGAAGGGAGGACAGCCAAATACAGCTGCAGTTGGATCCCCATACAATCCCTGAGATGGGAACATTGAGAAACTCACCTACATGCAAATTTGATACGTTTCTACATTAACCAGATGCCAACTGACAGTAATGAATATGTTATAACAATGTATCAGATTAGATGTCTCACCTTTACTGGGATTGGATTGGCTAGTAAAGAAATCTATAGATTACTTGTTCTGGTCCAAAAGTTAGCTTCAGCTACGGCTGTTCATGATAAGGCCAGCTGCCACTTGGGACAAGAAAGTCTCACCTACTGCATTTTTTCATTGTTCCCCTCTAATCAGGGACTGATTTAGACCTGGGACACCAGATGGGTGCAATTAATTATCAGGTAGAACAGAAAACCAGCAGGCTCCGCTCCGGATCTCATAGTGCAGAGATCATCAACTAGATTCAGCCGCGGGTTGATTTTTTTCTTGAGCGGATGGTCGAGGGCGGAACAAAATTACATATCATTTGTGGATTGCAAATTGACCGCAACAAGCCCAAACAGATATAATACTTCAAATCTTGCTTACATTTGTATACGATCACGTCTCTCTATTATGCGTGGGAATACTTGGGAACAGATTTCCAAAATTAAAATCACTTGGAGATGATTACCTGGTGTTTTTACAATCTTTTATGTCCAACAATAAAAAATAATAGAATTAATATATAGAATTAATATATATATATATATATATATATATATATATATATACACTATTGATTAAAAGTTTTAGAACACCTACTCATTCAAGGGTTTTTCTTTATTTTTACTATTTTCTACATTGTAGAATAATAGTGATGACATCAAAACTATGAAATAACACATATGGAATCATGTAGTAACCAAAAATAGCCACCCTTTTCCTTGATGACAGCTTTGCACACACTTGGCATTCTCTCAACCAGCTTCATGAGGTAGTCACCTGGAATGCATTTCAATTAACAGGTGTGCCTTCTTAAATGTTAATTTGTGGATTTCTTTCCTTCTTACTGCATTTGAGCCAATCAGTTGTGTTGTGACAAGGCAGGGGTGGTATACAGAAGATTTGAGCTGTTTTCGCCCTATTTGGCAAAAACAGCTCAAATAAGCAAAGCGAAACGACAGTCCATCATTACTTTAAGACATGAAGGTCAGTCAATACGGAACATTTCAAGAACTTTAAAAAAACATTAAGTGCTATGATGAAACTGGCTCTCATGAGGACCGCCACAGGAATGGAAGACCCAGAGTTACCTCTGCTGCAGAGGATAAGTTCATTAGAGTTACCATGTTGCAGGGTAAGAGTTGAATATCCCTGCTCTAGGCCAACTGACATAGATAACACGTAGGGTCCTAGGGGGTAACTAGCCCCCTGGGTTAACTGCCCCCCCCCCCCCCCCCCCCCGTAATTCCCCTGGGGGCTAGTTACCCCTTTATGGTTATGAATGTGTTTCTACCTGTCATTTTGACAATGACTAGCTCAGTTAGCGCTAGTTTATGCTAACTTGCTAGCTAGCAATTTAGCTAGCAGCAAATGCTAGCCAGCTAGCTAGTTAGCATAAACTGCTAGGAGTGCTAGCTAGCAACCTTACTACCAGATCGTCTGAGGTAAAATACATTAAAAAGATAACGTAACTTAATTGCAGTTTTAAATGTTTCCACTAGTGACTGATAGCTTTACAGTTAATGTTACTTTATAGCCTTTTAGTTATTTTACACAGCATTTGATGTCATATTGCTGGATTGCTAGCTACGTTTTTTTCAGTCACAGGTGGGGACTGGATTAGGTGTGACCAGTGCAGGAGGTGGGCTCATGAGTTGTGCTCCAATTTTACTGGGGATAGCTTTATTTGTGACCTATGTACAGATTAGAATTGTGCAATAGCAGATCATACGAGAGTTGCCACATCAATGTTACACTGAGTTAATTAGTTAAGTTATTGTTATTAAATGTTATAGTCCAATGTTATTTCATGTTATTAGTTATATTCCATTCCAATATTATATAAAAAAACTGCTATTGAAAACCTTTTGATCCTGAATGTAATTTTAAAGACTGCTGGGATTCAAAATCTTGCATTATTCAAATTATATTTAGTGCAATTGTACATAATGGATTGTATGGAAAAGGAACAACAAAGAAAGAACAAATAAAATGTATGTGCAGGTGAGTTAAAAAGAGGGCCTTTACATCAACTCTCCTCATAGTGCGGATATTAATGGTGACATGTGCAACCCCCCCCCCCCCCCCCCTTCATATTTTATTTAAATAATAAAAATTAGACAACTAGACTTAGCTTTTAAGTATTACTTACTGAAGAATTTCTCAATAAAACTGATTAAATGGATTTTAACACACTAGTACTCTACATCCACAGAAACTACAAGATCCAGAGAGTACTGCAGCATAAACGCCTGTGTCAACATGAGCGAATGAGATGCAATGTTTTGCACATCGAATGTCAACAGTTGCGCACGTGAAAGCTTATTGTGTAGAACCAGAGCAGTGTGTGATGATACCGACATGTACAGGTAGGCTACATGTGTGTCAATAATAAATAGTGATGTTGAAAATCGACACATACCTGGAAGTCAAGTAGTCCAACGATATTCTCATGTTTCAGCTCCTTTGTAGATGAACAACAATTGAATGGTTAATTTGCCTAGGCCTGGGCTTACATTAATTGCAGAAAGTTTCGTCGTTCAACAGTAAAATTCTTACCTTTAGTATTTTAATCTCTTTTCCTAAGAGTGAATGGGATTTTGCCAGGTTCTTCTTGTTAATACATTTCACAGCTACTTCCAAGTCATGTCTCTTAAAAAGGCAAAGGGAAAGGCAGAAGATGAAAGGCTATACTCTCCACGCATGCCATACAATCTCTCAATTAAACGGCTCAATAAAAAAATGTATATAGGACTTATCTCACCCTGGTTATAACATATGTAATAATAGCATACAAATTACCTCCTTATGTCTCCCTTTGAACACCACGGCAAAGGCACCATGTCCAATCAGGTCTTTCCTGTTGAACTCGAATTTCCCAATAGTCTCCATACTGTTCAATAATAATAACAACAGGTGCTATATATCCAGGTGGAATCACGATGTTGAGGTTACCACTGGAACAATTTGGAAGTCGACACCGTTCAACTCCAGACAGCAAGAGATGTGTCTAAATCCTTCAAGTTCCATAGGCTGTCTCTCCCCGATGAAAAACCCTAACACTTCTTGAATCATGACGGTTTGTCACCATTATGACTTTATTTAAAAAGCTACAAAATGACAAATCTCCTATAGAACAGACTGAAAACTGTTTACAAAAGGAGAAGAGTCAATTACCCCTCGTTCGTTGGACATAAGCTCCAAAGTAGTCTATATGAATTCTCAAAACGTAAGTTGTCTTTAAGCAGACAAATAAGTCACCTTTATCCAGACACTGTTGGCTATACTGGTTACATTTGTTGCGAGTCTTTAGCTATCACGAACAAATGATCCCACTGTAGTTATTCATATCCCTGGGTGTGAGCATGAGCATGCGCAATAGGAGTTGTAGCTGTATTTCACCTATTTAGAAACACGAGTGTCACCGGCGCGCAATAATAACTTGTCAAGTCATCATGGCCACAGTTTGCTCAACCAAACACAACGCAATATCAGAGCACTATTTTGATGTCATTTTCACGCCTGAAACAATGCCTTCGCTACCACTTCCTTTTCTTTATTTTAGCATTGCCACTTCTTAGGCCTACTGCAGTTTCAATACTTCCAATAGATAGCGCAGGTGAGACTGTATTATTTTTTATTCATTTTGACATACAGTAGGAGGCTACTGGGGAATGTTGATTAGAGGAATTACATACAATAACTTTTCATGTTTGTCAATTTTTTTAACAAACTTCAACATTGAAAGTACCCTAGAAAACAAACAAAAGACAGGCCATAAGATGATGGTCTGTTCTGAAATACTGAAAAAAGACTAGTCATAGGAAGTGTTTTTAAATGATTTCATTCAGTAAATCCTATTGTAGGAGACTAAGTGTTGGTACAGTGTCAGAACCATCAACATTTCTTCAGACATTTCTCTCCAATCTCACAGTGAAACTCAACAAAATACAATTTGCTGGACTCAATTCAAAGTCCCACTCTTGTGTTTGTGAAATACATGAATATGCTAGCCTATAACTATGTATCCTCTACTCAAAGATAAAGCATAAAAAATCTAAAGATCTACATATTTTAAAAAGTTAAATGGAACACTGATTTAAAAAAATCACAGAATTGTGTCTAACACAATTAATAATTATCTCTAAAAAAAGAAAAGCATGAAATACTGCAGCTTACAGAGACATGAGGTACATTATGAAATACCATTGTCAACTCATCTTCATTGTAAGAAGAAACAACACACAAAGAAAACATCAAAAGAGACAGGTATCAAACATTGTGAGCATTTCGAGTGACTTTGCTCTGGTGCTTTGCAAACATATTAAGAGTCACAAAATCCATAAATAAATACATTAAACTGTGGGGTTTTTTCATTTGATTACACTTTTTACATTAGTTAAAGTATTCTTCCTTGTATCAACTATCCCTACGCCAAGGCACATGTTTATTTGGGGCTAGATTCAATGTTCTGCACTTTCTGGAAATTAAATATTTCAAACAGAAAATAATTGTAATGTATTATTTTCATTGGTTCAACACATAATGCTTAGTGTGCCATCCAGCCAGGACCCTGTGATAATAATGTATTAGAATAACCATCCTGAACCAGAACAAACCAATTACAAGGCTGCTATTAGCCTCTTTGTCATAACCATAATACATACTGAAAGTAACTATAACACTCAAAAAAGTAAAAGCTTGTTTACATATCACAAAATATACCAATGCAAAACATTGGATAGCCTCTGGTCAAATTGATCATTATTCATGAAAAATACTTGGATATAAATATTTCAAGACATTATACACAATATGGTGGACAAAAACATTCTGAAACAGTTAATGGCATGCTTTAAATCCTCAAGGTTAAGAACCATTACAATCTTACTCAGTTCCCTAACCATGGGTCCCCTCAGAATTCCCATCCCTAAATGGGTTTGGCCAGCTGTCTTTTATAAGAGAAGTCGAAAGGCACAGTCCTTTGAGTCTGTTTGTCTTCAGGGGGAGATTATGTCCCATTTGGGGTTACAGCTTTACATCAAATCAGTGTATAGTGGAGGAGTGGGAGGCTGTGGGCTATGGAAGCTAAGCTCCGAGATGCCTGTAAGAATGGTTACTCACTGTCATTGTGTATAGAGGTCTGAATGAAGACGCATGACATCCTGACTATGCAGCTGAAGCACAGCACACCCCCTTATCTACGGCTTTTCCTTTTGAGTCATACATCACATATAACAGTGGACAACAACACAATGCTTTAGCCAGTGTCTGTCAATGAATCTAGTCAACCCCTGGTAGGCATGGCATCCTACTTCCGCCCTTACTCGAAGTGATGCCCTCCAGTTTTAGACAGCAGAGAGGTCGATCCGATTGGCTGAGTTGGTGCTTTTGTCCCATGTGTTCATCTTTGTGGGGCTCACGCCTCCCCTGTTTCCATTCATCTATAAGAGAAAAAGGAGAGCACACGCTTCATCTCACATTCAAAGTTATACGTTGAATTCACTTCTTTCTCCTTAGCCAATTAGACCCCTCTACCTTGGTACTCACAACGTCAGAATTGAAGGGTTTCACATTGATGTTGCGAATGGAGCTGCTGGTTAGAGACCACACCTTGGTTTTGTGCTTAAAGGCAGCTCTGACCTACCACAAAACAGCACAACCATGAGTACGACAAATAACAGATGCAATGTTTCATTATTCACCCCAGACATATTAGAAACAAAACACAAACTATATCAACACTATAACAACATGAGGGGTGTGCCTTACCTCAGAGTTGAGAAGACAATGGAACAGGAAGATAAAGAATCCCTTTAGAAAGAAAAATCCACATGATTGTAGTCAATTACTGTAAATAAAGGCTATTGATAAAGACACATTTTATTAAATGTATTAGATTGCATAATGGCACATTTACAGTATGCTACTTACCTGTAATGAGTTGAACACAGCAAACATGTACTGGAACATCAGTGCATGATCGTTGATGGCCAGTACCCCAAAGATCCAGGAGATGCCCAGAATAGGAAGGAGTACAGCCACTGCCTTTGCAGTCAGTCTATTCACACAGAGAGACACATACACACTAAATGTCAGCTATCTATAAACTATGTACTGTAATAAGTAGTGTATTAATTTCAGTCTGACTGAGTCAGAGTTTGGATAGCATCATCACCATGATGGTTTTAGCCCTAAGAACAGAGATGATGACTCACTTGACTGCGTTGGCATCGCCATGAACCTTGTAATTCTCTGAACTAATACGAGAGATGATCCTCGTCACAGATATAAGAATCACAATATTCACCTGAGTCAGAGAGAAAACAACACATATCAGTTAATGTCTATATATCACTTTTATGAACAAAAAGCTTGAGCTCCAGTGATTAATTAGCTGTAAATTGTAAAGTGACAAGAACGGAAATATGATTTCTTCAGTTCTCTTACCACAATGACAAACAGTGCTGGTGCCACAAACGCCCAAATAGCCCCATTCTTCAAGGACAGCCAGCAGCTGAGGGAGGGAGGAGAGAGAGAACAAGATTAGTCGACATCCCTCACATTATACTTCCCATCTCTGTTTACTCTGTTGGTGTAAACTACTTATACTGTACATAAATATGCCTAGATAAATATCTCTAAATTCATAGCAGTTTCATGGCACCAGTATTGATAATTTAACTGTATCCAATGGCACAGAGTGCTGCCAAGTGGTTTTGAATGTCCAGGTTGGAGTCTGTTGACTCAGTGACTTACTTCCCAACCTCTCCATAGCTGTCCAAGGCTGATGTCATAGAAACCACACATATCACCAGTGGAGACCCTGGGAGAAGAGAGGACATGTTAGTTACCAGATAAAAATATATCACACACATCATGACATCTCTAGCATTACATTGTTCAGTATATGCTTCCTTATACAGTATTGAGTATGAGATGAAAGTTAGCGAGACCGACAGTAGAGGACACCGGATGTTTTTTTTATGAGAGATTTCTGAGGTATTTTTTCATTGTTAATTTCCACCAACATGGTTCTAGTCTTGGTCATGTTTTCATCTGTTTTAATGAGTTGCTAAATCCACAGAGATTTACAGACTTCCCCAGCACAGAACAATTAAACTGTTACGGTAAAAGAGGAAATTAAGAATAAAGGGTCAGAAGCCTGTTTTCACTGCTAATAACAGGAGCTGCAAATTACTTAGATGTCCTAACAGCTACAATTCCAGCAGCAGGACACATCTGCACTACTTAATTTGCTGTTGGCCACAAATCGCAGCATTACTTCGGCCAACAACATAGGAAATGATACAAATTTGATCTTATTTCTAATAATCACTCCAGCATGTGGAGGAGGCCCAGTGTTCCCAGACAGCTAAAAGAAACGCACGCCACACGCACACACGCAAGCACACACACACACACACACACACAAACACACACGCACCCACATTCTCCTGTCTGTCTGTCCACTCTGGCCAACAGAGACCTGGGAAGTCTGAAGGCCAAACTAGAGGTCTGCTAAAACCAGACCTAAAAGGTCAACATTTTAATTGTGGGAAACGTTGTTCATGATCAGTCTTTTGAAGCGCAGCATATTGTTGCATGTAGCTGCAGGTGTACGTGGAAAACAGATTGATCCAGTTTGAGAGGAATAAAAGCACGTGGATCATTAAGACATTTGTGCCTAAAAAGGACCATTAAAACAGTTACAAGACGTACCCCAGCCAATCCCATAGTAGTAGAAATGCTTGCTGCCCTCGGAGCCGAAAACCTTGATGACCATGCTGTAGAGGTGCAGGCCCTCCACCAGCATCCAGGCAAATGCACTCAGGAAGAAGAAGTGGAGCAGCACAGCCATCACCTTACAGAGCAGCTGGGAGGAGAGAGGTTAAAACTAGGGCACAGGGTGCATCATTATCTATGTCGGCACGCTCTGCCTCCTCTTCTTCATCATCACCATACAGTAAGTGCAAATCACTTCCTGGTTCTAGCCAATGTGATACTCTGACTTCGGTTATGAGGTGCTTACCGTGCCTGGGTCAAAGCGGAAGCTGATGAGCAGCAGGATCTGGGCCACCAGGATTGCAAAGGACAGGTTGGCATGGATGTGGTAGCGTTGGTTACGGATAGTGCTCACTGACCTGCAAGGCCAGACACAAATAAAAACATTGAATACTACAAGAAATGTATAAAATACATTTTATATAACATTTAATCATAATGGGGCGAATACCACTCATAAAGAGCATGTGTGGCACACAGCACATGTGAGGTGCTTTGATACGTTTATTTTGATTGAGTCAGTGAACAATAAAGATGGAGGGATACTCACGACAAGATTGCAAATGTCACCAGTGTGATGGTCAGACAGAAGATAGAAATGGAGCAGCCAATGTAACTGATGGTTGATAGCACCACCTGGTGGGCCTTGATTAGCTGTGCAAAGGTGAGAATCATCACAATTCAGTAAAACATTCCAGACACAAGTTTGATGTTTAGATTCATGTTAGGGCTGATTCATTTCAAAAGGATACAGACTAGAAGATATTGCATTGAACACATTACTAGAGAAAGAATGTAAAGCTGAACTGAGAAGAGCATTAAACCAAAGTAGTGATTCTCTAGTAGGGACACAGTGTTTGAACTGAGCTGAGCTTCACTATGAACCAACACTGCCCTCTGTGGGATGTTTATGGTAAGTAGCCAAGTTTGTGGTCATACACACATCCTTAAAAACGTAGGTGCTGGGCTAATAAAGAAACGGAGGGGGCGAGGTGAAGGTAGCCAGAAACGGACGGTTGTTTTGCGACAATGTTTCAATGAAAATACATGCTTGTTTAGGTTAACATCTTCTGACTTTCTGGCGGAAGGATGCACTGTTGAGCGCTACATCCCGAGGTGTTTGTGCTGATTGTACGGAGATGGTGACAGCCGATTAAATGGCGTCCCTATACAAGGCAAGAATTAGATGTATGTCAGGAGAAGTGCAGTACTATCATAAGGAGAGTTATACATGGAATACGGAGGAGGAATGGAGGGGAAAAGAGAGGCAGAGGAGGTCTAAGAGAGAGAGGGAGGAAGAGGGTGAGCTTGAGTCAGTTAAAAATGGTGGAAAAAAGGGAGATGGTTTGTTAAAGAAGAATGATAGAAAGTGTAAGCAGAGTGAGTTGAAGACAGGAGGAGAAATGGAAGTGAATGAGGGCGAAGTATCGGAGGTGGTAGGTGTGGTGAAGTTCTCTGAGCCCGAGGCTTGCACCGAGGGTCAGGATAAAGATGAGTCTGTGACAGTAGGAGTGAAGTTTTTGGAAAAAGTGGACCCTTGCCTTTTGGCTGATCCATTTGTGGTTTCAGGGTGGGTGAAAACAGAGTTGGGTGCTGTGGAATCGGTGAGGGTAACCCGAAGTGGTCTTGTGATAATTGTTTGTGTTTCTGCTGATCAGAGGGAGCAGGCGCTCCATGTTAAACGAATGGAGGCAAGAGATGTGAATTATTTTGCTCTCAAGAAAAGGGTGCCATTGAAAGGAGTAATTAGTGGGGAATCGGTAAATGTGAAAGCTGACCAACTGAAGGGGAAGATTCCCGGTGTTTGTGATGCTCGTCATTTGGTGCGACGCAGACAGGGTGGTGTGAGTGGAGAAACAGAGTCATTGTCTGTTCTTTTGAGTTTTGATGTTGAGTCTTTGCCCGACAAAGTGATGTTAGGATATAAGTTATCCTGTACGAGCTTTTGTGCTGAATATATTACGTTGTTAAAGGTGTCAAGCTTATGGGCATGTGGCAGCAGTGTGTAGGAGGGAGGTTCCTAGGTGTGAGAAGTGTGCAGAAGGGCATGAGACAAAGGAATGTGTAGCAAAGTAGTGGTATGTGTTAATTGTAGGGGTGCCCATAGGGCTGGGGATCAGAAATGTCCCATGCGAGAGAGGCAGGTTGAGGTTTCCAGGGTTAGAGTAGTGCAGAAGTTGTTATATGCTGACGCAGTGAAGAAAGTAGAGGAAGATGGTTCAAGGGGGAGGGATCCTGAGAGGAGTGGTGTGAGTAGTAGATCTGTACCAGAACAGAGGGATAAACCAACAAGTGATATATGTTTCAGTAAGATTGGGTTTTTGGCATTTATAGCAATGGTTATCAACTGTACTGCAGGGATGGAATGTAAGTCGCAGAAAATAGAGGTTGTGGTGGCAGCTGCAGAGAGGTATTTGGGTGTGCGAGATTTGACATCAGAAGAATTACAGGGTTTGTTAAGTGGCGGTATCCCATCCTTTTAGGCTGTTGGGCTGAAGTAGGACTAAATATATTTAAATAGTTAAGTATGGTATTTATTATTATTTGTTATGTTTTGTGAGTGTAGTGTTAGATGGTAGGGTATTATTTTTATTATTATTATTTGTAATTGTATTTGTTATTATTATAATTTTTAAAGCAAAGTATAAGGGAGTTATACTCCAGTCTAGTAGGTGGCGGTAATGCAACATTTATTGGATGCCAACCGCCTTTAAACCTCATCAAAGAAGAAGTAATAAATAATACTTGTGAAGAACAGGAAAGCCTGCACACTGTTTATGCTCCCAATTCATCCCTTTATTGACAAAGTTTAGATCCGAAATGGATCTTTTTCAGGTCAAAAAGACGGAGCGCTGTTATACACATTTCACCTCACATGACCATTACGCACATGACGCATGGTGTGGAAACAATTCAATTAACATTTGCGCATAGTCAATCATAATTAATCACAGTGGTACATATGGTCATACAGGAATATATACATACAAATCGGTCCGTGTTATAACCTAGGCAAAGGTAATAAAGATTACGTTGGAAAGTTTTGGAATACCATATGACCATTACGCGCAGGATGCCCGGTGGCTATAGATATACAGTTGAAGTCGGAAGTTTACATACACCTTAGCCAAATACATTTAAACTCAGTTTTTCCACAATTCCTGACATTTAATCCTAGTTAAAATTCCTTGTCTTAGGTCAGTTAGGATCACCACTTTATTTTAAGAATGTGAAATGTCAGAATAATAGTAGAGAGAATTATTTATTTCAGCTTTTATTTCTTTCATCACATTCCCAGTGGGTCAGAAGTTTACATACACTCAATTAGTATTTGGTAGCATTGCCTTTAAATTGTTTAACTTGGGTCAAACGTTTCAGGTAGCCTTCCACAAGCTTCCCACAATAAGTTGGGTGAATTTTGGCCCATTCCTCCTGACAGAGCAGGTGTAACTGAATCAGGTTTGTAGGCCTCCTTGCTCGCACACGCTTTTCAGTTCTGCCCACACATTTTCTATAGGATTGAGGTCAGGGCTTTGTGATGGCCACTCCAATACCTTGACTTTGTTGTCCTTAAGCCATTTTGCCACAACTTTGGAAGTATGCTTGGGGTCATTGTCCATTTGGAAGACCCATTTGCGACCAAGCTTTAACTTCCTGACTGATGTCTTGAGATGTTACTTCAATATATCCACATAATTTTCCTCCTCATGATGCCATCTATTTTGTGAAGTGCACCAGTCCCTCCTGCAGCAAAGCACCCCCACAGCATGATGCTGCCACCCCCGTGCTTCACGCTTGGGATGGTGTTCTTCGGCTTGCAAGTTCCCCCCCATTTTTCCTCCAAGCATAATGATGGTCATTATGGCCAAACAGTTCTATTTTTGTTTCATCAGATGGGAGGACATTTCTCCAAAAAGTACGATGTTAGTCCCCATGTGCAGTTGCAAACCGTAGTCTGGCTTTTTTATGACGGTTTTGGAGCAGTGGCTTCTTCCTTGCTGAGCGGCCTTTCAGGTTATGTCGATATAGGACTCGTTTTACTGTGGATATAGATACTTTTGTACCTGTTTCCTCCAGCATCTTCACAAGGTCCTTTGCTGTTGTTCTCGCACCAAGCCAGTGGTGCGCGTCGCCAGCCCGGCCCGGCCTGTTCCTGCGCCTCGCACCAAGACAGTGGTGCGCGTCGCCAGCCCGGCCTGTTCCTGCTCCCTGCACCAAGCCAGTGGTGCGCGTCGCCAGCCCGGCCCGGCCTGTACCTGCTCCTCGCACCAAACCAGTGGTGCGCGTCGCCAGTCCGGCACGGCCCGTGCCCGTTCCACCGGTACCTGGTCCGGCACCGGTCAGCTGCTCCACTCCGGAGCCAGAGCAGTCTGCTCCACCGGTGCCTGATCCAGTTCCGGTCAGCTGTTCCACTCCGGAGCCAGAGCAGTCCGCTCCGCCGGTGCCTGATCCAGCTCCGGTCAGCTGTTCCACTCCGGAGCCAGAGCAGTCCGCTCCGCCGGTGCCTGATCCAGCTCCGGTCAGCTGCTCCACTCCAGAGCCAGAGCAGTCCGCTCCACCGGTGCCTGAACCAGCTCCGGTCAGCTGCGCCACTCCGGAGCCAGAGCAGTCCGCTCCACCGGTGCCTGATCCAGCTCCAGTCAGCGGCTCCTCTCCGGAGCCAGAGCAGTCCGCTCCACCGGTGCCTAGTCCAGCTCCGGTCAGCGGCTCAAGTCCAGACCATGACGTCAGCCCCTCTCCAGGTTCGGGGTCTCCCACACCAGGGTCCAGACAGGGCCTGGCGTATCGTGGGAGGAAGGAGAGGGGAAGCAATGCGCCGAGGTCTAGACCAGACCAGGGGCGCAACAGGGAGGCGAAGAGTGAGAGGTCGTCACGCCCTGAGCCGGATCCGCCTCCGAGGCGGAATGGCCACCCGGCCCCTACCCTGTTATGTTTATGTTGTGCGGTCGGAGTCCGCACCTTTGGGGGGGGGGGTACTGTCACGCCCTGACTCAGGGGACGCTTATATGTTGAGTCAGGGTGTGTATATTCCTTGTTGTGCTTGTTCTATGTTATAGGATCTAGTAGGTCTAGATCTATGTTGGCCGGTGTGGACAATACTTAGGCAGCCTATTGGCACTAGTAGGTTGTTGGATCTTGTTCCGTGTGAGGTTTGTTGTGTGTTACCTTTGGACGTCACGTTTCGTTGGTTTATTGTTTTGTCGTTGTTTATTACGTTTAAAATAAACATGTATGCATATCACGCTGTGCCTTGGTCTGACCCGTCTATGAACGAACGTGACAAATAATTTGATATTAATGAGATGGGCGCATGTTGTAGTTACAGAAAATCTAATACATACAAATGTACAAAATGACTAAGTGGAGACCTGGATGACAAGACAAATCAACGTAACATATTCGTGTAATAAATGGTCTGATATCAAACTCTTGGTTCAGAACTTCAGGAGACATGGTGGACAAACGGTGAATCCAATACAATTCTCTTCTCAGTAGTAGATTATCAGTATCTCCCCCCTCCTAGGAGCCTTAACATGTTCGATACCAATGTATCTCAGAGAGCTGATTTTGTGACAAGCCTCCATGAAATGTGCAGCCACAGGTTTTGTTTTTTATCACGAGTCCTGATATTACTCCTGTGTTCTGCTATCCTTGTTTTCAGAGCTCATTTCATTTTTCCTACATAGCATAGACCACAAATACACTTGATCAGGTATACAATTATTTTTGTAAAGTTACACTGGGTACATCAGCCACATCTATATTTGCTGTCCAGCACATTGTCTAGGAAGGTGCTACGTGGCACGGGTGGAAGATCAGACCTCACCACCATTTGACTGATGTTGGGGGCGCGTCTGAAGACTACCCGCGGAGTATTTTCCAGTTGTGGGTCAGTGCTCAAGATGTGACAGTGTTTTTTTAATGATATGGTCATACTGTTTGCCAAGTGGGGAGTATTGAAGGAAGCATTTGACTAGTTGGTAAGGGAGGCGGGGTGGTTTGGGAGTGAGGCTGTCATCCTGGGTCATAGTAACGGTCCTGTGCGTCATGCAGCCATTCCTCTGTCTGAAGCGCTCATCCAGACGTGCGTTTGTTTGTCATAGTCACTCTGTGTACTACAGATCCTGCGTTTGCGACTGTATTGGCTGATAGGGAGGCTCTTTTTCAGTGGTGTAGGGTGGAAGCTATCTCCGCGAAACAGGGACTTCCTGTCTGTCGGAATCCTGTATAGGTCCATGGTAAAATCACCCCCCTAAAACCCAGTGTGGTGTCACCCCCTGCATATGTACGCAATTCCATGATTAACACCCTTAAGGCAATGGACAATATTGATGGGGGGATGCTTATGGCTTGCTTTGATGTTGAAACCATGTATACAAACAGGGGGGCGATACTGATAATCTATTACTGAGAAGAGATTTGTATTGGATTCACCGTTTGTCAACCATGTCTCCTAATGGTCTGAATACGTTACGTTGATTTGTCTTGCCTACCAGGTTTCCACTTGGTCATTTTGTACATACAGTGAGGGAAAAAAGTATTTGATCCCCTGCTGATTTTGTACATTTGCCCACTGACAAAGAAATTATAAGTCTATAATTTTAATGGTAGGTTTATTTGAACCGTGAGAGACAGAATAACAACAACAAAAACCAGAAAAACCCATGTCAAAAATGTTATACATTGATTTGCATTTTAATGAGGGAAATAAGTATTTGACCCCCTCTCAATCAGAAAGATTTCTGGCTCCCAGGTGTCTCAGAGGAGAACTGGGTGAAAGTGTTGTGGTCAGATGAGAACAAAATCGAGCTCTTTGGCATCAACTCAACTTGCCGTGTTAGGAGGAGGAGGAATGCTGCCTATGACCCCAAGAACACTATCCCCACCGTCAAACATGGAGGTGGAAACATTATGCTTTGGGGGTGTTTTTCTGCTAAGGGGACAGGACAACTTCACCGCATCAAAGGGACGATGGACGGGGCCATGTACCGTCAAATCTTGGGTGAGAACCTCCTTCCCTCAGCCAGGGAACAAAATCCCTCCTGAGATGTGTGCAAACCTGGTGGCCAACTACAAGAAACGTCTGACCTCTGTGATTGCCAACAAGGGTTTTGCCACCAAGTACAAAGTCATGTTTTGGAGAGGGGTCAAATACTTATTTCCCTCATTAAAATGCAAATCAATTTATAACATTTTTGTGTTTTTCTGGATTTTTTTGTTGTTATTCTGTCTCTCACTGTTCAAATAAACCTACCATTAAAATTATAGACTGATCATGTCTTTGTCAGTGGGCAAACGTACAAAATCAGCAGGGGATCAAATACTTTTTTCCCTCACTGTATGTCTATATTTGAGTTTCTGTAACTACTACATGTTCCCATCTCAATGATATGAAATTATTAGAGGTACACAAATTGTTTTCGAAATAGGTCACTAATTATACTGAAGAAAATATAAATGCAACATGCAACAATTTCAAAGATTTTACAGAGTTACTTTTCATATAAGGAAATCAGTCAATTGAAATAAATTCATTAATCTATGGATTTCACATAACTGGGCAGTGGCATAGCCATGGGTGGGACTGGGTGGGCCAGGCACACCCACTGGGGAGCCATGCCCAGCCAATCAGAATGAGGTTTCCCCACAAAAGGGCTTTATTACAGACAGAAATACTCCTCAGCATCCCCCCTCCTCAGACGAGCTGCAGGTGACGAAGCCAGATGTGGAGGTCCTGGGCTGGCATGGTTACATGTGGTCTGCGGTTGTGAGGCCAGTTGGATGTACTGCCAAATTCTCGAAAATGACGTTGGAGGCGGCTTATGGTAGAGAAATAAACATGAAATTCTCTGGCAACAGTTATGTTGGACATTGCTGCAGTCAGCATGCCAATTGCACACTCCCTCAAAACTTGAGACATCTGTGGCATTGTGTCTTGTGACCAAACTTCACATTTTAGAGTGGTCTTTCATTGTCCCCAGCACAAAGTGCACCTGTGTAATGATCATGCTGTTTAATCAGCTACTTTATATGCCACACCTGTCAGGTGGGTGGATTATCTTGGCAAAGGAGAAATGCTCACTAACAGGGATGTAAACAAATGTGTGGACAAAATGAGAGAAATAAGCTTTTTTTTGCGTATGGAACATTTCTGGGATCTTTTATTTCAGCTCAGGAAACATGGGACCAAATACTTTACATATTGTGTTCATATTTTTGTTCAGTATACACTACCAGTCAAAAGTTTGGACACACCTACTCATTCAAGGGTTTTTCTTTATTTTTACTATTTTTTACATTGTAGAATAATAGTGAAGACATCAAAACTATGAACTAACACATATGGAATCATGTAGTAACCAAAAAAGTGTTAAACAAATCAAAATATATTTTATATTTGAGATTCTTCAAATAGCCACCCTTTGCCTTGATGACAGCTTTGCACACTCTTGGAATGCTCTCAACCAGCTTCATGAGGTAGTCACCTGGAATGCATTTTAATTAACAGCTGTGCCTTCTTAAAAGTTCATTTGTGGAATTTCTTTCCCTCTTAATACATTTGAGCCAATCAGTTGTGTTGTGACAAGGTAGGGGGGTATACAGAAGATAGCCCTATTTGGTAAAAGACCAAGTCCATATTATGGCAAGAACAGCTCAAATAAGCAAAGAGAAAAGACAGTCTATCATTACTTTAAGACATGAAGGTCAGTCAATACGGAACATTTCAAGAACTTTAAAAGTTTCTTCAAGTGCAGTCAAAAAAACCATCAAGCGCTATGATGAAACTGGCTCTCATGAGGACCGCCACAGGAATGGAAGACCCAGAGTTACCTCTGCTGCAGAGGATAAGTTCATTAGAGTTACCAGCCTCAGAAATTGCAGCCCAAATAAATGCTTCACAGAGTTTAAGTCACAGACACACCTCAACATCAACTGTTCAGAGGGGACTGTGTGAATCAGGCCTTCATGGTCGAATTGCTGCACGGAAACCACTACTAAAGGACACCAATAATAAGAAGAGACCTGCTTGGGCCAAGAAACATGAGCAATGGACATTAGACCGGTGGAAATGTGTACTTTGGTCTGGAGTCCAAATTTGAGATTTTTGGTTCCAACCGGCGTGTCTTTGTGAGACGCGGTGTGGGTGAACGGATGATCTCCGCATGTGTAGTTCCCACCGTAAAGCATGGAGGAGGAGGTGTTATGGTGTGGGGGTGTTTTGCTGGTGGCACTGGCTGTGATTGATTTACAATTCAAGGCACACTTAACCAGCATGGTTACCACAGCATTCTGCAGCGATACGCCATCCCATCTGGTTTGGGCATAGTGGGACTATCATTTGTTTTTCAACAGGACAATGACCCAACACACCTCCAGGCTGTGTAAGGGCTATTTTACCAAAAAGGAGAGTGATGGCGTGCTGCATCAGATGACCTGGCCTCCACCATCCCCCGACCTCAACCCAATTGAGATGGTTTGGGATAAGTCGGACGGCAGAGTGAAGGAAAAGCAGCCAACAAGTGCTCAGCATATGTGGGAACTCCTTCAAGACTGTTGGAAAAGAATTCCAGGTGAAGCTGGTTGAGAGAATGCCAAGAGTTTGCAAAGCTGTCATCAAGGCAAAGGGTGGCTTTTTGAAGAATCTCAAATATAAAATATATATTTGTATTTGTTTAACACTTTTCTGGTTACTACATGATTCCATATGTGTTATTTCATAATTTTGATGTCTTCACTATTATTCTACAATGTAGAAAATAGTAAAAATAAAGAAAAACCTTGAATGAGTAGGTGTGTCCAAACTTTTGACTGGTACTGTATATCTAAGGCCACTGCGCGTCCTGGGTGTAATGGTCATATGGGTGGGTATTCCAACAGTTTCCAACGTAATCTTTTTTACTGTTGCCTAGTTTTTAACCAATTTAACAGATTTGTATGTACAGTATACAATCCTATATGACCATACAGTGGGGAGAAAAAGTATTTAGTCAGCCACCAATTGTGCAAGTTCTCCCACTTAAAAAGATGAGAGAGGCCTGTAATTTTCATCATAGGTACACGTCAACTATGACAGACAAAATGAAAGAAAAAAAATCCAGAAAATCACATTGTAGGATTTTTAATGAATTTATTTGCAAATTATGGTGGAAAATAAGTATTTGGTCAATAACAAAAATGTTCTCAATACTTTGTTATATACCCTTTGTTGGCAATGACACAGGTCAAACGTTTTCTGTAAGTCTTCACAAGGTTTTCACACACTGTTGCTGGTATTTTGGCCCATTCCTCCATGCAGATCTCCTCTAGAGCAGTGATGTTTTGGGGTTGTCGCTGGGCAACATAGACTTTCAACTCCCTCCAAAGATTTTCTATGGGGTTGAGATCTGGAGACTGGCTAGGCCACTCCAGGACCTTGAAATGCTTCTTACGAAGCCACTCCTTCGTTGCCCGGGCGGTGTGTTTGGGATCATTGTCATGCTGAAAGACCCAGCCACGTTTCATCTTAAATGCCCTTGCTGATGGAAGGAGGTTTTCACTCAAAATCTCACGATACATGGCCCCATTCATTCTTTCCTTTACACGGATCAGTCGTCCTGGTCCCTTTGCAGAAAAACAGCCCCAAAGCATGATGTTTCCACCCCCATGCTACACAGTAGGTATGGTGTTCTTTGGATGCAACTCAGCATTCTTTGTCCTCCAAACACGACGAGTTGAGTTTTTACCAATAAGTTCTATTTTGGTTTCATCTGCCCATATGACATTCTCCCAATCCTCTTCTGGATCATCCAAATGCACTCTAGCAAACTTCAGATGAGCCTGGACATGTACTGGCTTAAGCAGGGGGACACGTCTGGCACTGCAGGATTTGAGTCCCTGGCGGCGTAGTGTGTTACTGATGGTAGGCTTTGTTACTTTGGTCCCAGCTCTCTGCAGGTCATTCACTAGGTCCCCCCGTGTGGTTCTGGGATTTTTGCTCACCGTTCTTGTGATCATTTTGACCCCACGGGGTGAGATCTTGCGTGGAGCCCCAGATCGAGGGAGATTATCAGTGGTGTTGTATGTCTTCCATTTCCTAATAATTGCTCCCACAGTTGATTTCTTCAAACCAAGCTGCTTACCTATTGCAGATTCAGTCTTCCCAGCCTGGTGCAGGTCTACAATTTTGTTTATGGTGTCCTTTGACAGCTCTTTGGTCTTGGCCATAGTGGAGTTTGGAGTGTGACTGTTTGAGGTTGTGGACAGGTGTCTTTTATACTGATAACAAGTTCAAACAGGTGCCATTAATACAGGTAACGAGTGGAGGACAGAGGAGCCTCTTAAAGAAGAAGTTACAGGTCTGTGAGAGCCAGAAATCTTGCTTGTTTGTAGGTGACCAAATACTTATTTTCCACCATAATTTGCAAATAAATTCATTAAAAATCCTACAATGTGATTTTCTGGATTTTTTCCCCTCAATTTGTCTGTCATAGTTGACGTGTACATATGATGAAAATTACAGGCCTCTCTCATCTTTTTAAGTGGTAGAACTTGCACAATTGGTGGCTGACTAAATAATTTTCCCCCCACTGTATGTACCTCTGTGATTAATTATGATTGACAATGCGCAAAAGTGAATTTAATTGTTTTCACACCCACCATGCGTCATGTGCGTAATGGTCATATGAGGTGAAATGTGTATATTTTGGGATGTGAGAACTCGAAGATCCGTTTCGGTCTAAATGTTGTAAAAAAAAAAGCTGTGAATTCGGAGAAAAAACAGTGTGCAGGCCTTCCTGTTCTTTACATGTTCATGGTAAGTCACATAGTTACTGTCACGGCCGTCTACGGAAGGAGTGGACCAAAGCGCAGCGTTTGTAGCGAACATGACTTTATTAAAGTTAAAGTGCACGAACGAGAAAACAATAAACAATGACGGATAGTGAAGTCCTCAGTACACAGACTGAAACATGGAACAAAAACCCACAACCCTAAGGTGAACATTGACAGTTTAAATATGGCTCCCAATCAGAGATAACGAGCTGACAGCTGACACTCGTTACCTCCGATTGGGAGTCACCTGACGAGACAAGACCCTACAACCAAAACCAAACACAACCAAATGAACACACCCTATACCCAACACAACCAAATGAATACACCCTGGCTCAAACTACACAGTCCCGGAGCCAGAGCGTGACAGTACCCCCCCCTAAAGGCGCGGACTCCGACCGCGCCTACACCCCAAAATAGGGGAGGCCTGGGTGGGTGTTGCTCCTCGGAGGCGGCTCCGGCTTCGGGCTTGACCACCACCCCACTTCACTCCCCCCGTAGTGCCCCCGGTCCGATCTGACCCAGCTTGCTGGATCAGGACCTCCGACGCGCACCCCTGGCTTGGCGCGTGAGGTAGGAATGGACCGGAACTGGCAGACGATACGCACCCTTTGACTGGTGCGTGGAGCCGGAACAGGCCTCACCAGGCTGAGGACTCGCATCCCTGGCTTGGTGCGAGTAGCAGGAATGGGCTGGATCAGGCTGACGGCTCGCACCCTTGGCTTGGTGCGAGTAGCAGGGACGAGCTGAACCAGGCTGACGACTCGCACCCTTGGCTTGGTGCGAGTAGCAGGAACGGGCTGGACCAGGCCGACGACTCGTACCCCTGGCTTGGTGCGAGTAGCAGGAACGGGCTGGACCAGGCTGACGACTCGCACCCTTGGCTTGGTGCGAGTGGCAGGAACAGGCCGGACCGGGCTGGCGACGCGCACCGTAGGTTTGGTGCGAGTGGCAGGAACAGGCCGGGTCGGGCTGGCGACGCGCACCGTAGACTTGGTGCGAGTGGCAGGAACAGGCCGGACCGGGCTGGCGACGCGCACCGTAGGTTTGGTGCGAGTGGCAGGAACAGGCCGGGTCGGGCTGGCGACGCGCACCGTACACTTGGTGCGGGTGGCAGGAACAGGCCGGACAGGGCTGGCGACGCGCACCGTAGGTTTGGTGCGAGTGGCAGGAACAGGCCGGGTCGGGCTGGCGACGCGCACCGTAGACTTGGTGCGGGTGGCAGGAACAGGCCGGGCTGGGCTGGCGACGCACACCGTAGGCTTCGTACGTGGAGCAGGAACAGGCCGGGCTGGGCTGGCGACGCACACCGTAGGCTCTGTGCGTTGAGCAGGAACAGGCCGGGCTGGGCTGGCGACGCACACCTTAGGCTTAGTACGTGGAGCAGGAACAGGCCGGGCTGGGCTGGCGACGCACACCGTAGGCTTTGTGCGTTGAGCAGGAACAGGCCGGGCTGGGCTGGCCACGCACACCGTAGGCTTCGTACGTGGAGCAGGAACAGGCCGGGCTGGGCTGGCGACGCACACCTTAGGCTTAGTACGTGGAGCAGGAACAGGTCGGGCTGGGCTGGCCACGCACACCGTAGGCTTTGTACGTGGAACAGGAACCGGCCGGGCTGGACTGGCGACGCACACCGTGGGCTTGATGCGTGGAGTAGGAACAGGTCGGGCTGGGCTGGCCACGCACACCGTAGGCTTTGTACGTGGAACAGGAACCGGCCGGGCTGGACTGGCGACGCACACCGTGGGCTTGATGCGTGGAGTAGGAACAGGCCGGTCCGTACTGGGAACACACACCACTGGCCTTAACCGGGGATCAGGAACGGGCCGGACCGGACTGGTAACACACCTCAGTCTCTTACGCCGTGCCTCAACTACTTCCCTCCCTCTACTCGCCAATGGCTCCCGTAATCCGGTAGCCTTCTCTCCACGTCTCCCTGTGGCAGCCTCCTGCTGCCCAGCCGCCCAAGCCATGTGCCCCCCCCCAAAAAACTTTTTGGGGTTGCCTCTCGTCCCTCCGACGATGGCCCTGCTGACGCCGTTGCTCCTCTCTCGCCAGGGCCTTGATCCTCCCCCAAGGTCCCTTGCCCCCGAGCATGTCCTCCCAGGACCACGATTTGCCCACCTGGGCCATCGCCAGCCTCTCGATCTCCTTACCCGGCGCTTCCTCCCATGTCCAGTCTCCTTGCTCCTGGACACGCTGCTTGGTCCTTTTTTGGTGGGTTTTTCTGTCACGGCCGTCTACGGAAGGAGTGGACCAAAGCGCAGCGTTTGTAGCGAACATGACTTTATTAAAGTTAAAGTGCACGAACGAGAAAACAATAAACAATGACGGATAGTGAAGTCCTCAGTACACAGACTGAAACATGGAACAAAAACCCACAACCCTAAGGTGAACATTGACAGTTTAAATATGGCTCCCAATCAGAGATAACGAGCCGACAGCTGACACTCGTTACCTCCGATTGGGAGTCACCTGACGAGACAAGACCCTACAACCAAAACCAAACACAACCAAATGAACACACCCTATACCCAACACAACCAAATGAATACACCCTGGCTCAAACTACACAGTCCCGGAGCCAGAGCGTGACAGTTACATTTCAAAATAAACTTCAGACATTCAGAAGATCTTGCCCATACTCCTGATCATGCCACTCTTTTGGATGTAATTGTATTGCTTTTATTGCATGGCTTGCCTCCATGGCAGGAAGTTACTTCAATATGTCTGACCTCCTCAGTGCTTAGAGTCCTGTCCAACATCCCTGGCCAGTGCCAGTGCAAGCCAATAGAATGGTGTGATGTCGAGTGCTGTGCTTTAACAGGGAGCAGTGACCCTCATTACTAGTGTTCTCACTGGAGGACCTCTGAGCTGGACTGGACAAGGTAACACTCTGTCAACATTTTAAAGCTGCTGTGGCATGGTAAAATAATACCCCTGACCAGAATCTGAATGAGGTCCACTCTCAAACTATGCTGCTGCACATACAGTGCCTTGCAAAAGTATTCACCCCCCTTGGCGTTTTTCCTATTTTGTTGCATTACAACCTGTAACTTAAATAGATTTTTATTTGGATTTCATGTAATGGACATACACAAAATAGTCCAAATTGGTGAAGTGAAATGAAAAAAATAACTTGTTTCAAAAGATTCTCAAAAATAAATTACAGAAAAGTGGTGCGTGCATATGTATTCACCCCCTTTGCTATGAAGCCCCTAAATAAGATCTGGTGCAACCAATTACCTTCAGAAGTCACATAATGAGTTAAATAAAGTCCACCTGTGTGCAATCTAAGTGTCACATGATCTGCCACATGATCTCAGTATACATACACCTGTTCTAAAAGGCCCCACAGTCTGCAACATCACTAAGCAAGGGGCAAAACCAAGCAAGCGGCACCATGAAGACCAAGGAGCTCTCCAAACAGGTCAGGGACAAAGTTGTGGAGAAGTACAGATCAGGGTTGGGTTATAAAAAATATCTGAAACTTTGAACATCCCACGGAGCACCATTAAATTCATTATTAAAATATGGAAAGAATATGGCACCACAACAAACCTGCCAAGAGAGGGCCGCCCACCAAAACACATGGACCAGGCAAGGAGGGCATTAATCAGATAGGCAACAAAGAGACCAAAGATAACCCTGGAGGAACTGCAAAGCTCCACAGCGGAGATTGGAATATCTGTCCATAGGACCACTTTTAAGCCGTACACTCCACAGAGCTGGGCTTTACGGAAGAGTGGCCAGAAAAAAGCCATTGCTTAAAGAAAAAAATAAACACGTTTGGTGTTCGCCAAAAGGTATGTGGGAGACTCCCCAAACATATGGAAGAAGGTACTCTGGTCAGATTAGACTAAAATTGAGCTTTTTGGCCATCAAGGAAAACGCTATGTCTGGCGCAAACCCAACACCTCTCATCACCCCGAGAACACCATCATGCTGTGGGGATGTTTTTCATCGGCAGGGACTGGGAAACTGGTCAGAATTGAAGGAATGATGGATGGCGCTAAATACAGGGACATTCTTGAGGGAAACCTGTTTCAGTCTTCCAGAGGTTTGAGTCTGGGACTGAGGTTCACCTTCCAGCAGGACAATGACCCTAAGCATACTGCTAAAGCAGCACTCGAGTGGTTTAAGGGGAAACATTTAAATGTATTGGGATGGCCTAGTCAAAGCCCAGACCTCAATCCAATTGAGAATCTGTGGTATGACTTAAAGATTGCTGTACACCAGCGGAACCCATCGAACTTGAAGGAGCTGGAGCAGTTTTGCCTTGAAGAATGGCCAAAAATCCCAGTGGCTAGATGTGCCAAGCTTATAGAGACATACCCCAAGAGACTTGCAGCTGTAATTGCTGCAAAAGGTGGCTCTACAAAGTATTGACTTTGGGGAGGTGAATAGTTATGCACGCTCAAGTTTTCAGTTTTTTTGTATTTTTCTTGTTTGTTTCACAATAAAACATATTTTGCATCTTCAAAGTGGTAGGCATGTTGTGTAAATCAAATGATACAAACCCCCCAAAAATCCATTTTAATTCCAGGTTGTAAGGCAACAAAATAGGAAAAATGCCAAGGGCGGTGAATACTTTCGCAAGCCACTGTATGTCCTGTCCTTGACAATTGTATATCAAGGATGATTCCCCTTTTCTCTTTCTCTCTCTCTCTATGTGTGTGTGTGTGTGTGTGTGTGTGTGTGTGCCTAGTTACAGGTAACTGCCAAAATAATGGAAACACTTAAATGTGGGATACAAAGTACTCTATATTGAAAGCAGGTGCTTCCACAGTGGCGTGGTTCATGAGTTAATTAAGCAATTAACATCCCATCATGCTTAGGGTCATTTATATTTTTGACATTATTTTGGCTACCATGGCTATGCCCCCATATGATGACAATTCCCCCATCCACAGGGCACGAGTGGTCACTGAATGGTTTGATGAGCATGAAAAAGATTTAAACCATATGCCATGACCGTATCAGTCACCAAATCTCAACCAAATTGAACACTTATGGGAGATTCTGCAGTGGCGCCGAAGACAGCGTATTCCACCACCATCAACAAAACACCAAATTATGGAATTTCTCATGGAGGAATGGTGTCGCATCCCTCCAATATAGTTCCAGATACTTGTAGAATCTATGCCAATGGCGCATTGAAGCTTTTCTGGCTCATGGTGGCCCAACGCCCTATCAAGACACTTTATGTTGGTGTTTCCCTTATTTTGGCAGTTACATGTATATGAGCGTGTGTGTGGTGTACGGCGTGTTGGTGTTTTTTTTAGCTGAGGTTATTTCCAGACATTGAGGTTTAATTCTCCATTAACTGCAGCATGTGCCTTGTCATTTGGACAGTGGAGCAGTCACAGTCTTCCAGAATAGGGATGCGTGGGATGTTCCCATCCAGCTGAGGGATAAGGCTGCTGCCCACTAATTAGAGAGTGACTGGAGGAAAGTATAGCATCAAGGAAACGACTGCTTCAATACATTACTGAGCAACGCAACAAAAATGATGTTTTTCCTTTTCTATTTTGGGAATCTATTCAAGATGGACGGTCGGTCACCACACTCACAGGGGGAATATTCCTGGCTTTTTGATAACAGAGGAGGGTTATTGTCTCTGACCTTGCCTCTATTGCCTGGAATTTTTTTATTTTTCATTTAGGAGAATACAATGCACTAATGGTGATAAACTGTGACGTGATCTTGACTGTGTTCAATAAAAGTTTGGGGTACAGGTTTATGAAGAAAGGGAGATTGTGGCCTTCATGGTATGATATTGACATATACAGTGGCTTGCGAAAGCATTTTTCCTATTTTGTTGCCTTACAACCTGGAATTAAAATTGATTTTTGGGGGGTTTGTATCATTTTATTTACACAACATGCCTACCACTTTGAAGATGCAAAATATGTTTTATTGTGAAACAAACAAGAAATAAGAAAACTTGAGCGTGCATAACTATACTTTGTAGAGCCACCTTTTGCAGCAATTACAGCTGCAAGTCTCTTGGGGTATGTCTTTATAAGCTTGGCACATCTAGCCACTGGGATTTTTGCCCATTCTTCAAGGCAAAACTGCTCCAGCTCCTTCAAGTTGGATGGGTTCCGCTGGTGTACAGCAATCTTTAAGTCATACCACAGATTCTCAATTGGATTGAGGTCTGGGCTTTGACTAGGCCATTCCAATACATTTAAATGTTTCCCCTTAAACCACTTGAGTGTTGCTTTAGCAGTATGTTAGTTGGGTTTGCGCCAGACATAGCGTTTTCCTTGATGGCCAAAAAGCTCAATTTTAGTCTAATCTGACCAGAGTACCTTCTTCCATATGTTTGGGGAGTCTCCCACATGCCTTTTGGCGAACACCAAACGTGTTTGTTTATTTTTTTCTTTAAGCAATGGCTTTTTTCTTGCCACTCTTCTGTAAAGCCCAGCTCTGTGGAGCCCACTCTTTTGGTGGGCGGCCCTCTCTTGGCAGGTTTGTTGTGGTGCCATATTCTTTCCATATTTTAATAATGGATTTAATGGTGCTCCGTGGGATGTTCAAAGTTTCAGATATTTTTTATAACCCAACCCTGATCTGTACTTCTCCACAACTTTGTCCCTGACCTGTTTGGAGAGCTCCTTGGTCTTCATGGTGCCGCTTGATTGGTGGTGCCCCTTGCTTAGTGGTGTTGCAGACTCTGGGGCCTTTCAGAACAGGTGTATATATACTGAGATCCCGGACACCTAGATTGCACACAGGTGGACTTTATTTAACTAATTATGTGACTTCTGAAGGTAATTGGTTGCACCAGATCTTATTTAGGAGCTTCATAGCAAAGGGGGTGAATACATATGCACGCACCACTTTTCCGTTATTTATTTTTTTCATTTCACTTCACCAATTTTGACTATTTTGTGTATGTCCATTACATGAAATCCAAATAAAAATCTATTTAAATTACAGGTTGTAATGCAACAAAATAGGAAAAACGCCAAGGGGGATGAATACTTTTGCAAGGCACTGTAGTTAGTTAAGTAGTGTGTATACATCTATTACAAAGAGGAAGGTATACACTCACCGGCCAGTTTTTTAGGTACACCCAACTAGTACCTACAAGATGTCGGAAACGTTTGTTGCGTATTGGTATCAAGGGACCTAACGTGTGCCAGGAAAATATTCCCCACACCAATACACCACTGCCACCAGCCTGTACCAGGCAGGATGGGTCCATGGACTCGTGCTGCTTACGCCAAATGCTGATTCTGTCATCATCATGATGCAACAGGAACCGGGATTCGTCGGACCACGCAATGTTTTCCCACTCCTCAATTGTCCAGTGTTGGGGATCGTGTACCCACTGGAGCCGCTTCTTTTTAGTTTTTAGCTGATAGGAGTGGAACCCGGTGTGGTCGTCTGCTGCAATAGCCCATCCGTGACAAGGATCGACAAGTTGTGTTTTCGCCCACAGGACTGCCACTGACTGGATGTTTTTTGTTTGTAGCACCATTCTCAGGAAAACCCTAGACACTGTCATGCGTGAAAAGCCCAGGACGGCAACCATTTCTGAAATACTGGATCCGGCGCGCCTGGCACCGACGATCATACCAAGTCCCTTAGGTCACTCGTTTTGCCCATTCTAACGTTCAATCGAACAGTAACTGAATGCCTCGATGCCTGTCTGCCTGCTTTATATAGCAAGCCACGGCCACGTGACTCACTGTCTGTAGGAGCGATCCGTTTCCGTGAACGGGGTGAGTGTAGCTGGCCAGTGTAGCTTGTGAATCCCTGAGCCAAACAGACTGTGGGAATAGATGGTATTTGAGGCATGGACCATTGCCTCATGTCGAGACCCAAAGAAACCACACCTAATCATGGTAGTCCGCAGCAATGCCCTGTTTAATCACTACTGAAACCAACGTTGTTACTCTGCTATGCTGAAAACTCTAGCAGAACCAGGACCTCTGGATGGGGGGAAGTTACTGTGTGGTGAACCACATACCCCTGTCCAAATACACTTACATAAATTACATACTGTGGTGCACCGATGGATAAACAAGAACAAAGAGGACACACACACATACACACAGTGAGGTTCTGCATGGGACTGCATGTTGTGGAGGAGAGGAGAGGAGAGGGGATCTTACCTCCATGGGAACCACCTGCATGAGAATGGCGAAGTTGGTGAGATGGTTACACAGACACACCGAGTATGACATGTTCCCTCCGGACCGCACACAGCCCTCATTGGACCAAACACCCTCCTTTGAACTGATGGAGGATAGACAGACGGACAGACAGATGAGACAGTCAGTCAGAGAGAGGACAGACACACAGGAGACAGCCAGTCAGGTAGAGGAAGGAGACACACACACAGACACATATAGCCACACAGGAAGCTCGGACAGAGAGAGTTGTCAGACACATATGCAAGCGCACACATAAACATGCCTGTCATAATAGCAGGGATACATTTACAATGGCACATACTCCCTAAACCTGATTATATTCTAGGTAAAACGATTATGTGGGAGGCCCATTAACACATGTTTTGCTGAATTAGATTTAGGGTTGTCAAATATATTTTTTAAATTCCTGAACCACAACGGGAAGGGGACAGGAAGCATAATGAGTCCAAATAAAACAGTCACAATCCACAATGATTTATACTATTTAAACAGGCAAAACATTGGCTTATCAAATGGCAGTGTATTTACTGAAGGTTGCTGCACTCCCTCCCTCAATATATACTGTACCAAATGTATTGATGCTATGTATCAAGGATGTAATGTATTTTTTTTGTTCTAGACATATTTCAGTGTGCAAATGTAAACCGAACCTGTAGTCGAGGAAGGCACAGTAGAGGAACACTTTGTTGCTTTGGTTTAAGGCTTGACCCTGCTGATCCCTGTTCTGAAAAAAGAAAACAATGTCCTCATTTCACAGTTACAGCTCTACTTCACAAACCTCTATTGTGAGATGTACGCCTATGTAGATATTCCATTAAAAATCAGCCGTTTCCAGCTACAATAGCCATTTACTACATTAACAATGTCTACACTGTATTTCTGATCAATTTGATGTTATTTTAATGGACAACAAAATTGCTTTTCTTTCAAAAACAAGGACATTTCTAAGTGACCCCAAACTTTTGAATGGTAGTGTATATATTTGCGAGAAAAAAAAACATATGGGGGATTGGAAGTGATACAGACAATTACATTGATGGAAGTTACAATCTATCTGCAATATTAAAGCTGATCTACCACCATAAATAAAACAGAAAAAAATATTGAACCTGGTTGGTTAGCTAACTGCAGATTCATGCAGGGTAGTAACGTCATGAGTTGAGATTATGGTTCATTGTTTACCTAGCTAGTATATTCAGTCTGAGTATGCCAGAGCACAGAATAACTGATGAATTTACGAACACACAACACCCGTTAAATATGGCCGGTGTCAGTAAACATCGGCAAAAAAACGTAATTAAATTGTTGCCAGCAGCACAGTTACAGTCACCAATGCTCTGGATAACGTGAAAACAGCCTAACCAGCTAAATGAGAGAACACCCCACTTACCATTTTACTCACCCTAGCAGAGCTGGTTAGGCTTTCATGTTATCCAGAGGTAAACAATGAACCATAATCCCAATTTTGTGTCTGGAAGTAGCTAGCAAGCTAGCCAATGTTAGCCAGTTAGCTTGGGTGCTTGACTGCCGTTGTGAGGTCAGAATGCTCGGATCAACCCTACTCATCGGCCAGAGCGTCAAGTGTGCGCTCTAAACGCACCGAGAGCGAAACGAGATGGGTGGGGCTAAAGCTTAAGAGGGTGTGAACGATGCTGAATGGAGGTAGACAAAGAAGAGCTCTTCAGTTGGTACCAAAACATTCAAAGGCCATTTTCTCAAAAGTGAGGTTAGAAGTTTATCAACTTTCAAAGCAGAATTACTTTCCCATTGTTCCCTTAAATGGAGTGTATGATATACCATTTTGTAGCTCTGTGTGTCTGCTTTTATCCAATGTAAAATACACAATTTCAAATGTTGCTGCATAAGACCGAATCAAAGCGGTCAGTCACAAATAGGGCTATCTTCTGTATACCACCCCTCCCTTGTCACAACACAACTGATTGGCTCAAACGCATTAAGAAGGAAAGAGATTCCACAAATTAACGTTTAACAAGGCACACCTGTTAATTGAAATGCTTTCCAGGTGACTACCTCATGAAGCTGGTTGAGAGAATGCTAAGAGTGTTGAAAGATGTCATCAAGGCAAAGCATGGCTGCTTTGAAGCTAATTTTTATTTGTTGAACACTTTTTTGGTTACTACATGGTTCCATATGTGTTATTTCATAGTTTTGATGTCTTCACTATTTTCTACAATGTAGAAAATAGTAAAAATAAAGAAAAACCCTTGAATGAGTAGGTGTGTCTAAACTTTTGACTGGTACTATATATATACAGTGCCTTCAGAAAGTATTCATACCCCTTGACTTATTCCACATTTGTTGTGTTACAGCCTGAATTTAACATGGATTAAAAAACATTTTTCTCATCCATCTACATACAATACCCCATAATGACAAAGTGAAAACATGTTTTTAGACATTTTTGCAAATGTATTGAAAATGAAATACAGCAATATCTATAAAATATTCACACCCCTGAGTCAATACTTTGTAAATACAGCTGTGAGTCTTTCTGGGTAAGTCTCTGAGCTTTCCACATCTGGATTGTGCATAATTTGCCCCATTATTATTTTCGTAATGTTCAAGCTCTGTCAAATTGGTTGTTGATCATTGCTAGACAACCATTTTCAGGTCATGCCATAGATTTTCAAGTAGATTCAAGTCAAAATTGTAACTCGGCCACTCAGGAACATTCACTGTCTTCTTGGTAAGCAGCTCCAGTGTAGATTTGGCCTTGTGTTTTAGGTTATTGTCCAGCTGAAAGGTGAATTAATCTCCCAGTGTCTGGTGGAAAGCAGACTGAACAAGGTTTTCCTCTAGGATTTTGCCTGTGCTTAGCTCCATTCAGTTTATTTTTTGTCCTGAAAAACTCCCCAGTCCTTAACGATTACAAGCATACCCATAACTTGATCCAGCCACCACTTTGCTTGAAAATATGGAGAGTGGTACTCATTAATGTGTTGTATTGGATTTGCCCCAAACATAACACTTTGTATTCAGGACAAAAAATAATTGCTTTGCCACATTTTTTGCAGTTTTACTTTAGTGCCTTGTTGCAATGTCACGGATTCAGCCGAGGCTGCTCCTCCTCCTTGCTCGGGCAGGCTTCGGCGTTCGTCGTCACCGGAGTACTAGCTGCTACCGATCCATGTTTCTGTGTTAGACTTGTTATGTCTTGATTATGTACACCTGTTTCCCATTATGTTGTATTGTCTTCCCTATTTAACCCTCTGTGGTACACTGTGTGTTGTGTGTGATTGTATTTGTGATCGGCTGTCGTTAGTGTGCGGGTTATTTCCTCCCTGTGTGGAGATTGTATATGCTCAGTTTACTTTCAAGTAAAGTACGTTTCGGATAAGCTCTGTGTCCTGCGTTTGACTTCGCCCACCGCAATTCACTGACGCCTTTGACAGAATCACACACCAACCAGGAGCAGCGGTGCCACCCGTATCAATGGAAGAACGCGTACAACAACAAGCGGCCATGATCCAGGCTCTCGGCACCGCCATGGAACGTGTGGTGAACACAATGGAGCGATGGGAGAGAGGAGGTCTGCCTACACCTCCTCCGATTACACCACCACCTTCATCGATACCCATCGCTTCACCTCCGGGGTCCAGTGGGATTCGGCTCTCGCTCCCGAGGGCTTATGATGGCACAGCTGCCAGGTGTCAGGGTTTTCTGCTCCAGGTAGAACTCTACCTGGCAACCATCCACCCGGCCCCCTCGGGATACGAGAGCGTGTCCGCCCTCATCTCCTGTCTGTCCGGTAAAGCGCTGGAGTGGGCCAACGCCGAGTGGGGGGGAATAGACGCCGCTACTGTCAGCCATGCGGAGTTCACCCGTCGCTTTAGGGCGGAATTCGATCATCCACCAGAGGGAAAAGTGGCGGGTGAGCGTCTATTCCACCTCAGACAGGGGAAGAGGAGCGCGCAGGAATTCGCACTGGACTTTCGGACTCTGGCTGCCAACGCGGGATGGAATGAGAGGGCCCTCATCGACCACTACCGATGTAGCTTGAGGGAGGACGTGCGTCGGGAATTGGCCTGCAGGGACACCAACCTAAGCCTGGACCAACTGGTGGACATGTCGATTCGACTGGATACCCTGTTGGCTACCCGCGGACGTCCGGATCCGGGGCCGTCCATTCCATCCCCCAGCACTTTCGAGCCTACCCCTATGGAGCTCGGCGGTGCTGCTATGAGGGAGACCAGGAGAGGGGCCGTCCCCTGCACCAACTGTGGCCGCAGAGGACACACTGCTGGTCGGTGCTGGGGAGGGCCTCCTAAGAGTCGAGGCAGTAGGCAGCGCACTGATGAGCCATTCCAGGTGAGTAGGCACCCAACTCACCCAGAGCTCCCTGTTGCGCATATGTGTATGAATGTTGTGTTTCCCGAGTTTTCTACTCAGTCCCAGCATAAGGCGCTAGTAGATTCAGGCGCAGCTGGGAACTTTATCGATTGTCAGTTTACCCATAAGTTAGGGATTCCTATTGTGTCAGTCGATGTGCCCTTCCCTATCCATGCCCTAGATAGCCGCCCTTTAGGGTCAGGGTTGATTAGGGAGGTCACAGCGCCTCTCAGGATGAAAACGCAGGAGGGGCATGAGGAGATGATTAGTTTGTATCTGATTGATTCTCCTGCGTTTCCCGTGGTGTTGGGGCTTCCCTGGTTAGCTTCTCATGACCCCACTATTTCATGGCAACAGAGGGCTCTCAAGGGATGGTCTGATCAGTGCTTGGGGAGGTGTGTAGGTGTTTCCGTAGGGGCAACGACGGTGGAAAGTCCGAACCAAGTTCCCACCATGCACATTCCGCCTGAATATGCCGATTTGACTCTCGCCTTCTGTAAAAAGAAGGCGACTCAATTACCACCCCATCGACAGGGGGATTGTGCGATAAACCTCCAGGTAGGCGCTCCGCTTCCTCGGATTCACGTGTATCCTCTGTCTCAGGAGGAGACGGCGGCTATGGAGACATATGTCACCGAATCTCTGAGACAGGGATACATAAGGCCTTCCCCTGCGTCATCAAGTTTCTTTTTTGTGAAGAAGAAGGATGGTGGTTTACGCCCGTGCATTGACTACCGTGGTCTAAATCAGATCACAATAAAATACAGCTATCCACTACCTCTGATTGCTAGTATGACGGAGTCACTGCACGGGGCGCGCTTCTTCACAAAATTGGATCTCAGGAGCGCGTACAACCTGGTGCGTATTCATTTAGTACCACCTCGGGGCACTATGAGTACCTCGTCATGCCATACGGTCTGATGAATGCTCCTTCAGTCTTCCAATCGTTTGTGGATTAGATTTACCGGGACCTGCATGGACAGGGTGTAGTGGTGTATATCGATGACATTCTAATATACTCCGCTACACGAGCCGAACATGTGTCCCTGGTTCGTCAGGTGCTTGGTAGACTGTTGGAGCATGACCTGTATGTGAAGGCGGAGAAATGTCTGTTCTTCCAAGAATCCATCTCCTTCCTGGGACACCGCTTGTCCGCTTCAGGTGTGGAGATGGAGATTGACCGCGTTTCGGCCGTGCGTAATTGGCAGACTCCAACCACGGTGAAGGAGGTGCAACGGTTCTTGGGTTTTGCCAATTACTACCGGAGGTTTATCCGGGGCTTTGGGCAGGTAGCGGCTCCCATTACCTCCTTGCTACAGGGAGGGCCGGTGCGTCTGCAGTGGTCGGCTGAGGCGGACAGGGCTTTTAGGCATCTGAAGGACCTGTTTACTTCGGCTCCAGTGCTGGCTCATCCGGATCCCTCCTTGGCATTCCAAGTTGAGGTGGATGCGTCCGAGGCTGGGATCGGTGCTGTACTGTCTCAGCGCTCGGGTACGCCACCAAAACTCCGCCCCTGTGCTTTCTTTTCTAAGAATCTCAGTCCGGCGGAGCGCAATTATGATGTGGGGGACAGGGAGCTGTTAGCTGTGGTTCAAGCCCTGAAGGTGTGGAGGCATAACCTGGAGTACATCCGGGCGGCGAGGAGGTTGAACCCTCGTCAGGCAATGTGGGCTTTGTTTTTCACTCGATTTGTGTTTACGCTCACATACAGACCAGGTTCCCAGAATGCTAAGGCAGACGCCCTGTCCCGACTATATGACACAGAGGAGAGGTCCATTGAGCCCACTCCCATACTCCCGGCATCGTGTCTGGTGGCACCGGTGGTGTGGGAGGTTGATGCGGACATCGAGCGGGCGTTATGTACCGAGCCTACTCCCCCCAGTGTCCGGAGGATCGGATGTACATGCCGCTCGAGGTTTGTGATCGATTGATTTATTGGGCTCACACGTCACCCTCCTCTGGTCATCCTGGTATCGGTCGGACAGTGCACTGTCTTAGTGGAAAGTATTGGTGGCCCACTTTAGCCAAGGACGTGAGGGTTTATGCCTGCCGTCTCATTCCTATGCCAGGTCTCCCTACAGCCCTACAAACTGCTGACGCCCTGTTTACACACGTCTTCCGGCACTACGGGGTACCTGAGGATATAGTGTCAGATCGAGGTCCCCAGTTCACCTCTAGAGTCTGGAGGGCGTTCATGGAACGTCTGGGGGTCTCGATTAGCCTTACCTCAGGTTTTCACCCCGAGAGTAATGGGCAGGTGGAGAGAGTGAACCAGGATGTGGGTAGGTTTCTGAGGTCCTATTGCCAGGACCAGCAGGGGGAGTGGTCGGGATATATCCCCTGGGCAGAGATAGCCCAAAACTCACTTTGCCACTCCTCAACTAACCTTACGCCTTTCCAGTGTGTGTTAGGTTATCAGCCGGTCCTGGCACCTTGGCATCAGAGCCAGATCGAAGCCCCTGCAGTGGGCGAGTGGTTTCGGCGCTCGGAAGAGACCTGGAACGCTGCGCATGTACACCTGCAGCGGGCTATCAGGCGACAAAAGGCGAGCGCCGATCGCCACCGCAGTGAGGCTCCGGTGTATGCACCGGGAGATCGGGTCTGGCTCTCGACCCGAAACCTGCCCCTTCGCCTGCCCTGCCGGAAGCAGGGTCGGCGGTTTGTGGGGCCATTTAAAGTCCTGAGGAGATTGAACGAGGTTTGTTATAGGTTACAACTTCCTATTAATTACCGTATTAACCCCTCGTTCCATGTGTCTCTCCTCAGGCCGGTAGTAGCTGGTCCACTCCAGGAGTCTGAGGTACGAGAGGTTCCTCCACCCCACTGGACATCGAGGTGGCTCCGGCGTACTCAGTCCGTTCCATCTTGGATTCGAGGCATCGGGTGGGGGGCCTGCAGTATCTCGTGGAGTGGGAGGGGTACGGTCCGGAGGAACGGTGCTGGGTCCCTAGGATGGACATCCTAGATCCCTCCATGTTGAGAGATTTCCATCAGAGTCATTCGACTCGCCCTGCTCCGCGTCCTCATGGCCATCCCCGAGGCCGGGGTCGGCGTCAAGGGTGGGGGGGGGGGGGGTACTGTCACGGATTCAGCCGAGGCTGCTCCTACTCCTTGCTCGGGCAGGCTTCGGCGTTCGTCGTCACCGGAGTACTAGCTGCTACCGATCCATGTTTCTGTGTTAGACTTGTTATGTGTTGATTATGTACACCTGGTTCCCATTATGTTGTATTGTCTTCCCTATTTAACCCTCTGTCTGTCAGAAGCTGATGTGGATGCGGTGTTGGATTCAGGCGCAGGACACAGAAGCTTAGTCGAAAACGACTTTAATTGTCACAAAGACAAATACAAAATAACGGGCCTCAAAACACAGGAGGCGAGCGATTACGCAAACAGTGCGTAAAACACTAACAACTAGAAAACAAATAACATTCACCAGCGGACAGGCGGACAACAACACACAACTGCAAACAAAACCAAAGGAAACTTATAGGTGACATAATCAATACATAATACGAAACAGGTGCACCAACAAGACAAAACCAAACAAACATAGAGAACATCAAGCGGTAGCAGCTAGTACTCCGGGGACGACGAACGCCGAAGCCTGCCCGAACAAGGAGGAGGAGCAGTCTCGGCGGAATTCGTGACAGTACCCCCCCCCTTGACGCGCGGCCCCAGCCGTGCGCCGACCCCGGCCTTGGGGACGGCCAGGAGGACGTGGAGCAGGGCGCGTAGGATGACTACGGTGGAACTCAGTCAGGAGGGATGGATCTAAAATGTCCCTCCTAGGCACCCAGCACCGTTCCTCCGGACCGTACCCCTCCCACTCCACGAGATATTGTAGACCCCCCATCCGACGTCTCGAATCCATGATGGACGGGACTGAGTACGCCGGAGCCCCCTCGATGTCCAATGGGGGCGGAGGGGTCTCTCTTATCTCACTCTGCTGGAATGGACCAGCTACCACCGGCCTGAGGAGAGACACATGGAACGAGGGGTTAATGTGATAGTCATTAGGCAGTTGCAACTTGTAACACACCTCGTTCAATCTCCTCAGGACTTTAAATGGCCCCACAAACCGCCGGCCAAGCTTCCGGCAGGGCAGGCGAAGGGGCAGGTTTCGAGTCGAGAGCCAGACTCGATCTTCAGGGGCGTATACTGGACCCTCACTGCGGTGGAGATCGGCGCTCGCCTTCTGCCTGCAGATGGCCCGCTGCAGATGTACGTGTGCAGCATTCCACGTCTCCTCCGAGCGCCAAAATCACTCATCCACCGCAGGAGCCTCGATCTGGCTCTGATGCCATGGTGCCAGAACCGGCTGATACCCTAACACGCACTGAAAAGGGGTCAGGTTAGTAGAGGAGTGGCGAAGAGAGATCTGAGCCATCTCTGCCCAGGGGATATACCCCGACCACTCCTCCGGCCGGCCCTGGCAATAGGATCTCAGAAACCTACCCACATCCTGGTTCACTCTCTCCACCTGCCCGTTACTCTCAGGGTGGTAACCCGAGGTAAGGCTAACCGAGACTCCCAAGCGTTCCATGAACGCCCTCCAGACTCTAGAGGTGAATTGGGGACCCCGATCAGACACTATATCCTCGGGAAACCGTAGTGCCGGAAGACGTGGGTGAACAAAGCCTCAGCGGTCTGTAGGGCAGTAGGGAGACCCGGCATTGGAATGAGACGACAGGCCTTAGAGAACCGATCCACAACGACCAGAATAGTGGTATTCCCCTGAGAGGGGGGAAGGTCCGTGACAAAGTCCACCGAGAGGTGAGACCACGGCCGTTGTGGAACGGGCAGGGGTTGTAACTTCCCCCTGGGCAGGTGTCTAGGCGCCTTACACTGAGCGCACACCGAGCAGGAGGAGACATAAACCCTCACGTCCTTAGCCAAAGTTGGCCACCAGTACTTAACACTAAGGCAGTGCACTGTCCGGCCAATACCTGGATGTCCAGAGGAGGGTGACGTATGAGCCCAATAAATGAGACGATCACGGACCTCGAGCGGCACGTACGTCCGACCCACTGGACACTCTGGGGGAGTAGGGTCGGTGCGTAACGCCCGCTCAATTTCCGCATCGACCTCCCATACCACCGGTGCCACCAGACAAGACTCTGGCAGTATGGGAGTGGGCTCAATGGACCTCTCCTCTGTGTCATACCGCCGGGACAGGGCGTCTGCCTTACCGTTCTGGGACCCTGGGATGTAAGTGATCTTAAAAACGAACCGGGTCAGAAACATGTTCCACCTAGCCTGACGAGGGTTCAATCTCCTAGCTGCCCGGATGTACTCCAGGTTACGATGGTCAGTCAGAATGAGAAAAGGGTGTTGAGCCCCCTCAAGCCAATGCCTCCACACCTTTAGGGCTTGAACCACGGCTAACAGCTCCCTGTCCCCTACGTCATAATTACGTTCCGCCTGGCTGAGCTTTTTAGAATAAAAAGCGCAGGGACGGAGCTTAGGAGGCGTGCCGGAGCGTTGCGACAGTACTGCCCCAATACCGGCCTCTGACGCGTCCACCTCTACCTGGAACGCTAAAGCAGGGTCCGGGTGCGCCAGCACCGGAGCCGAAGCGAACAGGTCCTTCAGTTTACAAAACGCCCTGTCCGCTTCAGCCGACCACTGCAAACGCACCGGGCCCCCCTTCAGCAGGGAAGTAATGGGAGCTGCCACCTGTCCAAAACCCCGGATAAACCTCCGGTAGTAATTGGCAAAGCCCAAAAACTGCTGCACCTCTTTAACAGTGGTTGGGGTTTGCCAGTTACGCATGGCTGACACACGGTCAATCTCCATCTTCACCCCTAACGCGGACAACCGATGACCCAAGAAGGAGATGGACTCCTGGAAAATCAGACATTTCTCTGCCTTGACATACAAGTCATGCTCCAACAGCCTACCCAACACTCGGCGCACCAGGGCTACATGCTCGGCTCGTGTAGCAGAGTACACTAGGATGTCGTCAATGTACACTACCACTCCCTGCCCATGCAGGTCCCGGAAGATCTCGTCCACAAATGATTGGAAGACTGAAGGAGCATTCATTAACCCGTATGGCATGACAAGATACTCATAATGACCTGAGGTGGTACTAAATGCTGTCTTCCATTCATCTCCCTCCCTAATGCGCACCAAGTTATAAGCGCTCCTGAGATCCAGTTTTGTGAAGAAACGCGCTCCGCGTAATGATTCAGTCATACTCGCAATCGAGGAAGAGGGTAACTGTATTTCACAGTGATCTGATTGAGACTACGGTAATCAATACACGGGCGCAACCCTCCATCCTTCTTCTTCACAAAAAAGAAGCTCGAGGACACAGGGGAAGTGGAGGGCCGTATGTATCCTTGTCTCAGGGACTCAGCTATGTATGTCTCCATAGCCGCCGTCTCCTCTAGAGACAGAGGATACACATGGCTCCGCGGGAGTGCCGCACCTGTCTGGAGGTTTATCGCACAATCTCCCTGTCTATGAGGTGGCAATCGCGTCGCCCTCGTCTTGCTGAACACGAGTGCCAAATCCTCATACTCAGGGGGAATGTGCATTGCGGGCACTTGGTTCGGACTCTCCACCGTGGTCGCCCCAACGGAAACACCTAAACATCGCCCAACACACTGGCCAGACCATTCCTTGAGAGCCCTCTGTTGCCACGAAATGGTGGGGTCATGGGTGATTAACCAAGGAAGCCCCAGCACCACGGGATACGCAGGAGAGTCAATTAGGTACAACTGAATAATCTCCTCATGACCCCCCTGCGTCTTCATCTTTAGTGGCGCTGTGACCTCCCTAATCAACCCAGATCCCAACGGGCGGCTATCTAGGGCATGGACAGGAAAGGGTGCATCGACGGGCAGGAGGGGTATCCCTAACTTAGAACAACATTTCCGATCAATAAAATTCCCAGCTGCGCCTGAATCGACTAGCGCCTTATGCTGGGAATGAGATGCAACCTGAGGAAATACCACAGGTATACACAAGTGAACAACAGAGAGCTCTGGGTGAGTGGGGCGCCTACTCACCTGAAATGACTCCCCAGTGCGCGACCTGTTGCCCCGATTCCCTGGAGACCCTCCCCAGCACCTAGCCGCAGTGTGTCCTCCACGGCCACAGCTGGTGCAGGGGACGGCCCCCCTCGGGTTCTCTCTCCTTCTCTCTCTAGCGCCAGCACCCCCGAGCTCCATAGGGCTCGGCTCGGAGGTGCTGGGGGATGGAATGGACGGCCCCAACTCGGGACGTCCGCGGCTGGCCAGCAGGGTATCCAGACGGATGCACATGTCCACTAGCTGGTCGAAGGACAGATTGGTGTCCCTGCAGGCCAGCTCTCGACGAACGCCCTCACGCAGGCTACACCGATAGTGGTCGATGAGGGCCCTCTCATTCCACCCCGCATCCGCCGCTAGAGTCCGGAAATCCAGGGCGAACTCCTGTGCGCTCCTCTTCCCCTGTCGGAGGTGGAACAGACGCTCCCCCGCCGCTTTACCCTCAGGAGGGTGATCGAAAACAGCCCTGAAGCGGCGGGAGAACTCCGCGTAGCTGATGGTGGCGCCGTCTATTCCCCTCCATTCGGCGTTGGCCCACTCCAACGCCTTGCTGGAGAGACAGGAGATGAGGGCGGAAACGCTCTCGTATCCCGAGGGCGCCGGGTGTATGGTGGCCAGGTAGAGTTCCACCTGAAGGAGGAACTCCTGACACCCGGCTGCGGTGCCATCATACGCCCTCGGGAGCGAGAGCCGAATTCCACTGGATTCCGGAGCTGGTCTGGTGGGGCTGGCCGATGGTGGTGGTAATGTAGGAGGAGGTGTGGGCACGCCTCCCCTTTCCCATCGGCGCAGGGTGTTTGTATTTTTACCCATCTACCAATAGGTGCCCTTCTTTGCGAGGCATTGGAAAACTTCCCTGGTCTTTGTGGTTGAATCTGTGTTTGAAATTCACTGCTCGACTGAGGGACCTTACAATTGTATGTATGTGTGGGTTACAGAGTGTTAAACACTTATTGCACACAGAGCAAATTATTATGTGACTTGTTAAGCACATTTCTACTCCTGAACTTATTTAGGCTTGCCATAACAAAGGGGTTGAATACTTATTTACTCAAGACATTTCAGATTTTCATTTTTTTATTAATTTGTAAAATATTTCGAAAAACATAATTCCACTTTGACATTATGGGGTATTGTGTTTAGGCCGGTCACATAAAATCAAAATTCAAGCAGTAACACAACTAAATGTGGAAAAAGTAAATGGGTGTGAATACTTTCTGAAGACACTATACAGTATATATATACATACACTTTTTTTACCCAAACCACCCAGGCCAGATTGGACCCCCTCACAGGCTGTATGATTGACACCATCGAGCTAGATCATAACAAAGGCTCAGCCTCGCAGCAAAGGTGATTATTACATTGTGTGAGACTCCCTACTCTCATTTTATTTGATTATAACTCACTTTTTACATATAATTCCTTAAATCAGATTTAATTGGAGTCCCCAGAGACAGTGAGCTAATGGTTGAAGGAGTAGGAATGTGGTAATTAGGGCCTGGCTATGGTTTCAGGTTCACCCTAACGCTCCATCCAATCTTTCCTCAACACAAAACAAAGCATTCATAGGCTGGCATGGTGTAACATCTACAGTAGACCCACCTCTCCTTATTCCCTGGGCCTTAATGGAGAAATTAGATCAGAGTATGTTGAGATGAACTGTCTCTATTTCCTTCTGGAAAAAGTGAGTGAGCGGGAGAGTGAATCTTACAGTGAGGCACGATGCCTTGTGCATGTGTCTGTTTCCTGGCCTTACCATATGCTCTCTGCTTCATATTACGTTATAATGTTAGCTATGGCCCAAACTCTTGCCTTCATTGTATATATATTCTGTGTGTGATTTCCGCCTAACTCACACAATAGCTAAGTGCTCTTGTGCTGTCTGTACTTTGATCACCCTGTGTAGAGCAGTGTGCTGCTCACTTGAACATTGTGCTTTATAGACTGTGTGCTCCATAGACAAGCCTTGAGAGCAGCACACATGCAGCCCATCAGCATGGGCAACGTCTGTCTTTGACGAGGTGCTAGAGACCCTCTGGGTGAGTTTACAGGGTCCTGTGGGGTTTAATAACTCACTGGTTCTTGTTGGGTGTAAATAGAAGCAGATGGGAGGGTGAGGTACAACTAGGATCCATTCACAGTCCAGGAAGAGAAAGAACAATTATACATTGCCATCAGTCATTCCTTTACTCTGGAACATTTGTTCTCTTCTATCGCTGAAACTTTGATGCTATTATGTTAGAGAGAAAACTAGGGGACTAATTTTCCACATTGAGTGATTACGGAGAGGGAAAATGTTACAAACTCTGACATGGACCAGACCCACGTTGAAAAGCACACTGACAAAATGGACAGTCGCAGATGGGAGATGTGGTATTATTCAGCCACAATGTCTCTGTGGCGACACAGTGGTTGTTGTTCTGACATGTCCACTGGGTGTTTCTAAGCCCATATCTGGGGAGAGAGAGAGTGACGGGAGCTGAGTTTCTCCTCAGTGTTAGAATGCAGAGAGAGAGAGAGAGAGAGAGAGAGAGAGAGAGAGAGAGAGAGAGAGAGAGAGAGATGTGATCTGGTCTGTGTGTGTGTGCATGCGTGCGTGTGCCTGCCACTGCTCCCTCGTCTCGATGGTGCCCTGCAGCCTCACCGTCTGCCAGGAAAGAGAGCTCCGCTCCGTCACTTTATTAACAACAGAGGGCTAGCAAAATTAGCCTCGGAAATCACTTTAAACTTCATCTGAGGAAGAGACAGAGAGCGGAGGAGAACGAGAGAAAGACAGAGACAGAGAAACAGTCAGAGGTAAAGAGACAGAGACTGAAAGGCGGATTGAGAGAAAAAAGAAGAGAATGAGACTGCCAGAGGGAGGCAGAGAATAAGTGACAGAGCGAGAGAGAGACAGAGAGAGAGAGATAGAGAGAAAGGGAGTGAGAGATACAGATAGTAGTAAAGTACTGTAGTTCCCCTCTCTCTTTCCTCAGAGACCATTAAATGAGTAGTGAAGAAAGCAGTTTGTCTCAACTGTGTCTGTCAACCCACTAGGTCTACATCACAAACAATGAGAGACCAGTGTCATCCATCTAATCGTTGACTCAGGGCTTACAATAGAGTATGAATCGAGACTCAGGTGTAGCAAATCCTGCAGCTCAGTAAGGAGTATAGTTAATTATGCAACTCTTTAGGGGTATTTTTCAGCTGCCATGACATCATGACAACACGCCTATCATGTGGCAGCGTGTTGCATAACAACATTTGGGGGAGAGTCGGAGGGAGTTTATACTTCAGGGATAAGTGGAATATGCTGGTGATTGATGACTAGTCCCCCCCTTTGATGTCTGCCCTGGTCCTCTGTAGCTCAGCTGGTAGAGCACGGCGCTTGTAACGCCAAGGTAGTGGGTTCGATCCCCAGGACCACCCATACACAAAAATGTATGCACGCATGACTGTAAGTCGCTTTGGATAAAAGCGTCTGCTAAATGGCATATTATATTATTTATTATTAACAGGAGAAACACCGGCTAGATTCTGATATGTCTATTCTGGTCATTCGATGGAAATGTTGTGCTTTCGCTAGTTAATGTCAATGCAAAGCTTGATGTCTTTGAAGACAATCTCACAATGTCCATGGACAGAATGATGAGGTAAAAATACAAACTCTCACACATAACATCTGCATACAGTGTATAAGCCCTCTACATGACATACCCACCAATTTCTGTAAACTCTTCGAGCTCCTCTCTGCACTGCAGCTTCTTTCAGACCTCCCATGATTGCCAGAGCTGGATGCCAAGCCCTCTCTGTGGTTGAACTAACCTCACCAACCACTGACAGGATACGCCTCAAATCCAAAGACACCAGACTATTCCAGGCAAAATTGAATCCTAGCTTTTGACAGCTGGTTCTAAGGCGTAAAAAATAAAGCCCAAAAAGAGAGGGAAGGGTGTATGGATGGTGGCTCACTTTCATATGGACCTCTTGTAGGCTTCAATGCAGTGATTCTGACACACTGATATAGGAATACTGTACAGCAACCATCACACTACCTATTCATCAGCTGAGCTCCTGAGTGGCGCAGTGGTCTAAGGCACTGCATCGCAGTGCTAACTGTGCCACTAGAGATCCTGGTTCGAATCCAGGCTCTGTCGCAGCCGGCCGCGACCGGGAGACTCATGGGCGGCGCATAATTGGCCCAGCGTCGTCTAGGGTAGGGGAGGGAATGGCCGGCAGGGATGTAGCTCAGTTGATAGAGCATGGTGTTTGCAACGCCAGGGTTGTGGGTTCGATTCCCACGGGGGGCCAGTATAAAAAAAAAATGTAATCATTAACTGTAAGTCGCTCTGGATAAGAGCGTCTGCTAAATGACTAAAACAATGTAAAAAAAAAAAAAATGTCATCAAAACTACACCAACACACACCCTCAGACACAAAGCCCAACACCTCCATATTTTCTCTAACATACAGCCAAATAGCGGACTAACACACAAACTCCCTCTCACACACTGTCTAGCTCTACCACACTAACTCACATTCTCTGGGCTGGCAATGCTAGCCTGTAGTAAGACTTATTTTAAGTGCAATGCAGTCTAAATAAAGACTGTGGACAATACATTTACATTGCTTAAAGGTCCAATGCAGCCGTTTTTATCTCAATATCAAATAATTTCTGGGTAACAATTAAGTACCTTACTGTGATTGTTTTCAATTAAAATGGTCAAAAGCAAAGAGCAATTTCTCAATAAAGAATTTTCCTAGGACTGTCTGGGAGTGGTCTGAGTGAGGAGGGGGAAACTTAAACTAGCAGTTATTGGCAGAGAGGTTTGAAACTCTCTTTCTTATTGGTCTATTAACTAATTTAGTATTTTAATAAACAGGAGACTACAGGTATAAGCTAAATCCGGTGTCTGGTTCCACTATATAACATGTAGAAAGTGCAAACATGTGCATCTCCCCATGGCAACATTTACTATAGTTAAAATTAGCCACAAAAGGAAACACTTTATTGCTCTATGTCTGGGACAGGCACACAGAGGTGCAGTGAAACACTATCCAGTCCAGCAGGCACAATGGACCAAAGCACTCAGCACAGCAGGTTAGGATCACAGCAGAGCTTTAGTGACATATCACTGACTTGGGATCTGTTATAAGTTTCTTTCAGACTGGGATCCACTTTTAATTGGTGGGTCTGAGCTAACCCCAGGACAGTTTGGGCTTAATAAACTGGTAATATTGCTATGATATGAAGCTCCATGGTGTCAGACACACCAACTCATTTAGAGCATGTGGAGGAACGGTTAGTGCCATCCGGGATCCTTGGGATGTCCCTACCCTAAAACATAACCCTAACCTTAACCCCTACCCTTACCCTAACCATAACCCTTACTTTAACCATTTTAAATGTCAACTACAATGTGGTAGGGACGTCCCAAGGATCCCGGATAGCAAGGACCGTAGAGGAAACATCTGAGCATAGCTTCACAACACAACTGGCCCAGAGCAGAGTGAGGTCATGATATCAGGGGAAATGTAAGGCTTGCAGCTGTGGTCTGAGCTGAGCCTCCAAGGTAGACACACAAAACAACTATGGAAGTGTTGATAAGTGTGAAGAAAAGCGAAGCCAATTAAATGCTGGAAGTTGCCATTTTGTTTTGATAGGGCAGAATGCCAAGATCTGGAAGTCTAACAAGCTCATTCTAGTTATATTGCAATATCCTTGACTGCAAAATATTATGGCATGTTGTTGAAATTCTATGCTGGCCTTGCTGGAATAAAAACAATCACACTACACCAAGCTTATTCTGAAATATTGGTATTTTCATCGAGTTGTGTTAATATGGGAGAATGTTACTTAAAGGAAAGATGCACCCATTTTCAATGTTATATCGTTTTTGTGCATCTCTGAGCGATGTTCTATCGATTCCCAGGGTAATTTCATGTTTTGCATCATGCAAAACTCCTCATACCGGCTGTATTTCTGCCTGCTTGAACAGCAATAGCTTAGATACACATGAAAACATGAAATTACCAAGGGAATCGATAGAACATCACACAGAGATGCACAAAAACGATATAACATTCAAAATGGGTGAATCTTTGCTTGAAATATGCACCAAACCATCACTTCTTTTTGCACCAGGAAATTAAAAGGAAGTTCCATTTGAGTAACTTTGAGAAAGGGGACTAGCATAAGAGAGAGAGAGAGAGAGAGAAAGTAGGGCGGGGGAAAGAGGGACCCTCAATGCAAAGCTCCTGGCAAGAGGAGGCTAGCAATCGCCAGACCTCCATCTGCGATTGATCAGCGAGCTGGCCCAAATGTGTAAGGGAGTCTGTGTGTGACGGAGGGAGAGAAAGAGAGAGTGAGAGAGAGTGAGAGTGAGAGTGAGAGTGAGAGTGAGAGTGAGAGAGAGAGAGAGAGAGAGAGAGAGAGAGGAGAAGAAAAAGAGAGAGAGAGAGAGAGACACCCACAGGGTTTGGGTTGGATGTGTACTGGAAGTTATAAAAACTGGCAATAAAGACTGCTTGTGGTAGAGACGACTGATACCAGCTTTGGCTTACTTGTTAAAACAATATTGGGTATCAGGGTTCTTAAAAAGGTTTCGGTGGATTTATTTTCACAGTTCTTGATTAATTAATCCACAATTATTCACAATTTCACCCTTATTTGGAAGCTCCTGAAAGTCTACTAGACTTGCAATCACTAGCCTGCTCTCCCCTCCAAACACTCCCTCATCCTCTCACCCCTTGTTTTTAGAAGAATACAGCAGATGGATAGAAATGTGATCAAATATAGCACAAAAGCAAGATCTATAAAATGAAGTCAATATGACACACAGCATTCATACTAGCACTTTCATTCCAGCACCTGATAAAAGTGGCTGCTGCAGTACAGTATGAATGTGTGGGTCAGTTCTGGGAGAGACAGACAGAGGCCACCAGCGCTCCTACACTACTTCCTCTCCATTCCTCTGCTCCCCACAGTCCCCCTCATGGAGCTGCCGCCGCCACTCCAAAACACAGCTTTATTAGCTTGTAAACTCAAGTGCTGCTTGTCAAAACCTTTTTTTTAATCCTTTCAATTTTGACACTGACCAACACCGGCATTCCTTGTGAAATCACTCTTTCCATTTCTTCATCTCATACCATCAGTGTGATGCTTTGAGCGAAGAGGAGGAGGAGGAGTGGGTGTTTTATGTATGTATTAATGTTTAACTACAGACCCCAGTGCCCCTCTCCTCTCCGCTGACCCTCCCACACCAGACCCACGTCGGACAAGGCTAATAAATCACGGGTGGAGCCAAGGCCCAATCAGCAAAAGCGCAGAATAGCGTGAGAAAGCTCACGGGCCTCTGGCAGACCCGATAACACCTTCGCTCCATATCAGAGCCGTTCCCCAGAACCCTGTTGGCTGGCGTGGCGTCACCTTGGACCAGACAGATACGGCACAGCCAGATAGCTCTGGAATCACATGACCTCGCTAGATGTTTGGTGAGGCTCTGAGCTTACAGGTTATCAATCATGGATGCAAGGTCAGATTCACTGGCCATCCGCTCAGACCTGTTTGGACTCCCCTGTGAACAATGCTAATAGCCATAACACAAGGTCATTATAGATCATTACGACTGGTCAGTGACGCTGTCAATCAATTGCATATAATTTTAGTCATTCACAGCAATAGGTTTCATTAAGTCTTTTTTTCAGCCCATAAGACAGGTGTCCTCCATGTGAAATAAAGGAGGTGGATGGTCAAAGGTTGTCTACTGTTTGTGTTCGAGACCTGACGGTAAGTGGCTTTTGTTCTACTACATCAGGGTTCCCCAACTGGCGGCCCGGGCTGAATTTGGCTCACGGGTATTATTTTTATTTTTCAAAGATTTTACGGAGTTACAGTTCATATAAATCAGTCAATTTAAATAAATAAATGAGGTCCTAAACTATGGAATTCACATGACTGTCACGACTTCGGTCGAGGGTGCCTCCCCTCCTTGTTCGGGCAGGCTTCAGCATTCGTCGTCACCGGCTTACTAACCACTGCCGCCCCAATCATCATCACATTTGTCTTGTCTTGTTAATCACACACACCTGGTTCTAATCCCCTCATTAGTCTGTGTATAAGTGTTCCCTCTGCCCACTTGTCCTTGTGGGTGATTGTTAGTTGTGAGAGTAGTATAGCTCGGTGGAGCTACTCGTACATTTTGTTGCCAGGGTAGATTTTCCCCTGTGCCTATGTATTATTGGATTCTACCGTTACAGTGTATTTGCCAGGGATGAGAGTTTCCCCTGTGCCTGTTTTGTTGATCGCTATTTAAGCGCATTTATGTGTCAACGAAGGAATAAACTCTGTATTCGGTGATTGCCCTCCTGCGCCTGACTCCTTTCATCACACTCATCACAATGACTGGGAATACAGATATGCATCTGTTGGTCACAGATACCTATAAAAATAAAAAGTAGGGGCGTGGATCAGAAAACCAGTCAGTATCTGGTGTGACCACCATTTGCCTCATGCAGCGTGACATATCTCCTTCGCATAGAGTTGATAAGGCTGTTGATTGTGGCCTGTGGAATGTTGCCCCACTTCCTCTTTAATGGCTGTGCGAAGTTGCTGGATATTGGCGGGAACTGGAACACACTGTCGTACACGTCGATCCAGAGCATCCCCAAACATGCTCAATCGGTGACATGTCTGGTGAGTATGCAGGCCATGGAAGAACTTGGACATTTTCAGCTTCCAGGAATTGTGTACAGATCCTTGCAACATGGGGCTGTGCATTATCACAGTGGTTCCCAACCAGGGGTACTAGGACCCCTTGGGTTCTTGGCCTATCCACAGGGGTAATTGAGAAGACTCATGAGACCATAGACTTACTGGTAAAATGCACATGAGGGGGTACTTCAGGGGTACTCCGGGCAGAGCAAAATTCAGTTGGTGGTACAGTAATCAAAAAAGGTTGGGAACCACTGCATTATCATACTGAAACATGAGTTGATGGCTGCGGATGAATGGCACGACAATGGGCCTCAGGATCTCATCACGGTATCTCTGTGCGTTCAAATTTCCATCGATAAAAAAATTGTGTTCGTTGTCCGTAGATAATGCCTACCCATACCATAACCCCACTGCCACCATGAAGCACTCTGCTCACAATGTTGACATCAGCAAACCGCTTGCCCACACGACGCATAATAGAGAGACGTGATCGTATACAAATGTAAGCAAGGTTTGAAATGATTATGTTTTAGTCAAATATTATACCTGTTTGGGCTTCTTGCAGTCAATTTGCAGTCTACAAATTATTTGTAATTATGTACCAGCCCCCCGACCATCCGCTCCAGAAAAAATCGGCCCGCGGCTGAATCTAGTTGATGATCCCTGTACTTCAGTGTTACTAATACACAGGATCTGTTGTTACCATGGCCCCATGACCAGGATGGTGAAATATGGGGGAGCTGACAGGACTATGCTGCTGCTGCTGACACAATTACCCTGCTCAGACTTTAATGAAGTGACTAGATGTCTCTCTCTCCTCTTGCTGGCTAAAAGCTTTGGGAAAACAGAAGGGTCCATCACAAATCATTAAGCTACCCCTGAGCAGTGGAGGCACGCCACGGGAGGTCATTTTGGGAGTGGACTTGGACAGGCAGTAAAAAGCGGAGTGAACAATGACGGGAAAGGTCTTCCACATAGTGTGTGAGCAGTTCTCCCTCTCTCCTAGTTTGGAGGGTGATAAGTATCCAACAGCTCCCAAAAACATAAAAATTCCAAAAATAGTCAGTCACTTTTGAGCTGAATCTATCCTCTGGCTCACAACAGGCCAGTAATAGCATATTTACTTTTTTTCTGGTTATGGTTACAGCCAGAAAGTGATGTGTGAGGTATGCAACTTCTAAACATAAGTTTCAGCTATTGTCTTACGTTAGGTGTTGGCACTTGGGAGTTTCCAAGTAAAAAAACAAATCACATACTGTACGGTAATTTGTCATAAAATATTTGGTGTCACTGGAGTTGAGGTCCAAACTATTCCTGTCACATGACCAATGTTGATTGGGGGGGATTTCTATGAAAACCATTGCTTTATCACTACTTTATTTTGGCACCATAACAACGAGCGGTAAGGCAGTGTAAGTGAGTGTAAATAGAAACACCTTGAATCAAGATGAAAGAGCACTGAAATGCATCTCCAGCACTTCATAACAGAGGAGACTCTCCCCTCTCCCATGGTGTCTGCTAAAACAAACAGTCATCATGTCATAGGAACCCGGTCAGATCATTACAAAATAAACATTTATTTCCAAGGGGAAAATGGAGGCAAACAAAGCCCATTGCCATGGTTTCACAAAACCGCATGGTTTTCATTTGTGCTCTTAAGAGAGACGTAAGGAAAAAAATACCTTTGATGGTGATTCACTTTAATAGCAAGTGAATATTTTCAACTGAGCAGCTCACATGGCAGGGGAAGCACATTCTCTACAAGTGAAATGGACTGCGGCTGCTTATGTTAGCTGCTGATGGAAAAATATCACATCTTATTTTTGGTACAAATGATTGGATAAAGTTACTATTGGATGATATCTTGTCATTTTCCCCTTCTACAACTATTGAGTGTTTATGGAAAAGTGTTTGACTTGAAGTGAATGACTTGAGAGCATTCTATGGAGGGACTATAGAGCTCTCCATTGCATTTCTGCATTTAGAGGAGGGCTAACAATTGCCATACACGTTTTCTAAGTTAAGTTTTATTATGGGTTTCAAATGCAATGGGAGAGGTCTAAAGAAGCTGGCAACAATTTCTCCACTAAATCCCTGCCACAAAGCAGAAAGGCAAAAAAAATGTGTTCATAAACTCAAATTGTTGTTCCTTTCAAAGTGCCCAAAGCCTACAGTTCTAATGTCGATAATCACTTTTCTTTAGGGAAGCATCATGCTTTTTTAAGGAAAATAAAGAGGTTGGGACTAATGAAAACAAAAATACATTTCCTTCTTCTTTTGTGTTGGTGAGTACTGAGCTTTACAATCCTCTGTCCATAAGAAACACAGTTCCTTTCACGTACTGTGAGGGAAAACAGGGGGGAGGGGGATATTTTTGAGTGCCTTCGGATCAGGGATGGGCAACTTTGATGGGGGTGGGGGCCACAAAAAATCTGATATCTGAGTGAGAGTGACTAACAAAATTAATGGGGTCCCCCCGGTTGGTAATTCGACCATGATTACTAGAAGGTTAGATTGCAGGCTAGACTAACTTAATGTTAGCTGACATGGGCTAATTGAGTGACTGTCAGTGACTGACATAACAAGAGAAAAACTGCTGATGCACAACCAAATTTCGAAATTTTACTGTCAACAGTACGTTGAGACCTAATGAGTCTATCCCCCCCCCCCCCCCCCCACCCAAAAAAAGAAAATGTACAATATTTTTTGGGGAAGGGGTGGGGATTGATCCGAGGGCCTACAAAAGGGGATACTCCTTAGCCAAAGTCACACCCTTCTTCTGATAAGGTAAGAGTCCTGCAACCAGCACCTGTGCTGCCCATTTCTGAAGAACTATTGCCAAACAGTATTCTAGCACAATTTTTCAAGTCCTTTACTCATAACAGAGATGGTTTCTTACGGCCAGTAAAATGCTAATCCATCGACATAGTTTGGTAATTCATAACACTCCTGGGAGGTGTGTGTACTCTTACCAGGATGTGTGTGAGGACAATCTTGATGAGTGGAGCCCCAGACAGGTTGACGGACAGGGCAGGTGATGGCTCCACCTTCAGTGAGATGAGGAAACTGGCCACCTGGATCTTATGGTCTTTAAAATCAGCCGCCTCGTTGATCCTGAGAGAGAGAGAGAGATGATATGTCACTCTAACACCAATGAGAGCTCTGCTGGGGTGTTCTATCTACACAGTAGTGTCACAGAGGGCTCAGAACAGTAGCATGAGAGTGGGATTCTGATACATCTGTCATGTCATCAATCCCAGTGAAAACACAGCATTACGTCAGGAGCTTTTCTAGGTCAACAGGTAAGTGATGGTAGGTTGTAGAGGCAACACCCCCGTATCATTATACAGATGGACATTCCCACCCACTGGGGAGTGAAACACAACCATTAGGAACTAACCTAACCATCAAATGTGAAGTAAATAAATGATGCCTTCTAAAATGGTGGCATACTGACACCAATTGGCATTGGTATTTCCTGAATAAACTGCTTTCCTACTTTGTAAACATGGGTGTTTATTACTGTCATCCAGTTTTACTGAGAAACTCGTTTAGAAGAAAGTATATTGTAGCAGAAGCTGATTGATCCCAAGTGCCTTATCACTTACACATAGTACTTTTAGGCTGTGTTTACACAGGCAGCCCAATCATAATCTTTTGCCACTAATTGGTCTTTTGACCAATTAGATCAAATCTTTTGCCAATAATTGGGCAAAATATCAGAACTGTGCTGCCTGTGTAAACACAGCCTTAGATTCTGGATTTCTGCAGAGGCAGTCAAAGCTATGTGCCGTACTGAGGGCCACAACAGTCAGTCCAACACCTTGAGCATATAAACTGTATTTCTAGACGCAATTATGCCATTGATGAAGTCTGCCAGTAACTACATGTTTTAAAGCAAACCAGATTGTTTACGCTTAGACCATCAAATTCCAAGTCATGCAAAACATTTATTTCACAGCTTTATCGTAATACGCTTCCCCTATTGATGGGAAAAGAAGTGTGTGGCCAAGATCCTGTATGAAGTTAACGGCAGGGTGTATCAGTCAGTGGAGGTTAAGTGGGGAGATGAGAGATAGCCTGGTGGGAGGCTGATAAGGAATGGCCCCAGGCATGATCCGTGCTGGACGTCAGGAAACAGGGGCGCCACTCCGCCAGGGGACCACAGCGGACACACAGGAAGTGATCCTGGCTGATGCTCAGAGCGCTTATTGCCGTAACATCCCTTAGATCCTCTGAGATCACTTCTTCTCAATGGCGGTAATTCTTAATTGCACAGCGTGCAAAGTAAACTATTTAGTTTATTGCATACTTTTCTGATTAGTCCCCAAACAGATGATTTGACAACCACAAGCCTCTTCTGAATGCTTGTAAATTAGAAAATTACATTACTTTTCGCAGGCCCTAAACTTTCTTTAAACAGTGCTGTCTACTGTACTGTGTTTGGTCAGGATAACTTTATATCACACAGGTAAGTGGTTCATAATTCATACACAGAGAGCATTCCTGTTTGGTATGATTAGGGCTTTTTATGTGTTCTCCCATCCCCCTTACCTGGTCCTGAGTGGGCTGATCTCTCTGTAGTAGTTGTGCATGTTGTGGTAGAAAAGACCCACGATTGTGGTTTGGGCTGAGGTGGAGAGAGGTAGGGAGAGGGGGAGAGAGGGAGGGAGGGAGGGAAGGAAGGAAGGAGGAGGGATGGAGGGAGGGAGGGAGGGGAGAGAGTGGTCAAAGGTGAAACACAGACTCATAGCAGGGTTGAGAATGTGATGATGCGTTGCTAAAATGCTCACAGTGAGGGGAACTTAATTAAGCAGCCTCGCTGCCTCAAGTTGGCACTCCCTGACTAATTGGAGAGCTGTATGCTCACACACAGGTGAGACGGAGGGGGACCATGGACCACGTGTGTGTTGGGAAATTATGCAAGTCACAGTGCCATGACTGAAACAGTACAGCAGGATGCCTGTGCCCTACTCTTATACACTGTCCCCACCATGTAGGCCAGTCCCATCTACAACATGGTAGCTACTAGAGAGGGATCTGGAACGCTTGATTGTGAAAGTACCTTTTTCATGAAATCAAATCTACCTCACTGAGTAAGAAAACAGTCAAGGTCTTGAATGTAATGCTCTTTTAATGTTATGAGTGTAATGCCCCCTACCAGGCCTTTGTAGAGATCAGTTGGTGGCCAGTTTGCCTATAAAACTTTCCTAAGGAAGAAAGAAAATAATGGAAAAAGGCCTATTCTGCATCTTTTTATGAATACTTGGAAGTATCTCAGTCCAAGATCAATAAATCTAATCTTTAACACTTTCTCTGCACTTAATTGGCTTATAAAAGCGCCACTTAGTGCCTTTAATACAGTATGCCATGTGTCAGGACGCACAACGTTACATTAACTCAATCTAGGAGTGTAAATTGCCAGCAGTAACATTTATATTCCATTTCTGATAATTATGTTTTAATATATTATTTAAATGGTTTATTTAAAAGTTAGTGTAGCAACGCAGTGCGTTTGGGGGCCAGGTGGAGCCAAGTGGATCTGACCCTAACACAAGTCTAACAAACACAGTTTTAATACTGCCGTAATTACTGACTAACCAGCATTCACATTGCCACTAAGAATGGGCTAAGTAAATAAATTAGTTCACTGTGAGTGGAGGGGTTTCTTTTGAATGGACAGCTAAGTGAATGAAAAGTATTGATACATTGCCTCTCTGTATAGAAGTCATACAGTACTGTAGCTGTTATCCTGTACTTTAAAGTCTCACAAGCAGTTCCACGGTGGCGCTCTCACACACTACCTTTGCTATGTTAAAGGACTTTAAACCTATCATCATAATAAACTACTGCCCAATAACAAGACCTTACTGGTTGGGCACATTTCTCTTGGCAGAAACAGTGTGCAGAACTAATGGCCAGTATTTATTCACATTCAAGCCAATGAAGCTGTGTGCTGAGGAGGAGTAAGAGCCAGACGCAAAAGAAAGATGAGCCTATGCTATATTCTAGCAGTGTAATACACACACAAAATATGAATTGCTGTGAGAGAGTGAGTATTTAAATGTATTGTATGTTTGTAGAACAAGAGTGAAATGGGATGTATGAAACTCACACTGCATGGTGAATGCCTCACCGGGCACTGAGATGTAGTTCTTTCCTTGCGTGGGGAAGCGGTAATGGGGAAGATTGTAGTTCTGTGGAATCTTCATCAGAGAGTAATCTATTGGGGTCGGGGGTTGGAAACAGAGAGAGAGGGAGCACTGTGAGTGGTTAACTAACTCCAACACCAGACCTGGAGGGGTTCTGACAGGGAGCCAAAAGCACAGTGTTATCTGGTGGTGGTGATGATTCATGGGTGGATCAAAGATTTGACTGAGCCCCTGGGAGAGAGACAACCCAAGTTTGTCCACAGGCAAACAAAATATTATGCAAAAATAACCCCTACCAGGGGGGAAATGGGTTCCATGGAAAGAACCATGGTTATCTAAGCTTGATCAGATCTCTATCTTCTGAGGAGGGAAACATACTGTATGTAGCCAATTAATTCAAAACTCTACTTGAACTTCCTTCTTAGTACAGTAACTCTCAACCCTAACTTGTTATTTTCACAGTAAGACACTACAGTCTGTGAGTCATACAGTACAGTCAGGAGAGAGTTGAGTCGCCATTGTACTGACCTGCTACGAAGGACTTTCCTCCCAGTGAGATGAGAGAGCGGGGGCTGGGGCTGGACTCCAGGCTGGACAACATCTGGACCATCACTTTGTCCACTGTCTCAATCAGCCCACTGACCACTGGGGTGGACTCCTGCTCCAAACGGTCCAGTAACAACATTCACACTCATAAAGACACACTGACAACTTACTGTATCTACTGTATTTGGAGAGTTGGTAAACTGTCACTGATAGACCATAAAACCAAGTAGTAGCATTCGTTAAGACGCTTATCAGCTTGGACTATATACACTGTATTACTGTAACTTCCGTCTGACTTCATTTTGTCTCCACGACCAAGTGACTAAAGTTTTCATGCACTAAGAACATCTGGTTCAGCTTGCTCATATGAAAACAAGAACGCCTGTTCAGTGTGTATAGAACATTGTAATGACAAACTCGCTCAAAATGTCTCTCTGTTCAGGAATTCCTGGGATCGCACGTGTGAGGGCACTAAACTAGAGCCTGAATGAATGTGATCATATTCTCAGTTCAGTATCATATAGCTAGTTTACTGTAAACCTTATGTTATTTTTAGTACTACATTGACATTGATTAGTGCATTGTTGGGTTTAGAGCTAGAAAGAAAGGAATTTCACTGTACTTGTGCACGTGACATTAAAAACTTGAAACTTGAAACTCATTTACCTCATCTTCCCTGGCCACTTCAGAAGACAGCACCTCCTCCACACTCTTCAGAAAAGCCTGGACGGGACACAACAGCACATCATGTGTCTGTGATCTGAAACAAACTATTACAACCTACTTTGGTGTGTGAGTGTGTGTGCATGCATGCCTGCATGTTTATATCCTTGTGTTCCTGTACCTGTGTGAAGTTGTTGGCAGTGTCGTGGGGGATGGTCTTGTTGGGCAGGCTGAATGGCAGAGACTCCAGGAAGCCTAACATGGGCATGGGCACAGGGTCCTGGGAGCTGTGGATCTCCTCACTCAACTTAGTGATGATAGAATAGGACACATCTGTAACTCCCTGGGGGAACGAAACACCAGGCATTACTCTCCACAGAAACTCTCCAAAGACCAAAATGGGACCACGTTATGTGACCATTACCCTTAGTAAGAACTCTTTCTCGATAGAAGTCTGCTGTAAAAGACTGCTGGTCTTTTTCCAGCGTCATGCCCTACAGGGACCCATTTTGTGCTGTGTTGAACAGCTGTCTCTGCTTTCTTCACTCTACGCCCACAACTGCTGTTTAATAGACAGGAGAGGTCTATTCACTTGTGCTCTCAATATCCCCTTTTCCAATTCCTCAGTTTTAAAGGAAAACAATGGTTCCATAAGGAATTAATTGTTTGTGTTTATTGCTGTTTAACCACCAGGCTTCTACCTCATTTCCTGCGAGGCTGCCGTGTGTCTGTCCTAGTAGTAAAACACTGAAATCTGTTTAAAATATCCACTTTCCCATGGTAAGAGGTCCATCTGTATACATTTCCAAAGTTGAGAACTCACCGGTGTTTGCATCGTAGAGCAGACTTCTTTAGAAACGCTTGGTGTGGTAGGATAAGTCAAAGCATCACCTAGTTGGAGAAATATAAGAGACCCATTAGCAGTGCTCTTCCACCTGTTATCTACAGCAACACTAGCTAGATGCCAAATAGAATGCTTAGAGAAGAGCTGGAATTGTTCAGGCCCCAAAGATTCATCATTCCTTGGTACGTGTCTGATGATGGTTGGACCATCCCCCAGCCGGGATAGATGAAAAGAAGTGCTGTGCTATTGTACCTGCTCTTTAGATAATCAACCACCAAATACATCACTGAGGTACTGTACAAGCCAAAGAGATGTTAGAAGGAAGTCATGACATCACGCTGTCTGTAAATAACACATCAATTAGTGCACTTAGCAACACTAAATGACCATATATGGTTTTACATTAGGACCATCCCTTCCAACAGTCGGCTCTTCTTTAGTCCCATTCATTCTCTACAGGTATAACATGTTAAAACACTTTCCATAACCATAACAACCTTCGTGTTCATGTCTGTTATGTCTGAGAGAAAAAAACTGTCCTGAGAAAATGAAGGCAATGCCTTATCCATGCAACATGACCACCTGAGTCCTTCACAATGGGGTCTAGTCATTAGACAAAAACCCAGGGAATGGGTGTCCACACCCGCATTATTCATATTTTCCATAAGCATGACTAGTGATTCATCAATTTTTACTAGCTTATACACATTTCACCATGCTCTGAATAACATTTCTCGGACCATACAGAGGACATTGTCCATTTCTTTTGAGTTTCAGAATCATTCTAGACCACACAAGATAAATCAAAGCAGCAATGAAAAAGGTCATTACATTTTTGTCATTTAGCAGACGCTCTTATCCAGAGCGACTTACAGTTAGTGAGTGCATACATTTTCATACTGGTCCCCCGTGGGAATCAAACCCACAACCCCAGCATTGCAAGTGCCATGCTCTACCAACTGAGCTACACGGGTCATTATGGTTTTCAAAAACTTCAGTCACTCAGTTTATCGTCAGTTTAGTCCTCTAATCTAAAACCAAACTGCTAGGCCTATATTCCCACTAAATGGCCCTTGTCAGATTAAATGCTTATACGGTATAAATATGTGAGACGCTTATAAGGTGGAAGATTGTGAAACACTTTTATGGTAGAAGTATGTGAAATGATTTTAAGATGAGGAGGATTTGTACAGTTTAATATCTTGTTGTGTATTCCATGCGTCAGTACTGTGGATGGAATGTCAATGGCAATGACCAAGACGGAAATTGCTTTTTAACCCATCTCTCCTCACATCAGTCAAGGGGAAATTGTGAACATAGTGAACATTTCATATCACGGAAAAAAGAGTGGAACATTTCAGACTGACGGTGACATCTGACATTACCTATGGCAGCTTTGTAGTACATGAGGATCTCCTCTGGTGACAAGGCCCTCTCCCAGATGACAAACTCATCAAAGGCTCCTGTCACATAGTGTCCATAGGACTGCTCATTTCCTGTCCCAATGACCAGGTCAGGGTAAGGGTCCCCATAGTTCATGGACACGTTGCCAGTGGGGTCGCTGGTGTTGAACGTCCCGTTGATGTAGATGTTGAGACCGTCCTTCAGGGTCCAGGTGAACAGAATGTGGGTCCAGAAGGGCCCTGAAAGGGAAGAGAGAGGAGGAGAAATCATAAATAGGACTTCACTCTCCATCTCAGGAAAGTAAAGGGATTCTTTATTGGGCTTAGGGAAATGACGTTAGGCATGAAATAAAGCACATTCACCTAAAGTATTTGTTCTACTCTTTGTATGTGGGTATTATAGCCTACAGTATGTCACAGATATTTTCAATTGTGCTTTTCCACTATATCCGCCCAATATGTCCCATGTTCCACTCCAACCATTTAGTCAGCACCTCCATTCTATTCCTTCAAATGTCTCCAATATACTTCTCCAAAGAGGAAATAACATCTCCAGTTCTTCTGAGGTAAACGGACATTAAAGAGAATCCCAAAATACAATATATTCACTCCACCAGTGGAGGCTGACTCAGAGTACTAAAACACAGCTATCCCATTGGGATTGGCTTAAACACAAACCAACAACTTCCCCATTCACACTTTCAATCTCTCTTTCCTTTTAGTCTCTCCCTTTATTTTTTTTAGAAATGTTTCTGTTGCAGGTTAGGCTGGGACACATTGTGACAAGGTCTACTGAACCAGTCATGTCTCCTGGTACTGGTAGAGGTCTCATAAGAGCTGGTTGAGTCATAGTCATCTTAGGCTTTACCTCTGTTATGAGTCAAAGGCTAAACAACTGCATGGTGAAATGGTGACATATCATCATGTAAAATTACAAGAACCAGATGTTTGATCTTCTGTAACTAATAATCCAATAAATCAAAAGTACACATGAAGTCCTGATGCCTCATGTTCATAACCTTAAATAATTGTAACAAAAACAAGATGACGGAAGACATTTGAGAATGTGGTCATTTTTTTCCTCTAATAAACAATGACTGGTAAATGTTTCTTTCTCATTCAAAGAACCTGCAGTGCACAGAGCGAGATGATATGTTTTCCTCCTGAAATAGCAGATCAGGTCTGAGATTGTAGGGGATGGAGAAATAGTTTTGCCATAGTAGATTGTTTATGTTATTTCAATTACTTCATTTAGAGTCCACTTGGGTCTGTAAGAAATATCTGAACTTTTTAAGCACATGACTTTCATACATACTGTGAAAGGTTACATACACTACATGACCAAAAGTATGTGGACACCTGCTTGTCGAGCATCTCATTCTAAAATCATGGGCACTAATATGGAGTTGGTCCCACCTTTGCTGCTATAACAGCCTCCACTTTTCTGGGAAGGTTTTCCACTAGATGTTGGAACATTGCTGCAGGGACTTGCTGTTTGGAACTGTTTAATGTCCATAGTAACTGGACCAACGTAATATGAAGATATGATATTATAATAAATATATAAAATGTCACACTAACTAGAGATAAGAGACAGAACTAGTCTGTTTTGTAACATCGCTAACAGAACAGACGCTAACTAGAGGCAAGAGACAAAACTAGTCTGTTTGGTAACATCGCTAACAGACCAGACACTAACTAGAGGTAAGAGACAGAATTAGTCTGTTTGGTAAAATCGCTAATAGACCAGACACTAACTAGAGGTAAGAGACAGAACTAGTCTGTTTGGTAACATCGCTAACAGACCAGACACTAACTAGAGGTAAGAGACAGAACTAATCTGTTTGTTAACATCGCTAATAGACCAGACACTAACTAGAGGTAAGAGACAGAATTAGTCTGTTTGGTAACATCGCTAACAGACCAGACATTAACTAGAGGTAAGAGACAGAACTAGTCTGTTTGGTAACATCGCTAATAGACCAGACGCTAACTAGAGGTATGTGGGAAATTATTATCTTATATTTTAGATGTGCTGTTAGCATAGAAAGAATACATTAATGATTAAACATAATAGGTTTGTGCTGTACTGATATAGACTGTTTAATATAACAAGCTGTGATTAATGTGAGGAACGTTAGGGGGTAAGATGAGATAAGGCTTGTGTCTCACATACACACACAGCCTCTTTGTTAGACCGCTCAAGGACATGTGTACTGCAAAAGTGCTGACTCTCTGGACAAGTTGCAAAACAACCAACACCTGGCAACAGTGAAGCGCCAAGGGACTGGGACCAGCCTGTGCGCCAACGATAGGCTGAGTAAGTCTAAACCACGCTCAGTCTCTACTCTGATAGGCCAGCAGGGAGCGGGAACTATCTCTGTCAGAGTATTTAAAGAAGAACTTTTAAAGAAGAACTTATAACAATGGACCAGTTCTCTGTCTGCCCTACGTGGTGTTTCAGTGGACCCGTATATACGAACATCATATTTACCATTGAAGTGTTTTGCATTAATTAAAATACTAGTCTATTTTAGAAGACGTGTATTGACCTCTTTTTGTTCCAATACCAGATATGAATTGACGCAACTTAACAATTGGTGACCTCCGACTGATCTGGTAGAAGGGACTTGGCTGGGTATTGTCCGGCCCATTGGACATCTCTGTCATTGGACGGTGTGTTTCACAAAGAGTCCGGACTACTAAAAACAGGTAAGCAGACACCTATTGTTATATAACTAAAGTTCTGCACATTGGCTTTATCCAAATTAATTTTGTGAAACACCTGTCTGATGTAAGTGAACTAAATTATGAATTATTATATGAATTATTATGAGTAGATAAGCACCATATTGTGACATGCAAACCTGTGGTGAATGTGATGTTAAACCTTGGTACCATAGAGTATTGTTCCACCGACACGTACCAGAGGGCTAGGTACGGCTAGGATCGGGGGAAAATACTGAAATCCCCAGGCTAGGACCACCAGGGGTGAGAACTGGAGGCGTAGGGAATCATTGGTCTAAAAGTGTTGCACTATTGACACGTATCAGAAGGCTAGATACGGCTAGGATCATAGGGACACTTACATTTTAGTCACTCCAGGCTAGGATCACCAGTGGTGAGAACTGGAGGCGTAGGGAATTATTGGTTAAAGGTGTTACGCTACTGACACGTATCAGAGGGCTAGATACGGCTAGGATCAGAGGGACACTTACAATTTTAGATAGTGTTGCACTACTGACACGTACCAGAGGGCTAGGTACGGCTAGGATCAGAGGGACACTTTAGAGTATAGGGTGTTGTATGCAAGCAATTGGGGTTGGGTGCCTTGCTCGAGGGCACATCGGCAGATTTTTCGCCTGGTCGGCTCGGGGATTGGAACCGGCGACCTCTCGGTTGCTGGCACGGTGCTCTTGGTTACTGGGCTACCTGCCGCCCCATACGAGTTTAAGGTTGTGCCGTTGTTTGATCATGTGATGGGGTTTGATGGGTGATCGGACCATGACTGGTGTGGTTATGGAAGTAATGTATAAATAGTGGAGAGCCAATAGGGGGCTCCATTGAACTATTATGTTTTGTTGGGCATTTCGGTGGCATGGGGTGGGGTCTGTGTGTGTGAGTGAATTCGACGGCTGGTATGGGTGGTGACCGGATACTACTGAGTATTTGGTTTGTTGATGTTGAATGGAAGATTTGTAGCGTGGTTGGGGTTAAATAGAAAGACTCACTTATTCAATAGGGAATGGGTGAAGGGAGAGAGAGCATTACTTTGTGTTGCTGAATGAGGTGAGAGCTAGTGCGGTTGTCACGGTTTCGGCCGAGGCTGCTCCTTCTCCTTGTTCGGGCAGGCTTCGGCGGTCGTCGTCTCCGGAGTAATAGCTGCCACCGTTCTATGTTTCTATGTTTGATTGGTTGTGTCTGTTTGTTACACCTGTTCATTGTTAAGTGTTCATTATGCGTCCTATTTAGTTCTCTTGTGTTTGGTCAGGTGTTGTGTGTAATTGTTCGATGTCACGTGTAGTAGTTGGTTCGCTGTTCTGTGCTCTCTGTATTTCGTTTTGTTTGAGAGAGTCCTGCACGTTGTGCGCATTTACTTTGGTTCTTACCAGTGTGCGTATGTTTCGCCTGTGGCCTGTTGCCGTGTTTGGCTTGTATTTTCGGACTTCACTAAAGACATCTGTTTTGAATCTCTGTGTGTCCTGCGTGTGATTCCACGTTACCTCTACACTCAACCCTGACAGAATTACACACCATCTCTATGGAATCAGCAGGAGCACCCGCACCCACAGAGATCATCGAGGAGCGCCTTCGTGGACAGGAGGACAGGATCAACCAAATCGGGCACGCCCTGGACCGAGTGATGAACACCCTCCATCGATGGGAGACCAGCGGGGTACCCACACCCCCACCTACCGCACCATCACCATCGGTCAGCCCGCCTGTCCAACTTCCGGAACCCAGTGGGATTCGGCTCTCGCTCCCGAGGGCGTACGACGGCACCGCTGCCGGGTGTCAGGGGTTCCTGTTGCAAGTTGAACTCTACCTCGCCACCGTACACCCGGCGCCCTCGGGACACGAGAGTGTTTCCGCCCTCATCTCCTGTCTCACCGGCAAGGCGTTGGAGTGGGCCAACGCCGAATGGAGGAGAATAGACGCCGCTACTATAACCTATGCAGAGTTCTCCCGCCGCTTCCGTGCAGTGTTTGACCATCCACCGGAGGGGAAGGCGGCGGGGGAGCGTCTATTCTACCTCCGGCAGGGGATGAGGAGAGCTCAGGAGTTTGCACTGGAGTTCCGGACTCTAGCGGCCGATGCGGGGTGGAATGAGCGGGCACTCATAGACCACTTCCGCTGCAGCCTCCGGGAGGACGTCCGCAGAGAGTTGGCGTGCAGGGATACCACGCTTTCATTTGACCAATTGGTTGACATGGCCATTCGGCTGGACACCTTGCTCGCTACCCGCGGGCGTCCCAGGTGGGGGTCGCCCATTCCACCCTCCAGCACCTCCGAGCCGAGCCCTATGGAGCTCGGAGGTGCTGGCGCTAGAGGAAGGAGAAGAAGGAGCCCGAGGGGGGCCGTCCCCTGCACCAACTGTGGCCGTGGAGGGCACACCGCGGCTAGGTGCTGGGGAGGGTCTCCTGGTGGAGGAGAAGGCAGGCCACACATTGGGGAGTCCTCCCAGGTGAGTAGGCGCCCCACTTACCCAGAGCTTTCTGTCGTACACATAACCATACCTGTTTGTTTTCCACAGGTTGCACCTCGTTCCCAGCATAAGGCGCTAGTAGATTCAGGCGCAGCTGGGAATTTTGTAGATCGCAAATTCTGTGTAGAGTTAGGGATTCCCCTCCTTCCGGTAAATAATCCTTTCCCTGTACATGCCCTAGATAGTCGTCCGTTAGGATCCGGGTTCATTAGGGAGGTCACAGTGCCACTTAGGATGGAGACGCAGGGGGGTCATGAGGAGACGATTCAGCTCTATCTGATCGACTCTCCTGCGTATCCGGTGGTGCTGGGGCTTCCCTGGTTGATTACCCATGATCCTACTATTTCGTGGCGAGAGAGGGCTCTTAAAGGGTGGTCTGCTCAGTGTGAGGGGCTATGTCTGGGTGTTTCCGTAGGGGCGACCTCGGTGGAGAGTCCGAACCAAATGCCCGCATTGCACATTCCCCCCGAGTATGAGGATTTGGCACTCGTGTTTAGCAAGACGAGAGCGGCGCAGTTGCCACCTCATAGACAGGGGGATTGTGCGATAGACCTCCAGGCAGGAGCTGCGCTCCCGCGGAGCCATGTGTATCCTTTGTCACAGGAGGAGAAGAGGGCAATGGAGACATACATTGCCGAGTCTCTGAGACAGGGATACATACGGCCCTCCACTTCACCCGCGTCCTCTAGCTTCTTTTTTGTGAAGAAAAAGGATGGAGGTTTGCGCCCGTGTATTGATTACCGCGGTCTCAATCAGATTACTGTGAAATATAGTTATCCACTCCCGCTGATTGCGACTATGACGGAGTCATTACACGGGGCACGGTTCTTCACAAAATTGGACCTCAGGAGCGCATATAACTTGGTGCGCATTAGAGAGGGCGATGAATGGAAGACAGCATTTAGTACTACCTCCGGTCATTACGAGTATCTCGTCATGCCATACGGGTTAATGAATGCTCCATCAGTCTTCCAATCCTTTGTAGATGATATTTTCCGGGACATGCAGGGGCAGGGAGTAGTCGTGTACATAGACGATATTCTGGTGTACAGTTCTACCCGGGCCGAACATGTAGCCCTGGTGCGCCGAGTATTGAGGAGGCTGTTGGAGCATGACCTGTATGTCAAAGCCGAGAAATGTCTGTTCTTCCAGGAGTCGGTCTCCTTTTTGGGTTATCAGTTGTCTGCGTCAGGGGTGAGGATGGAGGTTGACCGTGTGTCAGCCGTGCGTAATTGGCAAACCCCAACCACGGTTAAAGAGGTGCAGCAGTTCTTGGGTTTTGCGAATTACTACCAGAGGTTTATCCGGGGTTTTGGACAGGTGGCAGCTCCCATAACGTCCCTTCTGAAGGGGGGTCCGGTGCGCTTGCGGTGGTCAGCTGAGGCGGACAGGGCTTTTGGGAGACTGAAGGACCTGTTTACCTCGGCTCCAGTGCTGGCGCACCCGGATCCCGCTTTACCATTCCAAGTGGAAGTGGACGCGTCTGAAGCCGGTATCGGGGCTGTTCTCTCACAACGGTCCGGCACACCACCTAAACTCCGCCCCTGTGCTTTTTATTCGAAAAAGCTCAGTCCGGCGGAGCGTAATTATGACGTAGGGGACAGGGAGCTGTTAGCCGTGGTACAAGCCCTAAAGGTGTGGAGGCATTGGCTTGAGGGGGCTCAACACCCTTTTCTCATTCTGACTGACCACCGTAACCTGGAATACATTCGGGCAGCTAGGAGACTGAATCCTCGCCAGGCGCGGTGGACTATGTTTCTAGCCCGGTTCGTGTTTAAGATCACTTACATCCCTGGGTCCCAGAACGGGAAGGCAGATGCCCTGTCTCGGCGGTATGACACGGAGGAGAGGTCCGTTGAGCCCACTCTCATGCTACCTAAGTCTTGTCTGGTTGCACCGGTGGTATGGGAGGTCGATACGGAGATCGAGCGGGCATTACGCACCGACCCTAGCCCTCCACAGTGTCCGGTGGGTCGGACGTACGTCCCGCTCGAGGTCCGGGATCGGCTCATTTATTGGGCTCACACGTCACCCTCCTCTGGGCATCCAGGTATTGGCCGGACAGTGCACTGCCTTAGCACAAAGTACTGGTGGCCAACGTTAGCCAGGGATGTGAGGATTTATGTCTCCTCCTGCTCGGTGTGTGCCCAGTGTAAGGCGCCCAGACACTTGCCCAGGGGTAAGTTACAACCCCTGCCCGTTCCACAATGACCCTGGTCTCACCTCTCGGTGGATTTTGTTACAGACCTTCCCTCCTCACAGGGGAATACCACCATCCTGGTCGTTGTGGATCGGTTCTCAAAGGCCTGTCATCTCCTTCCCATGCCGGGGTCTTCCTACTGCCCTACAGACCGCTGAGGCTCTATTTACCCACGTCTTCCGGCATTACGGGGTACCCGAGGATATAGTGTCTGATCGAGGCCCCCAGTTTACCTCCAGAGTCTGGAGAGCGTTTATGGAACGGTTGGGGGTTTCGGTGAGCCTTACCTCGGGTTACCACCCGGAGAGTAATGGGCAGGTCGAACGTGTCAACCAGGATGTGGGTAGGTTTCTGAGGTCATATTGCCAGGGCCGGCCGGAGGAGTGGGCGAGATATGTTCCCTGGGCCGAGATGGCACAGAACTCTCTCCGCCACTCCTCCACTAAACTAACCCCTTTCCAGTGTGTGTTAGGGTACCAGCCGGTTCTGGCACCTTGGCATGAGAGCCAGATAGAGGCCCCTGTGGTGGATGAGTGGGTGCGGCGCTCGGAGGAGACGTGGAACGCTGCACACATCCATCTGCAGCGAGCCATCCGTTGACAGAAGACGAGCGCCGATCTCCACCGCAGTGAGGGGCCAGTGTATGCACCTGGAGATCGAGTCTGGCTCTCAACCAGAAACCTGCCCCTCAACCTGCCCTGCCGGAAGCTGGGTCGGCGGTTTGTGGGGCCTTTTAAAGTCCTGAGGAGATTGAACGAGGTGTGTTACAGGTTACAACTGCCCATTGATTACAAGAATATTAACCCCTCGTTCCATGTGTCTCTCCTCAGGCCGGTGGTAGCTGGTCCACTCCAGGACTATGAGATATAATATATATATATAATATATAATAATATAAGATAGAGGAGACTCCTCCGCCCCCGTTGGACATCGAGGGGGCTCCGGCGTACACTGTTCGGTCCATCCTAGATTCGAGACGCCGGATGGGGGGTCTCCAATATCTTGTGGAGTGGGAGGGGTACGGCCCGGAGGAGCGGTGCTGGGTGCCGAGGAGGGACATCCTAGACCCGTCTCTTCTGACCGAGTTCCATCGTGGTCATCCTACGCGCCCTGCTCCGCGTCCTCCTGGTCGTCCCCGAGGCCGGGGTCGGCGCACGGCTGGAGCCGCGCGTCAAGGGGGGGGTACTGTCACGGTTTCGGCTGAGGCTGCTCCTTCTCCTTGTTCGGGCAGGCTTCGGCGGTCATCGTCTCCGGAGTACTAGCTGCCACCGTTCTATGTTTCTATGTTTGATTGGTTGTGTCTGTTTGTTACACCTGTTCATTGTTAAGTGTTCATTATGCGTCCTATTTAGTTCTCTTGTGTTTGGTCAGGTGTTGTGTGTAATTGTTCGATGTCACGTGTAGTAGTTGGTTCGCTGTTCTGTGCTCTCTGTATTTCGTTTTGTTTGAGAGAGTCCTGCACGTTGTGCGCATTTACTTTGGTTCTTACCAGTGTGCGTATGTTTCGCCTGTGGCCTGTTGCCGTGTTTGGCTTGTATTTTCGGACTTCACTAAAGACATCTGTTTCGAATCTCTGTGTGTCCTGCGTGTGATTCCACGTTACCTCTACACTCAACCCTGACAGCGGTTTTCATTTGGTGACGTCGCCTGCTCTATGAACTGGAAGTATTTACTTTGAAAGCATCGCGGAATGTATGGGGTGACTGGCAATGTATGTAGAGGGTCCCGGGTTCGAACACAGGTAGGGACAGTGGGTAAAGCTTTCGCATTGGGGCTATAGACCTAGATTACTACGTGGATTGAGAAATGTGAAAGGTTGAATTAGATAGCTTAAGTAGAAGTATTCTAGAAAGGTCTATGAAAATATATTACAAGGTCCCCGCGCCTTCCCCATTGTGTAGGAAGGAGCAAGGGGAGGGGTGAGAGATAGTTCAAATGATAGGAATATCATTAAATGTATGCTTATCAACGATAGCAAGTATTTGTTTTATTAATTAGGGCCTAATCAGAGAGAACAGTTAAAGAAATTGAATAGCGAACTGAAATGGCGATAGAGCTGTGAAAATTGAGTTGAGGACAAAGGAGAATAATTTATGGCTCTGGTTAGCGGGAGAAAAAATAAAAATAAAATAAGACAGTCAAGCGAGTTAGATTGAGCTGTAAGATTTCAAGTGGAGGTCTGAATACTTGACTGAAAGGCAGTGCTTTGATAAATTCTAATTGTTATTACTTTATTCGATAGGTTGCTTAACACCAGTGGTGTATTGTATTCTAGAACGATAATTTATTTTCGTTACGGGGACCAGGGGATGCAAGTAGCTTTAGCTATTATGCTGAGGGAATAGCACCAACCTATAGTGGGTTCTAGATTTGTTAAATAAACAAACGTATATTTTAAACTAAAGTAATGCAATAGGCTACAATTATAACATTATCAGAAAAAGGCACAATTTAATGTGAAATAGTTATTACAATTATTATTAATAGTTATTACAGTTATTATCATTGATCCAGTAATGATAGAAGGATAGTAGAGGAAAGGCAAGGGATTAAATCTCATTTAGGGAAAGAGAAGAGTATGAAGATATATTAGGGAGAAAATACCATTAACTGAGGAATATAAAACGTTTAGCTGAAAAAGACAACAGGAATAATTTACCTTACACCCTAATATAGACATTAGACCACACCAGAAGTAGAGATGGCAGGATCACCAGTAGCAATCATGAAGAGAAGGTTCCCAGAAAATAGTGAAGATATTGGTAATATCTCTAACAAATGAGAAAAAGGACCAGAAAGATAGTGGCTAGATGGCCAAAGGAGGGAACATTTGATGTAATCGTGATTGTATTGGCTAAAAAATTTAATATGACATTTACAGGGGGGACAGGAACAATAGAAGGGGAGACAGATTTTCCTAGGGGATTGATCAAATAATTGATAATGGATCATTTGAGATGAGATCACATGTAGCAGATTTAAGGTAATCAATTAAATAATCATTGTATACTCGAGGTATTTTGAGTGGTTTTATGGATTAGTTATGAGGAATTAGATTGATACAAACAATTATTGATGGGTTAGGACTGGGGATATCTGTATCATGTTTTGTGTGTACTACCATCTTTAGATTACTGATGGTAATTGAAGGTTAACAAAATTATAACCAGGAGAAAGAGAATTAGCTTATCTCATTGGAATGTTGCCCAGGGCGAGGGGGAGCAGTAGTGAAGTTAGGCAGTGAGCTACCAAATTAAAGTGGGGCCTGGGTATTTGTGGTTGTTGTTTTTCAAATCGGGTTTTTCAAACAAAAAACAACACACCTAGTATGATGTTTATAAAGCCTTGTTGTTTCAATTTTGGGGGGTTTTCAGCAGGTCAAGGGTGATAGGTCTTGGAGGAGCACGCACAGTGAATTTTATGGAGTTTTTCGGTTTTGGCTGAGTTTGGGGTATATATGATTTCTTATGAGAATGAATGTCATGAGGACTTAATGAACACTTGGGATAAGTAACATTTATGAAATATTTAGAATAATGGTAATGTTTGGTATACTATGGGATGGAACAGTTCGTTGAATAATTTCAATTGCCTCTGAACTCTGTTTTGTCTTTCTGGTGTTAATTAATCATCCACACTAGTAAATTCTAAAGGCATGAGAGGAGGACATTAAGATAGTTTATTGTACTAAGTTGAGGGTAATTTATAATACTGTGAAAAGTGTGAAGAAGATTATAATTTGGTAATAATATATATGATTTGAACCATAAAATAACAGAAGAGAGAGAGAGCTTTCCCTGAATGAGGGATACCTGTTGCTAGTCAATTGTACTAATCTTGGATTACTTTTACGGGATAGAAGTAAATTGAGGTATTATCAAATGTTGTCATTTAAATTTCATTTTTAGTATTCTTTAATAAACAACAAGTTGGTATTTGAAACTAAATTAATGCAATGAGCTGCAGTAATCAGAGGAAGGCACAATCTAATGCGAAACAGCTATTACCTAGATCATTTATTTAATATTGAGATCAGGAAGTGGGAGGAGCAATAAAGAAGCAAGGGACAGTCTAAAAAAATATATAAAAAAATAAGGGATGGCAATTGGATGATAAATTACCAATATTACCTAAGTGATTGTTTAGGTAGGTGACATACTGTTTGGTAACATCACTAACAGACCAGACACTAACTAGAGGTAAGAGACAGAACTAGTCTGTTTGGTAACATCGCTAATAGACCAGACGCTAACTAGAGGTAAGAGACAGAACTAGTCTGTTTGGTAACATCGCTAATAGACCAGACACTAACTAGAGGCAAGAGACAGAATTAGTCTGTTTGGTAACATCGCTAATAGACCAGACACTAACTAGAGGTAAGAGACAGAACTAGTCTGTTTGGTAACATCGCTAACAGACCAGACGCTAACTAGAGGCAAGAGACAGAACTAGTGTGTTTGGTAACATCACTAATAGACCAGACACTAACTAGAGGTAAGAGACAGAACTAGCCTGTTTGGTAACATCGCTAACAGACCAGACACTAACTAAAGTCTATTAATCTAAAGTGGAAGTTGGGAGAGTTATATTTGAGTGTTTCAGTGAAACGTGAGGGAGGCCCCACTCTCTCGCTTTCCCAGATGCTTAGTTAATATAATTCCGATCTCCTTTGCACTGCTAAAGCTAACTCTCTCTCCTCTGCTCTCATCCTTCTAGACCTATCTGCTGCCTTTGATACTGTGAACCATCAGATCCTCCTCTCCACCCTCTCCGAGTTGAGCATCTCTGGCGCGGCTCACTCTTGAATTGCGTCCTACCTGACAGGTCGCTCCTACCAGGTGGCGTGGCGAGAATCTGTCTCCGCACCACGTGCTCTCACCACTGGTGTCCCCCAGGGCTCAGTTCTAGGCCCTCTCCTATTCTCTCTATACACCAAGTCACTTGGCTCTGTCATATCCTCACATGGTCTCTCCTATAATTGCTACGCAGACGACACACAATTAATCTTCTCCTTTCCCCCTTCAGGTGGCGAATCGCATCTCTGCATGTCTGGCAGACATATCAGTGTGGATGTCGGATCACCACCTCAAGCTGAACCTCGGCAAGACGGAGCTGCTCTTCCTCCCGGGGAAGGACTGCCCGCTCCATGATCTCGCCATCACGGTTGACAACTCCGTTGTGTCCTCCTCCCAGAGTGCAAAGATGGCTATCATAAGGTGAATGCACCAATTTGTAAGTCGCTCTGGATAAGAGCGTCTGCTAAATGACGTAATTGTATATGTAAATGTAACTTGCCCGAACCATGAAAAACAGCCCCAGACCATTATTCCTCCTCCACCAAATTTTACAGTTGGCACTATGCATTCGGGAAGTTAGTGTTATCCTGGCATCTGCCAAACCCATATTCGTCCGTCGGACTGCCAGATAGAAGTGTGATTCATCACTCCAGAGAACGCGTTTCCATTGCTCCAGAGTCCAATGGCGGCGAGCTTTACACCACTCCAGCCGACGCTTGGCATTGCGCATGGTGATCTTAGGCTTGTGTGCGGCTGCTCGGCCATGGAAACCCATTTCATGAAGCTCCCGAAGAATAGTTATTGTGCTGACGTTGCTTCCAGAGGTAGTTTTGAACTCGGTAGTGAGTGCAACCGAGGACAGATGATTTTTACGCATTACGTGCTTCAGCACTCGGCGGTCCTGTTCTGTGAGCTTGTGTGACCTACCACTTCGCGGCTGAGCCGTTATTGCTCCTAGACGTTTCCACTTCATAATAACAGCACTTACAGTTGACCGGGGCAGCTCTAGCAGGGCAGAAATTTGACAAACTGATTTGTTGAAAAGGTGGCATCCTATGACGGTGCCACGTTGAAAGTCACTGAGCTCTTCAGTAGGCCATTCTATTGCAAAAATGTGTCTATAGAGATTGCATGGCTGTGTGCTCGATTTTATACACCTGTCAGCAACAGCCGAATCCACTAATTTGAAGGGGTGTCCACATACTTTTGTATATATAGCGTACGTATGCAGTATTTAGAATGCTGTTCAGTATTCACTGTAGTTACACAACAATATGGAAACAGGTTTGCCAGTAAAAAGTAACACATTTATAGTTTGAGATAAAGAATAAATGTAATCCATCATTGAATCCATAAAATCTCTCTGGGACCAACTGTATCTGCTGATGATTGTAGCGCCATCTGCTTACAATCAACCAAAACATGTACATTTATGGTTCAAAATGAAAACATGATTGAAAACCACAATACATTCCTCATGTATTCATAAAGAATATAAATAAAAATCCACAGGACACTCCGGCATAATATCTGGAATGTAATTTGTTTTTTTGTTTTGTTTTCACCACCCACATCGGAGGACAGGTTTATACTATATTTTTTAAATAATTATTTAGAATCATAATGAATTTTATCAACTTTTTCATCTTAATGGTTTTCCTTTTTTTTTAAGAGATACTTTGGGATTTGGGCAGTGAGGCCCTTTATCTACTTCCCCAGAGTCAGATGAATTTGTGGATACCATTTTTATGTTTTTGTGTCCTGTGTGAAGGAAGTTAGAGGTAGTTTTGCGAGCCAATGCTAACTAGTCTATGGGTATCTGCTAGTGTTAGCGCAATGAATGGAAGGGCTAACGCTAGTTAGCAATTGTGCTAGCGCTAGTTAGCAACTTCCTTTAAACTGCACGCAGAAACATAAAAATGTAATCCTTGAGTTAATCTACTTTGGGAAGTAGATAAAGGGCCTCATTGCCAAAGTCCCAAAGTAACCCTTTAAATACCTGGTATTTTGATGTTAGCCCTCCACCTCTTCGAGTTGCCTCGTGTGTAGAACTCTACGTATCCAGCGTAGGCATTGGCATAGACAGAGAAGCCATTGGAGATTACTTTCCCTCCAGAGGCTATTGCAAAACGTGACTCTGCCTCCTGGTTCTTCCAAAAGAAGGAAAATGTAATCCCTGAAAAACATGAACATAGATTTATTAGAGATTTAAAAATAGGGAAAATTGTTTCAGACCACAAATCATGCTAATTGTAATACATTTAGATCTACATTAAATGGCAGAAAAATATTTTTTTGTGTTACCCAATTAGATAGTCACTTATGATTTGTGAAAATATTCCATTGTCAGTACTGTGTAGAATGTTGGGGAGAGGAGATTGAGGGAGGCAGAACTCACCCTCAGGACCACACAGAGTGGGGTCACTAATGCAAGAGTTCTGGTAGTTCCCAAAGTGGAGAAAGGTGCCTCCATTATCTCCATTCAGATAGATGCCCTTGTTGACCATCCCTTCAACTATGTCTACAGGAGGATGAAATAACAACATTATTTTGCCTGATGAGAAAAAGAGGCAGATTTTTCTCTGAAGTAGGCTTTTTTATAGGCAAACATCATAGATTTATGAACAGATTCTCTGAACTGCACCAAATATGGGGTGTTTCCCCATATTGAATGGTAGCAAGCTATGACCTGTATTTATCTTTGATGTTCTCCTGCCTTAAATCATGTCAGTAGACAAAACGAAGTCGTCCTGGTGTATTGAGGTTAATAGTCAAGCTCAACTTTACAGCACTCTAGATACAGATTTCTAAACCTCCATACTCGAAGCTTGTGTAATCACGATTTACACACTGCAGTCTTGGCTCTTTTTCCCATGAAGAAAACAACTCCCTGACTACACACACTGTCTCACACACACAGACAAATTCAACATATTCAGGTAACAGTGTGTGACACACTCATGGCAACTATTGGGTGAGCTGGTACACCATGTACAAAACGATGGAGACTGAATAGCCTTAACATGACAGATAGCACTACAGTAACACCGACAGAGCAGCATGACTGACTATACACACAAATGAATTTCAGTGAGCAGTGATTTTCCTCACCTACTGTTGCAGAAATGTTAGTGTAGGCAGAGTCATTGGTATACACAGAGGAAGAGTTATGGGAGGAAGGGAGCACAGTGTGGTTGTGGATTTGGAGAGCTGGATGAAACATAGAAAACAAACAGACAAGGGAGAAAAAGGTGATTCACATACATACACATGAATAACACAAAACAACCAGAGGACACAACTGACCAGTGAGAGACAAACACAGACACTAGGCATTGTGAGGGATGTGGTGCGTGAGCAGGGATGAGATTAAGTGCGATGTTGGGCTCAGTAAACAGTGCTCAAGGAGGAACAGATCAATCATTTCCCCTTTTCTTAGGATCAATGCACATTTTGTGTGGAAATATTCCAAATACCGTTCTCAAGTCTAGACCTGATGCCTCACAATTGATATGATCAATTGTGAGTCACAACGTATCCCATTCCGAATGACTTTGACGTTTCAAACTAGCTTAAGCTTATTCAAATGATATACAACTGTGGAAGCATTTAGAAAAGTTATTGGCGCTTCCATTGTTAAAATAATACATTAAGGTTTTTGGAAATCAGTTTAGCAAACAGCAGACAGCTCATTCAATAGTCTTAGCATTAATCTGGAAAGTACAAATCAAATGTACCTGGGGGTGAAGGATAAGCTTTTTATCCCATTTTGTTTATTATAACTCCACAGTGCTTTGATGTACATTAGCAAGGGTTAAGTGGAGTGTAAAGTAGCCTTTAGACTTCTTATCTTGACTCTACTTTGTAAGTTTGTTTTACAAATTTGACTGTAATCAAATTTGAGCACTGCACACAGCTGCACCTTTAAAAGCAGGGACTTGGTGGCTGCAAGACGGGCAAAAAGGTGAATTGAGAGGAGGAATGAATAACAGCTGTAGACCATGCGGACAAAGAATGTAAAAGACTGGGTATTCTATTCCTAAGTATAGGTCTATGCACATACTTATATCACTTCCATTAACATGACCTGGTCTGTTTCCAATCTGGTCCCACAGTCCATGGATCCCGTCCACCGAATCCAGCGGCCAATAGTGTGAGGCTGTGGCCAAGACCTGCAGGCCTGGAAGGAGAGTTCATGGGTAAACAAAGCTCCAGATGGGACTTCTCCCTAATCATGCTTTTTCAATTAGTTATTTTCCTGGCATTGCTCAGTGTGTCTTTTAGGATTAAAAAGATCAACAATACAGCTAAATTGTTGATGTTTGGGTATCTCATTCAATAAACACATTTTGCATTGCTTAATAAACCACTATTACTGAGTATTAGACTTATGGTAAGCCATAACCAATAATTAATCATCCCAACATTATATTTATTTAGCTAAATAACCAATAATACTCATCATATGCTGTAGGTTATTGGTGTAGGTATTTAACAAAGCATAATTCGATTTACCTGGATGCTTGGATGGCTTTGGCTTTATTTCACCATTAACCTGTAAATAAATCAAATAAACTCAACATTGCAGTAGCCTTCCTACACATAATGGTGAAGGACATGAAAAAAATAACTGTTTAAATTACCCGAATCAAAGTGACAAAAGTAGTTACAAACAGAATTTCGAATAATAGTTCCATGGCTTGATTACAACTACAAATAGATTATTACAAAAAATACTGGTTATTGTTGTTTAAATCCCCAATGAACGATCGATCCAGAAAGCGTAAATCATTATTCCAAGATGCTGAAAAAAAAAAGCAATCTTCTTCTCTGGGTATTTATTAGTCCATGTCTCCAATAAAGAAAACGTTCTCCCAAAACTTAATTCCCTGACATTTTGTAAAACTGCAATACAACTGAGCGGTGGACATCATAATCATAAACTGCGTGTCCATTCAAAATTTCCCCAAAAGTTGGTAATCCATGTCTCTCAATACAGAATAAGAAATATTGGACTATTCCAGCGACGGATTTGGCTACTTGTTGTTGCTTGATGCGCTCTGCTGTCTGTCTATACTAGGTTTGCACTGAGTGGAGGAATTCTTCGGGCTGTTCGATTGGATGTGGGAATTCAAAACGTGATGTCATTTTTAGAGCATTGGAACTCAAGGTGGGGCCTAGTGTGCGTAAATAGCTTAATGAGTGATAATGGCGCGCGCATAGGCCTACTGTCCAAAAACTATTGAAATTAAAAATAATATTTTTTTCTAAACAAAAAAGAGATTTAACCAAAATAAATTACAGCGCTGTGTCCTTTTGACTTGTCAGAACAAAACGGAGCAGTGATGCTGATGGATAGGGATGGATGCTGACTGTATTTTAAGCTATTTATTTGAACAGTCATCTTTATGAAGGGAATAGAAAAGCCACATATTCATGTGCACTGATGTAAGCAGATATGAAGCCCAATTGAATTCCTTAGATATACCTAAATTGGATTGAGTGAATTGAAAGTCGATATACTCAGGAAAATCGACATTCAATCGTCTAGTACTGGCAGGCCTAGGTCTATCTACTCATACCTGAGTTAAAATCCATCGCAGCAGGATGCCTGCATCTCATTGTGAGTTTCACTCCTGTTTCATGTTCTTCATCCTTTGGGCCTATTGTAGACTAATGGCCTGACCATAGAAATATAATTATTTTTTACAACCTAGTCTAAAATAAACTGTTCTTACATGTTGGAAATTGGAGGCAGGGTTATTTGGAATCACCTGCGACCAGGTGAATCATGGCGGAAAAAGGACAGGAGGAGAGATGGCCGAGCACAACCGCACATTATACTGTATGTTAGTAAACAGCCCCACTGTGTGGCCAATAACTTGAACAACAACTGCTGTCACAGGAGTAGTGCTGGGTGCGAGCCTCCTCTGGCAGAGGAGAGGCGTATCCCATTCCCATTCCAACATTTGTAGGAGGTTCATGTGAATTATGTTGTCTGCCACAACCAGATCGTTAGCTAGCGAACTAACGGTGCATTTTGGTTGATGCCTGATTTTGAGGAATTGGACAACGCTTCCCTAGCTAATGATTGAAAGAGAATAAACTTTTCCCATTGCATGGCTATAGAAATTGATGTTTGTTAAACTCAGACCTATCTAGCAAAGTTAGCTAGATGCGATGGAGTTGAGAAGTGGTTACATTATTTAGCTAACGTTAGCCAATCAAAAACGCATCGAACTGAGTGATGAAGGACCGGTTGGGTGAATTAACCGCAGTAAGTACATGTAGCCTACTAATATTATGTCACTGATCTAATCAGGCATTAATGTAGCCTTCTATTCTATTTTATTATTTTATATTCTCTAGGTCTAGGGAATGCAACCCTGGTTGACATCACGTGATTCGCGTCAGCCAGGCTAATAATATGCCATGTCATGATAATATCATTGTCTTCAATGTCTTGTCGACTTATTTGCTTTTCACACAGTTCTGAGTCTCACATTATATGGGCAGTGTGCAAGAGGCTTTACTCCCTAACAATGGACAGTGTCTTCACACTTTTGTCTTGACAGAGCAGGACACAGGCAGAGGAGGATGTCACAGTTGACAGAGATGGATTTATGGAAGGGTTTTTCAGAAGGGCAAGTACAGTGGTTCAGTCAGTACTGTTTGTTTTCAGATGAGCTAGATGGTTACTGTAAAAAGTGTCTGTGCATTGAAATAACATTGAAAATACTGTATGTGCATGACTTAGGTCGAAGAGGTTAGGGGGTTGATTGATAAGATATCTTCTAAAGTGGAGGAGGTGAGGAAGAAGCACAGCATGATCCTGTCTGCACCCAATCCAGATCAGAGTAAGTTGATCATCAATCAAAACCCTCTGTCAAAATGATAGTGTAATAACATTAGTCATACTGGTGACTATACCTCCACATTCCCAATGTGAAGGTGGTTTGAGATCTAGCTATGTTGCTCCTCTCCTATTTGTTTTCAACATTTATTTTCTCAAGCAATTTAAAGTGTTGAATTCAAAACTTTTGCATGACTAAATATATGCCTTGGTATTTAGATGGTGACTTCTGAAGTCATAATAACAAAAATATAACAAACGTTCTTACTTCCTCTAACATCATTGTCCTCTTCCAGGAAGAAACACAACTCAATACAAATAGATGTCTGGGTGTCCGGAAGCCTGTATAGAAAACAATGTCATGGCCCAGCCCTCCCAGGCCAGTCTGTGGGTGGGCTTTGTCTGACCCCTCTAGCAGCAGGGCCATTTTACTGAGGGCTTGGACAAGTTACGCTGTGCTTGTTCAAAGTTGATCCACTGTGGAGACTGAATAGGCATGAGGAGCTAATCAAGGCCTGCATGGACAAAGGCCCTCAGTTGACTCTCTAATGCAACGCAGCAGCATCAGTATTACCACCAGAGTAGCACAGTATCAACCATCTGCTACACAATAATACTAACTGGGAATGGCCCAAGAGGGTGTAAATATTTGTTTGCCCACAAATCCACTGGTTGAATCAACATGGTTTCCACGTCATTTCAATGTAATTATGTTGAACCAACGTGGAATAGACGTTGAATTGACTTCTGCCCAGTGGGTGGTAGGTGTAGTGTTTCTTATCTGTATAAATATGAAGAATAGGTTATTGTTATAGAAGAGTTGCCAAGTGATATGATTAATGCTAATATTTGTCCAGGACAATGTTGGAAATGTGCAATAATGCATTTATTTTCTGTCGCTGTTATTTCCTAAAGAGATGAAAGATGAACTTGACCGGTTGACCAATGAGATCAAAAACAATGCCAACTCTGTGAGAGTTAAACTAAAATGTAAGTTTAACACCACGACGTACAGTACATTTTGGGATCTTTTTTGTTGTCATTTTGTCATTGATATGACTGGATCAAATGCCTCATCCCAAATGCTGCTTGATAGATTTAGAGAGGTAGATGTGGAGGATTTGTCTGAGGTGATGTTATAGCTACTGTAATCACTGTTCTTTCTGTTCTCTGCAGCTATGGAGCAGAGCCTGCCCAAGGATGATGTTTCTAACAGGGCCTCGGTTGATTTCCGCATTCAGAAAACCCAGGTCAGGAAACAGTCTTCCTGAGACTCATTCCTGACATTTTTGCGAATGCTGACACATTCTTAAAGGTTGTGGTTAAAGACAGAGAGATACTTGGAAGCTAACTTACCTGTATACCTGTATAAGTTTACCATGTCTGCCACCATGTTTTGACACAGCTGTTTGATATCTCACCCTTTCAACAGTTTGAGCCTTTATCCACTTTACTGTTGCCAGTGGTTGAAGCTCTCTTTCCTCTATCCTCTCCTCACCTTATGTTTTCTCTAACCCCACAGCACACGGTGCTCTCCAGGAAGTTTGTGGATGTCATGACTCAGTACAACGAGACTCAAGTGTCGTTTAGGGAGAGAAGCAAAGGAAGGATCCAGAGACAGCTGGAGATAAGTGAGTCACAAACGGGGCTAGCAGCAGGGCAGACAGGAACACAGAAAGGAAACCGACCACACCTAGCAGCTTTCTCTCCCACGATAATAACACACAGGCTACAGTGTTCACAATTCCAATCAAACTATCCAATGATTACCTATTGTCTATAGTCAGATAGTGCAACGATTCCGGTTCCACTGTATGTTATTGTCTATTGTCATGGCATGGATAGTGAGGCCATTAGACCAATCAGACTACGGCCACAGAAAATATAGGATGATAGTAAAGGGTTTTGCTGTAAAGAAACCATGGCAAAAACCCATGTAATGTTCATATGGAGTATTTGTCTGGAATGAGAATAATTGATGATGACAGAAATAACTGTAACCCCTCCAGTCCCTTAGGATAGTCCTAATGAGGCTCTCTACTACTGTACACTCCAGATGGAAGAGAAGAGTCTGACACAGGACACACACATCTAGCCTACCCGTGTTAGTGTTGCCTCAATACCTGTCTATAGAGAAGCTGGTTACATGACCAGTGGCGGGCTCATGGCTGTGCTGTATAGTAATCATAGATCATAGGTTATATATATTCACTGGGGTGGATGGGCTTACAGTATTTACATGATCCCAGGTTGTTTGTAAGCCACAGTGGGTTTGATCATGTTAGGCAGTGAGGGTTGAGTCCCTCTGAGGAATAGCCTAGATCATAACACTGTGGTTGTGACTACAGAGACTATTCTCCCCATAGAGAAGAGAGAACATGTTTTATGTTTTCTGCTGATGCTTTAGCACCTGTTTGGTGAAAGTATTTTCTTTCCTGGTTATAGCTGGAAGAGTGACTAGCAATGAGGAACTGGAGGACATGCTGGAGAGTGGCAACTCATCCATTTTTACATCTGATGTAAGTACCTCCTCAATCTCCAGCCTTTGTCTGATGCTACTTTCTCACATCCATTATTTTCTCAGGACAAATCAGACAACTACCAACACTATCTAGTATACCAAGATAACTCAGGTTGTGGTTTGCAAGTATTCCAAAACGACTAATATTCTGTGTAAATGGAACACCAATCCTCCCATATGTACAGTGCTTTCTGAAAGTATTCAGACACCTTCACTTTTTCCACATTTTGTTACATTGCAGCCTTATTCTAGAATGGATTAAATAAATAAAAATCCTCATCAATCTAAACACAATACCCCATAATGACAAAGCGAAAACTGTTTTTTAGAAATGTGTGCAGATTTATAAAAAATAAAAAGCAGAAATACCTTATTTACATAAGTATTCAGACCCTTTGATATGACAAAATTGAGCTCAGGTGCATCCTGTTTCCATTGATCATCCTTGAGATGTTTCTACAACTTGATTGGAGTCCACCTGTGGTAAATTCAATTGATTGGACATGATTTGGAAAGGCACACACCTGTCTATATATGGTTCCACAGTTGACAGTGCATGTCAGAGCAAAAACCAAGCCTTGAGGTTGAAGGATATGTCCGTAGAGATCTGAGTCAGGATTGTGTCGCTGCACAGATCTGGGGAAGGGTACCAAAACATTTCTGAAGTATTGAAGGTCCCCAAGAACACAGTGGCCTCCATCATTCTTAAATGGAAGAAGTTTGGAACCACCAAGACTCTTCCTAGAGCTGGCCGCCCGGCCAAGCTGAGCAATCGGAGGAGAAGGGCCTTGGTCAGGGAGGTGACCAAGAACCCAATGGTCACTCTGACAAAACTCCAGAGTTCCTCTGTGGAGATGGGAGAACCTTCCAGAAGGACAACCATCTCTGCAGCACTCCACCAATCAGGCCTTTATGGTAGAGTGGCCAGACGGAAGCCACACCTCAGTAAAAAGGCACATAACAGCCCGCTTGGAGTTTGCCAAAAGGCACCTAAGGGACTCAAAGACCATGAGAAACAAGATTCTCTGGTCTGATAAAACCAAGATTGGACTCTTTGGCCTGAATGCCAAGCGTCACGTCTGGAAGACACCTGGCACCATCCCTACGGTGAAGCATGGTGGTGGCAGCATCATGCTGTGGGGATGTCTTTCAGCGGCAGGGACTGGGAGACTAGTCAGGATCGAGGGAAAGATGAACAGAGCAAAGTACAGAGAGATCCTTCATGAAAACCTGCTCCAGAGCGCTCAGGACCTCAGACTGGGGCGAAGGTTCACCTTCCAAAATGACAACGACCCTAAGCACACAGCCAAGACAATGCAGGAGTGGCTTTGGGACTAGTCTCTGAATGTCCTTGAGTGGCCCAGCCCGAACCCGGACTTGAACCCGATCTAACATCTCTGGAGAGACCTGAAAATAGCTGTGCAGTGACGCTCCCCATCCAACCTGACAGAGCTTGAGAGGAACTGCAGAGAAGAATGGGAGAAACTCCCCAAATACAGGTCTGCCAAAGGTGCTTCAAGAAAGTACTGAGTAAAGGGTCTGAATATTTATGTAAATGTAATATTTCAGTTGTATTTTATTTTATAAATTTGCATACATTTCTAAAAATCTGTTTTTGCTTTGTCATTATGGGGTATTGTGTGTAGATTGATGAGGGGGAAAAAACAATTTAATAAATTTTTGAATATGGCTGGCAAGGGGTCTGAACTTTCTGAATGCACTGTATGTATTTGAATGAAATATACTGTCTCATTTGCTGTCGTCCTGTCTCCCACCCCCTCCGTCAGATTATCTCTGACTCTCAGATCACGCGCCAGGCCTTGAATGAGATTGAGTCAAGGCACCAGGATATCATCCGCCTGGAGTCCAGCATCAGGGAGCTCCATGCCATGTTTATGGACATGGCCATGCTGGTGGAGAATCAGGTACTGTTGCGCAGTACTGTAACGCTGTCCAGAATATTATTAGTTCCGTTTTTTGTCAAAACTATATGGAACTCATGTGGTGTTGTCTAAAAGGGGGATATGGTCAACAACATAGAGAAGAATGTCTCCAATGCAGCTGAATACATAGGCCGTGCCAAAGAGGAGACCAAAAAAGCTGTGAGATACCAGAAAAAATCCCGGAGGGTAAGTCTCCTTTTCCCCAAACGGAAGGTCACATGGTGTATATACTAATAATACTCTATAATACTGCTCAAGTTAGACTCTTTTAACCAATGCAACAGCTCTGAATGGTTTGGTCATAAGAATAATATTATTTCAGTATCATATACTGATAAGATTTAAAATGCCAGACAGAATGTCTAAATGCCATATCTTATAGGGCTGGGAATTGCCAAGGACCTCTTGATACAAATGTATCACGATACTTAGGTGCCGATATGATATTTATTGCGATTCAATACTGATTTTATTGCTCACTATTTAATAATATCCTGATATGTAACTGTATCGATTTTTGTCCCCCATCACTAATATCTAACGTCTAAATTAAAAGTCAAAATATTGAATATGACAGTATTGGTTTCACTCAAATCAGTGTAGTGTTTTGGGTTATGCACCTTAAACCTAATCTAACCACTTTGTTTCTGTCCTTGGCAGAAACTCATCATCTTTGCCTTTGCTCTATTGATCCTGCTTGCTGTCATTGCACTAATTGTTGGGCTGTCTGTTGGACTAACCAAATCCCCTGTATGAGCCCTGTGCTGCTATCTCTCTGAGGTAACTACTACTGTATATTTCATCAACATCACATTCAACACCAACACCTTCCATTTACATATTTTAACACAATGAGGTACTGTACTTGATAGTAGTTGATGTTAGGCTTGGGCGGTATCCAGATTTTCATATCATCATACCGTCCTTCTCTTATCCTGGGATTTACGGTATTACTGTCATAGCTCAGTTGGTAGAGCATGGCGCTTGCAACGTAAGGGTTGTGGGTTCGATTCCCACGGGGGGCCAGTATGAAAAATGTATGCACTCACTAACTAAGTCGCTCTGGATAAGAGTGTCTGCTAAATGACTAAAATGTTAAATGTAAATAGCACACAAGGGGGTACTAAAAACGCAAGAAAAGCACATTTGGCCTCTATTAACAGAATGCTAACACAATTAGCACAAACTAATAGCGAAATCACAAAGACGCTGTTAGCTAAATGCTAACGAGCGAAAACAAACAAACTAATTGCAAATACAGGCAAATCCCGCTCATAAAGTTATAAATTGTGCAAACGAACAAAGTTGTGATGAATGCTTTTCTGAATGAAGAGCAGCATGTGTAGCAGAGGGGAGAATAGGAAGCACAGGGAAAAAATGGCAGCTATACATATACTTTTTCTAGAGCTCTTTGACTTCTTGCAGAATGTCATTATAAGATATCTGATGGCAAACATTTAGTAGTGAATTGCATACAAGTGTAACTTCATCATGATGTGCGCCACACAACAGAGACTCGCCGATAGATATAGAATGCAATGGACTCACCAGCTCCCGCTTTCTCCCGTTGTGCTATTTACAAACAAACACGTGACTGGAAACTTCATAATGTAAAATAATGTGACAGGTGAAATGAAGAAGGCAATCTTCTTTATATCCTAACGTATTGTACAAGTTGACTGCAGGTATTAACTTAAAAAGTGGCAACAAATATTAAAATGTATTGAAAAACTTCTAAGAAATAGTTTTGACGGTATTGAAAAACCATCCCGTGGCTTTTTGCAAATACCCCGGTATACGGGTATATACGGTATACTGCCCAAGCCTAGTTGATGTTGCCGTTCAGTTTTGAATTTAAGAATTTGAGAATCACAGTAATGGGTAAATTGCCCAAGTTACATTACTAGTAACTAGTAGATGAACACCTAGACAATTATATGTGGCCGATTCCATGTAAAAGTCAACCTGAGCATGCACAAATAAAGTTAGTCATTTTGAAATGAAACCACGTTCATAATATCCTTTATATATTGGAGTTCAGGCTTAATTTGGGCTCCCGAGTGGCGCAGCGGTCTAAGGCACTGCATCTCAGTGCTTGAGGCGTCACTACAGACCCCCTGGTTCGATTCCAGGCTGTATCACAACCGGACGTGATTGGGTGTCCCATAGGGCGGCGCACAATTGGCCAAGCGTCGTCCGGGTTTGGCCGGTGTAGGCCGTCATTGTAAATAAGAATTTGTTCTTAACTGACTTGCCTAGTTAAATAAAGGTTAAATAAATAAAAATATATATATTAAAAGGGAATTTCACAATTGTTCAACTTCATATTCATCATCTCTAGCACCACCCCAACATCAACAAATGTGAAACCTGTGCGTTTCTAGCTTTTGTAGTAAAAGTAAATGTAGTAAAAGAGATAGAGGAAGATAATTGTTTCTAATGACATCATCGGTGTGCCTCGTGTGATTTTAACCAATTATGAGTAGGCATTGCCTACTAATTGGTTGATGATGTCATTGGAAACATAACAGAGTATGTGGCCAATTCTCAGGAGGCTTTTCAGTCAATCATATTTCATGGCTTTTAGAAAGGGCTCACAGAGCTTGTTTTTTCCCTCACGGCTGTCTCTCAGTATTAGTTATGAAGATGAGAATGTTAATTACATTTACATTTTAGTCATTTAGCAGACGCTCTTATCCAGAGCGACTTACAGTTAGTGAGTGCATACATAATTTATTTATTTTTCATACTGGCCTCCTGTGGGAATTGAACCCACAACCCTGGCGAAGCAATACAGACCAAATTGAAGTGTCTTGAGTTTTGTTTGCATGTTCTACAGTCTTGTAACGATAAGGGGGTGACAGGGACAGGCAATGTAACATCCATAAAGTTTTTAACAAGTTTTTGTAAAAATTGCACCTTTGATCGGATCATCTTGAAATTTCTCTGTAAAGTTACATTTCATCAAGTTTTGATATTGTCTATAATTGGTTTCTCTCTTTTTGTCAGTGTGCTTTTTCAGCATTATGATATCTCTAATATCAATAACGGCCATAACGGTTGTGGATGTGATCATATCTTAGCTTCTTAGCTATCTTGTTCTGGGATGTATTCTTCAGACTTATACCGAATCAATTGTTGATATCTTGGAAATATATGTGTTCTAGCTAAGATTCTCTTGGAAAATATATGCTAAAATGCATTTCTCATATATGGCAGTACTGTTTATTTTTTATTTTTAGATCTATTAAGGTGTGGTGCCTGGCCTTGTATACTATTCAGGCTACCTGTAATTATGTAATCATAAGGTACTATGCTTTCTGCTGACATTTTTAAAACATTCCAAATGTCAACAAATGTGTTATAAAATATTTTGAGCAAGAAATCTTTAAGATTTGAATGTCTATTTCAGACTCTGTAACATCCATAACGGAGGGTGTAACATTACATTTACATTTTAGTCATTTAGCAGACGCTCTTATCCAGAGCGACTTACAGGAGCAATTAGGGTTAAGTGCCTTGCTCAAGGGCATCCATAACGGTTGTTTTTCCTCTCTAAAGTAATAATGGAAATGACAATATTTCCAAAATGTATTGTTTTTGTGTTCAGCCACGCCTTTCCTTCGAAATGGCAATCCATGTTTTGACCTAAAACTTAGAAACTCATAGACTTTTGCTAATATGTTCAGTCTCCCCAAAAAGCTTGTCCATTTCATGTAACATCCATAACATTTCTTATTTGCTTTACTTCTCCAACATGTTAGTATTTACAAGTCTACTTTTTGGGGTATACAAACCCCACAAGGGGTACTATAGTACTATACACATCAAAAGCTTCATTTATATATTTTTTGTCCATTCTGTGAAGCATTAAAGTTGTGACATTTCGTGCAAATGTAATGTCCATAACACTGGAATCACCCATGTCAGTTAAAATGTGCCTTTCTGGTATGATATGTACTAAATGAACAGTGAACCAATTTTCTCTTTGCTTTTCCTCACTCACAGAAATTGTTCTGGCTTGCCATTTGTGTGGCATTGGGTCTCCTCATTTTAGTCATCATAATAGCAACAATGTTTGACTGACCAATGAGAGGCCAAGTTCCAGTCATCATACCCTGCTCAACGTTAAACTACGCCTCCAATACCAAGACGGGCACGCCAATTCTCAGAGGACAATAGATCCATCTGTATCCACCATGTTATTACACTATTACTCCTTTTCACACCATATAATGACTGAGTCAGTGGCCTTGCACAATCTCACAGAAGCTTTAGGATACTCCCAGAGCCATGGTTACTCCTAGGAAAACCCTCCCCCTTTCTGCAAATATACAGGGTAGCCTTTTGTACTGTCAATGCTAGTAACTAGAATACAGTCTCTACAGGGCTGACATAGGATACATGTCAACAATTACTAGTATTGCAAACTACATAGACACACACAGACACACCTCTTCTGCTGCCATATAGTACATGGTAAGTAGAGAGATGTCACTTTCAAACTTTACTTAGCCAAATTATTTTATTCCTTTTTTATCTACGCTTTAAAGTGATTCATTCTTAGCTCTGTGTTGTATTATCAACTTCTGTTTGTATGTCAATTATTTTCATTTTAGTATAACGATCAGAACAAGATATGATTCCATACAGCTAAGTAGGTGTAACTTTTTTGCCTTGTGATGATCATGACTGAATGTGCCTTAAGAGAACCGAACACTGTAGTACTTAAGTGTACTAATTAATATACTCCCAATGAATACTTTGATTGAAAACCATTTCACTGTTGGGATGCAATTATTGTGTCTTGTTTTTACTACACCTATCACTTTGGTCTGCACTTTGTATGAACAGATTGTTTGTAAGACACGCTCCTGAGATCTTTGTCTGTGGAGCTTTTGATACATATATCATTTTGTCATAAGATCCCAGTGTTTCCCGATATTCATTTAGAAGAGGTGGGCCTCCAAAATATAGGATTAAAAAAATAGAAAATAATATATATTTTTTTGAAAATAATCTTCAGGATGGTAAAATGTTTTCAAGGTCAACTTAAACAACGAAAACCATATATAAAGTATCTAGAAAAGATAATGGAGCTATATATATATTTTTTAAATAAGATCATCTTTGAGAACTATCAATCACCAAAATAAAAACTAAACAGTCAGGGACAATCTAAAATTCCCCAAATGTCATGTCATGGGGCCCCCATTGATTTTGTTATAACGTTTGAGTCACTCAGATATAATAAGAACACGGCATAAGTCATGGAAGAATGTGTAGAATTGCAGGAAATTAGCTTTAAAACAGTAACATTTTATCTCTCCAATGGCAAAATGTGTAGAATCCAAGGGATTCTACGCTATGCTTTTTAAACCAAATACCATTACCCTACTGGATTTATAACCTGCCCTCGATTATGAAAAACTGTATTTCTATTATGGAACTTGTTTATTTTCCATTTACTGAGGAAACAAAAAACTGTTGAAAATGAAAATTGCTGAAGAGAAAACAGAGAGAAAAGGATGTGATGTTTACTTCTGGTCTAACGAGCAGTCTGCACAAAGTGCTTGACTTTTTTGTAATCAGGCAAACAGGATTAGTGAAGGAAGTGGAGGCAGGTCCCCAGAGGGTTTATACTTATGCCTTTAAATGAGTAAAGGGAAACTTCAGAGGTGCACCTAAAGCCAAATGTCAGTGAACTTCCACACAAGCTAAAGTATACAAATGCCATACACCAGATGTGGTTGCCAGTTTATTGAAATGAGAAGTGATCTTATGAACTCTACATAGGCTACATGATCATTGCCCAGCTCTGTCTGACCATCTATGTTTTTACAATCACAGTATATCAATCAGATTCGTTAGACTGCAGTTTGTAGTATATACTATATGCAACTTAAGATGAGACCAGAAAGCATTGGGCATTTCACTGCGACAAATCATCAGGTAAGTTTCAGAGAGCAATCTGGATTGTGTGGATGAAGTCCCATTATTGCTTTAAGAAGAACCCCAAAGTAAGGGACATAAGCTCATATTGTGTTGCTGTAATTTTGTGAGTTGTGTGATCTGCAATCATAGCATGCCACAGCATCTCTGATAGGCTACAGCAGCACTTTCCTTTTTAAACCTGTTTAGTGCATGGAAGACTCATTTTATGGATGCATCTAGGGCTACATGTGCAATAACCACAATATGATATACAAACAAACCAATAGGCTGGTCCACTACTAGTGCTATTAGTATGGAAGCTTGTTCCCACCAGAGACTGCTGCCCTATGTACATAGTCATTAAACACTGGTCACTTTAATAATGCTTACATAATTTTTTTACCCACTTCATATGTATATACTGTATTCTAGTCAAGGCTTACATAACTACTGCTGTGCACTCCTTTTCTATTCATACACTGTCCATAATGTTTATACACACCATCATATACACATATACAGTGCATTTGGAAAGTATTCAGAACCCTAGACTTTTTCCACATTTTGTTACGTTACAGCCTTATTCTAAAATGGATTAAAAAAAAAAAAAAATCCTCATCAATCTCCACACAATACCCCATAATGACAAAGCAAAAACTGGTTTTTAGAAATGTTTGCAAATGTATTAAAAATAAAAAACAAATATCTTATTTACATACAGTGGGGGAAAAAAGTATTTAGTCAGCCACCAATTGTGCAAATTCTCCCACTTAAAAAGATGAGAGAGGCCTGTAATTTTCATCATAGGTACACGTCAACTATGACAGACAAAATGAGGAAAAAAAAATCCAGAAAATCACATTGTAGGATTTTTAATGAATTTATTTGCAAATTATGGTGGAAAATAAGTATTTGGTCAATAACAAAAGTTTCTCAATACTTTGTTATATACCCTTTGTTGGCAATGACACAGGTCAAACGTTTTCTGTAAGTCTTCACAAGGTTTTCACACACTGTTGCTGGTATTTTGGCCCATTCCTCCATGCAGATCTCCTCTAGAGCAATGATGTTTTGGGGCTGTCGCTGGGCAACATAGACTTTCAACTCCCTCCAAAGATTTTCTATGGGGTTGAGATCTGGAGACTGGCTAGGCCACTCCAGGACCTTGAAATGCTTCTTACGAAGCCACTCCTTTTTTTGCCTGGGCGGTGTGTTTGGGATCATTGTCATGCTGAAAGACCCAGCCACGTTTCATCTTCAATGCCCTTGCTGATGGAAGGAGGTTTTCACTCAAAATCTCACGATACATGGCCCCATTCATTCTTTCCTTTACACGGATCAGTCGTCCTGGTCCCTTTGCAGAAAAACAGCCCCAAAGCATGATGTTTCCACCCCCATGCTTCACAGTAGGTATGGTGTTCTTTGGATGCAACTCAGCATTCTTTGTCCTCCAAACACGACAAGTTGAGTTTTTACCAAAAAGTTCTATTTTGGTTTCATCTGACCATATGACATTCTCCCAATCCTCTTCTGGATCATCCAAATGCACTCTAGAAAACTTCAGATGGGCCTGGACATGTACTGGCTTAAGCAGGGGGACACGTCTGGCACTGCAGGATTTGAGTCCCTGGCGGCGTAGTGTGTTACTGATGGTAGGCTTTGTTACTTTGGTCCCAGCTCTCTGCAGGTCATTCACTAGGTCCCCCCGTGTGGTTCTGGGATTTTTGCTCACCGTTCTTGTGATCATTTTGACCCCACGGGGTGAGATCTTGCGTGGAGCCCCAGATCGAGGGAGATTATCAGTGGTCTTGTATGTCTTCCATTTTCTAATAATTGCTCCCACAGTTGATTTCTTCAAACCAAGCTGCTTACCTATTGCAGATTCAGTCTTCCCAGCCTGGTGCAGGTCTACAATTTTGTTTCTGGTGTCCTTTGACAGCTCTTTGGTCTTGGCCATAGTGGAGTTTGGAGTGTGACTGTTTGAGGTTGTGGACAGGTGTCTTTTATACTGATAACAAGTTCAAACAGGTGCCATTAATACAGGTAATGAGTGGAGGACAGAGGAGCCTCTTAAATAAGTAGTTACAGGTCTGTGAGAGCCATAAATCTTGCTTGTTTGTAGGTGACCAAATACTTATTTTCCACCATAATTTGCAAATAAATTCATTAAAAATCCTACAATGTGATTTTCTGGATTTTTTTCCCTCAATTTGTCTGTCATAGTTGACGTGTACCTATGATGAAAATGACAGGCCTCTCTCATCTTTTTAAGTGGGAGAACTTGCACAATTGGTGGCTGACTAAATACTTTTCCCCCCACTGTATGTACCTCTGTGATTAATTATGATTGACAATGCGCAAAAGTGAATTTAATTGTTTTCACACCCACCATGCGTCATGTGCGTAATGGTCATATGAGGTGAAATGTGTATATTTTGGGATGTGAGAACTCGAAGATCCGTTTCGGTCTAAATGTTGTAAAAAAAAAAGCTGTGAATTCGGAGAAAAAACAGTGTGCAGGCCTTCCTGTTCTTTACATGTTCATGGTAAGTCACATAGTTACATTTCAAAATAAACTTCAGACACTCAGAAGATCTTGCCCATACTCCTGATCATGCCACTCTTTTGGATGTAATTGTATTGCTTTTATTGCATGGCTTGCCTCCATGGCAGGAAGTTACTTCAATATGTCTGACCTCCTCAGTGCTTAGAGTCCTGTCCAACATCCCATCCTACAATGTGATTTTCTGGAAAAGAAATTCTCAATTTGTCTGTCATAGTTGACGTGTACGTATGATGAAAATTACAGGCCTCTCTCATCTTTTTAAGTGGAAGAACTTGCACAATTGGTGGCTGACTAAATACTTTTTTTCCCCACTGTAAGTATTCAGAACCTTTGGTATGAGACTCGAAATTGAGCACAGGTGCATCAAGTTTCCATTGATCATCCTTGAGATGTTTCTACAACTTGATTGGAGTCCACCTGTGGTAAATTCAATTGACTGGATGATTTGGAAAGGCACACACGTCTATATAAGGTCCCACAGTTGACAGTGCATGTCAGAGCAAAATCCACCCATGAGGTCAAAGGAATTGTCCGTAGAGCTCCGAGACAGGATTGTGTCGAGGCACAGATCTGGGGAAGGGTACCAAAACATTTCTGCAGCATTGAAGGTCCCCATGAACACATTGGCCTCCATCATTCTTAAATGGAAGAAGTTTGGAACCACCAAGACTATTTAAAAAAAAAAAATTATTTCACCTTTATTTAACCAGGTAAGCCAGTTGAGAACAAGTTCTCATTTACAACTGCGACCTGGCCAAGATAAAGCAAAGCAGTGTGATAAAAACAACAACACAGAGTTACATATGGGGTAAACAAAACATAATGTCAAAAATACAACAGAAAATATACATACAGTGTGTGCGAATGTAATAAGTTATGGAGGTAAGGCAATAAATAGGCCATAGTGCAAAATAGTTACAATATCGTATTAACACTGGAATGATAGATGTGCAAAAGATGATGTGCAAATAGAGATACTGGGGTGCAAATTAGCAAAATAAATAACAATATGGGGATGAGGTAGTTGGGTGGGCTAATTTCAGAATGGCTGTGTACAGGTGCAGTGATCGTTAAGATGCTCTGACAACTGACGCTTAAAGTTAGTGAGGGAGATAAGAGTCTCCAGTTTCAGAGATTTTTGCAGTTCGTTCCAGTCATTGGCAGCAGAGAACTGGAAGGAATGGCGGCCAAAGGAGGTGTTGGCTTTGGGGATGACCAGTGAGATATACCTGCTGGAGCGCAGACTACGGGTGGGTGTTGACTCTTCCTAGAGCTGTCTGCCTGGCCAAACTGAGCAATCGGGGGAGAAGGGCCTTGGTCAGGGAGGTGACCAAGAACCTGATGGTCACTCTGACAGAGCACCAGAGTTCCTCTGTGGAGATGGGAGAACCTTCCAGAAGGACAACCATCTCTGCAGCACTCCACCAATCAGGCCTTTATGGTAGAGTGGCCAGTCAGAAGCCATTCCTCAGTAAAAGGCACATGTCAGCCCGCTTGGAGTTTGCCAAAAAGCACCCAAAGGACTCAGATCATGAGAAACAAGATTCTCTAATCTGATTAAACCAAGATTGAACTCTTTGGCCTGAATGCCAAGCGTCACGTCTGGAGGAAACCTGGCACCATCCCTACGGTGAAGCATGGTGGTGGTGGCAGCATCATGCTGTCGGGATGTTTTTCAGAGGCAGGGACTGGAGACTAGTCAGGATCGAGAGAAAGATGAACGGAGCAAAGTACAGAGAGATCCTTGATGAAAACCTGCTCCAGAGCGCTCAGGACCTCAGACTGGGGCGAAGGTTCACCTTCCAACAGGACAACGACACAAAGCACACAGCCAAGACAACGCAGGAGTGGCTTCGACACAAGTCTCTGAATGTCCTTGAATGGCCCAGCCAGAGCCCGGAGTTGAACCCGATCGAACATCTCTGGAGAGACCTGAAAATAGCTGTGCAGCGACACTCCCCATCCAACCTGACAGAGCTTGAGAGGATCTGCAGAGAAGAATGGGAGAAGAATGAGAGAAACTCCCCAAATACAGGTGTGCCAAGCTTGTAGCGTCATACCCAAGAAGACTCGAGGCTGTAATCGCTGCCAAAGATGCTTCAACAAAGTACTGAGTAAAGGATCTGAATACTTACAGTGAGGGAAAAAAGTATTTGATCCCCTGCTGATTTTGTACATTTGCCCACTGACAAAGAAATGATCAGTCTATAATTTTTATGGTAGGTTTATTTGAACAGTGAGAGACAGAAAAACACATCTCAAAAATGTTATGAATTGATTTGCATTTTAATGAGGGAAACAAGTGTTTGACCCCTCTGCAAAACATGACTTACTTGGTGGCAAAACCCTTGTTGGCAATCACAGAGGTAAGACGTTTCTTGTAGTTGGCCACCAGGTTTGCACACATCTCAGGAGGGATTTTGTCCCACCCCTCTTTGCAGATCTTCTCCAAGTCATTAAGGTTTCGAGGCTGACGTTTGGCAACTCGAACCTTCAGGTCCCTCCACAGATTTTCTATGGGATTAAGGTCTGGAGACTGGCTAGGCCACTCCAGGACCTTAATGTGCTTCTTCTTGAGCCACTCCTTTGTTGCCTTGGCCATGTGTTTTGGGTCATTGTCATGTTGAAATACCCATCCACGACCCATTTTCAATGCCCTGGCTGTGGGAAGGAGGTTCTCACCTAAGATTTGACGGTACATTGCCCCGTCCATCGTCCCTTTGATACGGTGAAGTTGTCCTGTCCCCTTAGCAGAAAAAAAACCCCAAAGCATAATGTTTCCACCTCCATGTTTGAAGGTGGAGATGGTGTTCTTGGGGTCATAGGCAGGATTCCTCCTCCTCCAAACAAAGCGAGTTGAGTTGATGCCAAAGAGCTCAATTTGTGTCTCATCTGACCACAACACTTTCACCCAGTTCTCCTCTTAATCATTCAGATGTTCATTGGCAAACTTCAGACGGGCATGTATATGTGCTTTCTTGAGCAGGGGGACCTTGTGGGCGCTGCAGGATTTCAGTCCTTCACGGCGTAGTGTGTTACCAATTGTTTTCTTGGTGACTATGGTCCCAGCTGCCTTGAGATCATTGACAAGATCCTCCCGTGTAGTTCTGGGCTGATTCCTCACCGTTCTCATGATCATTGCAACTCCACGAGGTGAGATCTTGCTTGGAGCCCCAGGCCGAGGGAGATTGACAGTTATTTTGTGTTTCTTCCATTTGCGAATAATCGCACCAACTGTTGTCACCTTCTCACCAAGCTGCTTGGCGATGGTCTTGTAGCCCGTTCCAGCCTTGTGTAGGTCTACAATCTTGTCCCTGACATCCTTGGAGAGCTCTTTGGTCTTGGCCATGGTGGAGAGTTTGGAATCTGATTGATTGATTGCTTCTGTGGACAGGTGTCTTTTATACAGGTAACAAGCTGAGATTAGGAGCACTCCCTTTAAGAGTGTGCTCCTAATCTCAGCTCGTTAGCTGTATAAAATACACCTGGGAGCCAGAAATCTTTCTGATTTGAGAGGGGGTCAAATACTTATTTCCCTCATTAAAATGCAAATCAATTTATAACATTTTTGACATGCGGTTTTCTGGATTTTTTTGATGTTATTCTGTCTCTCACTGTTCAAATAAACCTACCATTAAAATTATAGACTGATCATTTCTTTGTCAGTGGGCAAACATACTAAATCAGCAGGGGATCAAATACTTTTTTCCCATTACTGTATGTAAACATTTCAGTAATTTATTTTTAATACATTTGCTAACATTTCTAAAAACCTGTTTTTGCTTTGTCATTATGGCGTATTGTGTGTAGATTGATGAGGGGGGTAAAAAAAACTATTTAATCAATTTTAGAGTAAGGCTGTAATGTAACAAATGTGGAAAAAGTGAAGGGGTCAGAATACTTTCCGAATGCACTGGATTTATATTCCGGACTCTGACATTGCTCATTCTAAAATGTTGATATTTCTTAATACCTTTCTATTTATTTTTGGGATTTGCGTGAATTGTTTTGTATTACTGCACTGTTGGAGAAACATAAGTATTTCGCTACACCATTGTACGGAACCAATAAAAATGGATTACATTTAATGAGATAGTCATTATTATGAGATATTTACAGTTGAAGTCTGAAGTTTACATACATACACTTAGGTTGGAGTCATTAAAACTCGTTTTTCAACCACTCAAATTTCTTGTTAACAAACTATAGTTTTGGCAAGTTGGTTAGGACATCTACTTTGAGCATGACACAAGCAATTTTTCCAACAATTGTTTACAAACAGATTATTTCACTTATAAATCACTGTATCACAATTCCAGTGGGTCAGAAGTTTACTAAGTCACTAAGTTTACAGAAGTCACTAAGTTGACTGTACCTTTAAACAGCTTGGGAAATTCATGTCATGGCTTTAGAAGCTTCTGATAGGCTAATTGACATCATTTAAGTCAATTGGAGGTGGACCTGTGGATGTATTTCAAGGCCTACCTTCAAACTCAGTGCCTCTTTGCTTGACATCATGGGAAAATCAAAAGAAATCAGCCAAGATCTCAGAAAGAAAATTGTAGACCTCCACAAGTCTGGTTCATCCTTGGGAGCAATTTCGAAACGCCTGAAGGTACCACGTTCATCTGTACAAACAATAATACGCAAGTATAAACACCATGGGACCACGCAGCCGTCATACCACTCAGGAAGGAGATGCGTTCTGTCTCCTAGAGATGAACGTACTTTGGTGCGAAAAGTGCAAATCAATCCCAGAACAACAGCAAAGGACCTTGTGAAGATGCTGGATGAAACGGTACAAACGTATCTATATCCACAGTAAAACGAGTTCTATATCAACATAACCTGAAAGGCCGCTCAGCAAGGAAGAAGCCACTGCTCTAAAAAGGGGGTCGCTTGCAAGCCGAAGAACACCATCCCAACCGTGAAGCACGGGGGTGGCAGCATCATGATGTGGGGGTGCTTTGCTGCAAGAGGGACTGGTGCACTTCACAAAATAGATGGCATCATGAGGAAGGAAAATTATGTGCATATATTGAAGCAACATCTCAAGACATCAGTCAGGAAGTTAAAGCTTGGTCGCAAATGGGTCTTCGAAATGGACAATGACCCCAAGCACACTTCCAAAGTTGTGGCAAAATGGCTTAAGGACAATAAAGTCAAGGTATTGGAGTGGCCATCACAAAGCCCTGACCACAATCCTATAGAACATTTGTGGGCAGAACTGAAAAAGCGTGTGCGAGCAAGGAGGCCTACAAACCAGACTCAGTTACACCAGCTCTGTCAGGAGGAATGGGCCAAAATTCACCCAACTTATTGTGGGAAGCTTGTGGAAGGCTACCCGAAATGTTTGACCCAAGTTAAACAATTTAAAGGCAATGCTACCAAATACTAATTGAGTGTATGTAAACTTCTGACCCACTGGGAATGTGATGAAAGAAATAAAAGCTGAAATAAATACTTCTCTCTACTATTATTCTGACATTTCACATTCTTAACATAAAGTGGTGATCCTAACTGACCTAAGACAGGGAATTTTTACTAGGATTAAATGTCAGGAATTGTGAAAAACGGAGTTTAAATGTATTTGGCTAAGGTGTATGTAAACTTCCGACTTCAACATCAACTTTATAGGATTACCTTATGTAAATTCTATAGTCAATCACACATTGTGTGTGTGAGAGAGAGAAAGAGTTTGTGGTGATATTATTCCATATTAATGGTTGGAGAGTTTTGTTGATGTGAGTTGGTGACTTTTTGATGACATCTGGTTGACATCAGATTTAATCCATTAATTAAATTCAATCCATTAAAGGGGCAATCTGGGATTGGTACATCCATTTTGGGATTTTTAAATTATTAATATACAGTCATTGATTATTGAAGAATGTAACTTAGAAATGCCTCATCAGCAACGGTCTTACCCCATCAGAACACCAAAAATAAGTTTGTTTTACTCCATTGGTTGTAAACAATGTACACTGAACAAAAATATAAACACAACATGCAAAGTGTTGGTCCCACGTTTCATGAGCTGAAATAAAAGATCCCAGAAATGTTTCATATGCACAAAAAGCTTATTTTTCAAAAATGTTGTGCACAAATTTGTTTACATCCCTGTTAGTGAGCATTTCTCTTTTGCCAAGATAATCCATCCACCTGACAGGTGTGGCATATCAAGACGCTGATTAAACAGCATGATCATTACACAGGTGCACCTTGTGCTGGGGACAATAAAAGACCACTGTTGCCAGATAACGCAATGTTCATTTCTCTACCATAAGCCGCCTCCAACGTCATTGTAGAGAATTTGGCAGTATGGCCAACCGGCCTCACAACCGCAGACCATGTGTAACCACGCCAGCCCAGGACCTCCACATCTGGCTTCTTCACCTGCGGGATCGTCTGAGACCAGCCACCGGACAGCTGATGAAATTGTGGGTTTGCACAGCCAAAGAATGTCTGCACAAACTGTCAGAAACTGTCTCAGGGAAGCTCTTCTGCGTGCTCGTCATCCTCACGAAGGTCTTGACCTTACTGCAGTTTGGCGTCGTAACCTTAACTGTAGTCCCTGTGCCCAAGAACACTAAGGTAACCTGCCTAAATGACTACAGACCCGTAGCACTCACATCTGTAGCCATGAAGTAGCCAGCAACCTCGTTACAGCCTTTGAAGAGGAATGGGACAACATTCCACAGGCCACAATCAACAGCCTGATCAACTCTATGCGAAGGAGATGTGTCGCGCTGCATGAGGCAAATGGTGGCCACACCAGATACTGACTGGTTTTCTGATCCACGCCCCTTATCTTTTTTTAAAGGTGTATTTGACCAACAGATGCTTATCTGTATTCCCAGTCATGTGAAATCCATAGATTAGGGCCTAATTAATTTATTTCAATTGACTGATTTCCTTATATGAACTGTAACTCAGTAAACATATTTTAAATTGTTGCATGTTGCTTTTATATTTTTGTTCAGTGTACATATCTCATAATAATTACTTACTATCTCATAATTATGACTTACTATCTCATAATAACGATTTAGTATCTCATAATTATGACTTAGTATCTCATAATTATAACTTACTATCTCATTATAATGACTTACTATCTCATAATAATGACTTACTATCTCATAACTCTCATAGTCTGATGACATTTTTTGGGGTGGCGAACAGGCTGCCATATATTAGGCCTAAAAGCGGTGGGGGGGTATTCCAGTCAAAATTCCTACATCCCGGTCAAAATTCCTACAGCAGATTTTGACAGGAATAGCAGCGCAGGAATGAAGGGATACAGCATTTAGTAAAACATTTGAGAAATATTCTGACTCCCCACCTCCCCTGCCTCTGCCTTTTCTGAAATGCTTTTGGTGGTTCGGTGGAGAAAAAGCAACAACAATTATTTTCACGCGGGAAGTGTGCAATGGAATGAAATGTATCCAAGAAAAGGTTTGTGCAGCAGATTCAACTAGGAAGAAATGTGTTCAGAAGCCAGGGATCAAAGGTGGGTCAGCTCTGCTGCTTTATTAGACTATTTTGAAAACAATGTGATGATGATTTGCATGTATGTGGCATGATAATTATTATGCCTCTTCCATGATACACTCCACTCCAGTTTCAATGAGTGATTTGCAGATCGTGTTCAGTATTTCCAACTATTTTTCAGTAAGTATCCCTATTGGCTCCTAGATTTTACGCTAAAAGTCGCTAGATTTGTTGCTAGAATTCGTTTTGTCGTTGCAGCGACGACAGTCACAGCACCAATTTGCCTTGCACAGCTGCGGTCCCCGAGATAGCGTTTTCACCCCCTCTCCCGCCGCACACCGTCTTCCCTTGTGCTTCTCTGCCAGTGTATGCGCTGTTACTGTGACTTCTGTTGCACAGACAGCTTCTCCCACTCTCGTAGGCGGCAGAATTGAGTGGGAAAAGTCGCTAAATACTATCAAAACCATAGAAACTCTAGGTGTCAAAACTCTCCAAAGGCAGCCTGAAAAGTAGCTGCATTTTTAACCACACTCTTTTACCAATAAAAGTTGCTGAATGGAGTGGCGTGTCCAGAACATTTAAAATGGGGTGGCCAAAGTGGGGCACAGACCCAGGGGGGCCATAACATTTTGAAGGTTAATCGATGCAAGTTGGATTTTTTCAATATAATTATGATGGTTCAATGCATTAAATGCTTCAGCTTAGGTTTGTTACAGTGTTTACATTCAATGTCAGGATTTTATATAAGGGTTTCCAGAGCGACTTACAGGAGCAATTAGGGTTAAGTGCCTTGCACAAGGGCACATCGGTTGTTGGCTCAACACTCTTAACCGCTAGGCTACCTGCCTACGCTAGCTATAAAAAATTTATTACCTTTTAATGTGTCATGAACACAACCAGTCACAATGTTTTCATCTGATTGTCAAACAAATCCCTTCAAAAAGTGGGTTAAGTAGGTTACCTGCGCACGTTCGTCTACTCCAAAATGAGTACAGCATCCGAACAGCATCCGAACAGTGCACTGTGCACCCGCCATTTGAATGGAAAGGGACATCTATTACAAACAACATAAGTGTAATGACATTCAGCCTACAGTGGTGTGTATTCATGGATGCCAAGGGAAGCCAGGCTTCCCCAAAAACATTTACAAGAAAAAAATAAACAAACGTATACTTTTTTTCTCATTCGTGTCTAACCGTGCTTCATAATTTTCTTCCAATTCGCAAGAGGCTGAATCTATTTCACCAGAGAAAGCATCCGAGTGAGCAAAACAGCACCTGTCTGTCTTGGTATCTGTCTGTCTTGGTATATGTGTCTGATGCTGTCTAGCCGAAAATAATATGTCATACTCTTTTTGGCCAGACAGCATCATATATGTGGGCTATACATACTTAAACAGAGGGGCTCTGTTTTGCTCGCTCGGATGCTTTCTCCGGTGAGAGTGAGGAGTCTTGAGTCTTGGTTAAAAAAAATTTACCCAGCCATTATCACTTTGGTTACTGTAGCAGAGAGAAAATGTTGAAATGTTATAAAAAAATTTACTAAATTCTACTCATTTTGCCGTGGGTCGGAGAGAGAAAAAATGTAGTTTTAAAGCTAATTTCCTGCAATTCTACACATTATGCCATGATTTATGCCATGTTAATATGATATCTGTGTGAGAGTGACTAACAAAATCAACGGGGTCCCCTTGGCGGTCAGGGCCCCTGGGCATGTGCCCTGCTTGGCCTGTTGGTATTTCGGCCATGATTACTAGGAGTTTAGATAGTTTAGTTAATCAACCTAAAAAATGTTAGCTGACTGTCAGTAAGTGACATAACAAGAGGAAAACTGCTGATGCACAAACAAGTTTCGAAATTGCACCTTGTGTATTCTACTATTCTAACTTTCAACAGTAAATTGAGACCCCAGGTGAGTTCCGCCAATTTTTGTATTTATTAATTTTTTATACTGAACTAAAATATAAAAACAACAATTTCAACGGTTTTACTGAGTTACAGTTCATATAAAGAAATCAGTCAATTGAAATAAATTCATTAGGCCCTAATCTATGGATTTCAGATGACTGGGAAGGGGCACAGCCATGGGTGGGCATGGAAGGGCATAGGCACACCCACTTGGGAGCCAGGCCCAGCCAATGAGTTTTTCCCACAAAAGGGCTTTATTACAGACAGAAATACTCTTCAGTTTCATCAGCTGTCCGGGTGGCTGGTCTCAGATGATCCCGCAGATGAAGAAGCCGGATGTGGAGGTCCTGTGCTGGCGTGGTTACATGTGGTCTGCGTTTGTGAGGCAGGTTGGACATACTGCCAAAATCTCTAAAATGCCGCCTCGGCTTATGGTTGAGAAATGAACATTAAATTCTCTGGCAACAGCTCTTGTGGACATTCATGCAGTCAGCATGCCAATTGCACGCTCCCTCAAAACTCGAGACATTTGTGGCATTGTGTTGTGTGACAAAACTGCACATTTTAGAGTGGCCTTTTATTGTCCCCAGCACAAGGTGCACCTGTGTAATGATCATGCTGTTTAATCAGCTTCTTGATATGCCACACCTGTCAAGATTATCTTGGCAAAAGAGAAATGCTTACTAACAGGGATGTAAACAAATTTGGGCACATAATTTGAGAGTAATAAGCTTTTTGTGCAAATGGAAAATTTCTGTGATCTTTTATTTCAGCTCATGAAACATGGGACCAACACTTCAGATGTTGCGTTTATACTTTTGTTCAGTATACATTTGAACAAATTACCAAGGTCTGGGCCTCGGTGTCCTCATAAGTAGCTACGGCCCTGTATTAAACATACCCATGATGCCTCTGCTCAACACTCAAACTCGAGAACAAATCGTTTGCTGCAGTTCGCGAACGATATTGTGCTTATCTCCCTCGCGGCAGTCAAGCAATTTAATTACATTGAGAGTCATTCACAATCTAGTCAGGTTGCGGCCGCAACTAGACCTGGTTTCAAAGCTATCAATAAATAATCTTATTTGTATGTCTAGCAATCACAAATGTTCATTGTTTGAAGCACATTTTAATAAGTCTCAGTTACAAATGACATGGTGAACGAGAGGCTTGTAAAATGATGATGAAGTTTTTAGTTAATTGTTCACCAGTAGCCTCCCGAGTGACGCAGCGGTCTAAGGCTTTGCAGCGCAGCGCTTGAGGCGTCACTACAGACCCGGGTTCGATCCCAGGCTCTGACACAATTGGCCCAGAGTCGTCTGGGTTAGGGGAGGGTTTGTCTGGCCGGGATGTCCTTGTCCCATCTCGCTATAGTGACTCCTTGTGGCGGACCGGGCGCCTGCAAGCTGACATCGGTCGCCAGTTGTACAGTGTTTTCTCCGACACATTGGTGCGGCTGGCTTCTGGGTCAAGAAGCTGTGCGGCTTGGCAAGGTCATGTTTCGGAGGACGCATGGCTCTTGATCTTCGCCCCTCCTGAGTCCGTACGGAAGTTGCAGCGATGGGACAAGACTGTAACTACCAATTGGGGAGAAAAAGTCCTGCGTGCTCTGGGCATTACTGAATCAAATTAACAAAATGAGTTGAAATCTTTGTTCTTTTGACTGAATGAGTTGAAAAGATCGCAGTCAATAACTTCCCAATACTAGTTTGAATGTGAGGTGACATGATTTCCGGTCGAGGACGACTGTTTGTTTGTGACCTCTCAACTTTTATTTTCTCACAAATTTGTAGTTACACAGTCCGGTTAGGCACTAAATGTATTATTTGACCATCTTATATCAGTGTTTAAAAGTATTTTGTTATGGAGAGTAGTCAAATTATGTTCATTCCAGCTTCTTTGGCTGTACAGCATTTACTGCGACGTGGCCTCTGCTGACGTCAGGGCATTCATAATTATTGTGCTTCGCGGAGCAGAGCTGTTGTGAAGGAAGTTGTCAAGGAAGTGAGTTTGTGTTTATACAGGACATACCGCCCCCACCTACCATCAGCCAATCATGTCAATGCGGAGCTATACAGAGCTATATGGAACCCTCTGCATTGTATTAACATATGCGAGGTGCACAGTGATGCGGTACGGAGCTTGATTTGGCCTTAGCAAGCCAGACCGCATTGCCGGATCAAGCATAATGCTAGATGTCAACCAGACGCATATGCATTTTGTTTAGCTGGATTTTCCATACTTGACGCACATGTGCTTTGCTTTTCAGCTAGCTAAAAGCTAGCTAGTTGGAGTCTGTGTATGTACTTCCACCGCACGGTAAAGCGCATGAGTTGAAAATATTGAACGCATGCAGTAGACAGAACGCACTGCAGCCTAGTGTTGCATCCCCAAAATAGCATTGCGGAATGCTCCACTGACAGTGAATGACTTTCGGCAGAACGCAAAAAAAGTTTGACGCATTTGGTGGACATGAGGCGTAAAGGCTGGTTTACAGTTGGTCTATCGACATGTCCGAAGACGGTTGTCTCAGTGACATCATGAACATTCTATTGTCGGCCGACATCAAACTTGTCGTTGTCATTATGAAAAAGTATAAACACAGCAGCCTGGTGGTACAAAATAGCATAACAGCTTTATTTTAACAACAATAAACCCATCTGTTTAAAAATCTATTTAGTATACAATACCAGTCAAAAGTTTGTTCACACCTACTCATTCCAGGGTTTTTCTTTATTTTTACTATTTTCTACATTGTAGAATAATAGTGAAGACATCAAAACTATGAAATAACACATATAGAATCAATTCTCTTTGCTTATTTGATTTGTTCTTGCCATAGTATGGACTTGGTATTTTACCAAATAGGGCTGTCTTCTGTATACCACCCCTACCATGTCACAACACAACTGTCAGTGTGGCTGTAGGTGGGTGTGGTGGTGGAATCAGGCGCAGGACGCAGAAGCACAGTCCAAAGACTTTAGTGAAAATCACAAGGGAAACGCACCAACTAGCCCGAAGGCGAAACTCCGCACGCAGGCGAGAAACAAAACGGGCGCACTACACAGGTGCGCCAAAACGCTCCAACACAGTGGAGAACAGCTCAACCGAGCAATACAATAATTACGTCCAGCAACGCACGACAGAGAAAACAATCACACACAACAATTGACAAACACAACGAGAACTTATAGGACACTAATTACACTAAACGATAACAGGTGTAACAACAATCAGACAAAAGCAAACGAACATAGAAACATGCAACGGTGGCAGCTAGTATTCCGGAGACGACGAACGCCGAAGCCTGCCCGAGCAAGGAAGAGAGGCAGCCTCGGCCGAAACCGTGACAGTACCCCCCCCTTGACGCGCGGCTCCAGACGTGCGCCGACTCCGGCCTCGGGGACGACCAGGAGGACGCGGAGCAGGGTGCGTCGGGTGCCCACGATGGAATTCCGTCAGGAGAGACGGGTCTAAAATGTCTCTCCTCGGCACCCAGCACCGTTCCTCCGGGCCGTACCCCTCCCACTCCACTAGATATTGGAGACCCCCCATCCGACGTCTTGAATCCAAGATGGACCGCACGGAGTACGCCGGTGCCCCCTCGATGTCCAATGGGGGCGGAGGAGTCTCCAAGATCTCACTTTCTTGGAGTGGGCCAGCTACCACCGGCCTGAGAAGAGACACATGGAACGAGGGGTTAATACTTTTATACTCAACAGGCAGTTGTAATTTGTAACACACCTCGTGTGTTACAATCTGTCTTTGCGGAGGTAAGCAGGAGGTAAGCTTCTCATATGGTGTTGAGTAAAGCTTAACCATGTATTAGATCGTAGGTAGGTAGTTAGCTGTAGTTAGGTATTGTATTTATTATAGGTTAGTATTGTTGTTATTGTAGGTTTCCGTAGGTAATTGTAGGTTAGTATCGAAGCACGAGGCTAGCTAGCTAGCGGGTAGCTACTGGTAACGATTAGCAACGCTGGAGAGCTGTTTCCAATGTTAATGTGCTGCTAGCCAACGTTTAATTTTTTGCTGCGTTATGCGTTATGAAAGGAACTAGACACGGACATGAATTATCTGTTTAGTGTGCTAACACACTCTTGGCAGTTTGTTGTAACCAAGTATTGGTGCTAAATTGTGTGTTAATGGATGCTAGCTTGCTAGTTAGCTACGGCGTCATAGCTAGGCATCGTGGGTTGTTGTGGGTAGTTACTGTGTCTTGGCAGTGTCTTCGGCCGTGCCGGCTGTAGCACGAAGCGAGCTAACTAGCTGTTTTTCGAACTGAGTCAGAGTCAACACAGTAGCCATTGTGTGCCGGGTGTAGCACGAATCTAGCTAGCTAGCCGTTCTTCAAACAAAGTCAACACAGTGGCCATTGCTAGCTACCCAACACGACCAGCTAACTGTACTGTAGTAGCTAACTACAATATACTTGTCCTAGCTAGCCAACGTTTAATCATTGCTGCGTCATGAAAGGAACTTGACACAGACACGAATGATCTGTTTAGTGTGTTATCACACTATTGGTGTGTCTTGGCAGTGTCTTCGGCCGTGCCGGCTGTAGCACGAAGCGAGCTAACCAGCCGTTTTTCGAACAGAGTCAGAGTCAACACAGTAGCCATTGTGTGCCGGGTGTAGCACGAAGCTAGCTAGCTAGCCGTTCTTCAAACAAAGTCAACACAGTGGCCATTGCTAGCTACCCAACACGACCAGCTAACTGTACGGTAGTAGCTAAATACAATATACTTGTCCTAGCTAGCCAACGTCTAATCATTGCTGCGTCATGAAAGGAACTTGACACAGACACGAATGATCTGTTTAGTGTGTTATCACACTATTGGTGGTTTGTTGTGACCAAGTGTTGGTGCTAAACGGTGTGTTATTGTTATTGGATGCTAGCTTGCTAGTTAGCTATGGTGTCATAGTTAGCTAGCTGAATAAAGTGGGTTGAGTCTATTCCTTTAAACATTGAACCGCTGTGGTTCACAACAATTCTGATTTCTAAAGGTGGAAGTTGGGAGAGTTTTTGTTCGGGTGGTTCAGTGAAACAATTTTAGTTTCTGAGGTAGAAGTTTTTGGTGAGGGAGGCCCTGCTCTCTCCTCTCCCAGATGCTTAGCTCATTTCATTCCGATCTCCTCTGCATTTTTTGTAGCCATTTGCTACAGCCTGTCAACTATGCCTCTGCCTATCCCTGTTCTCTCCTCTCTGCACAGGCTACACAAACGCACCACACCGCGTGGCTGCTGCCTCTCTAACCTGGTGGTCCCTGCACGCACCACCCACGTGGAGTTCCAGGTCGCAGGCAGCCTCTGGAACTGCCGTTCTGCTGCCAACAAAGCTGACTTCATCCCAGCCTATGCCAACCTCCAGTCCCTCGACTTCCTGGCGCTGACGGAAACATGGATCACCACTGAAAACACTGCTACTCCTACTGCTCTCTCCTCGTCTGACCATGTGTTCTCGCATACCCCGAGAGCATCTGGTCAGAGGGGTGGTGGTACAGGAATCCTCATCTCTCCCAAGTGGACATTCTCAGTTTTTCCCCTAACCCATCTGTCTATCTCCTCATTTGAATTCCATGCTGTCACAGTCACTAGCCCATTTAAGCTTAATATCCTTGTCATCTATCGCCCTCCAGGTTCCCTTGGAGAGTTCATCAATGAGCTTGACGCCTTGATAAGTTCCTTCCCTGAGGATGGCTCACCCCTCACAGTTTTGGGGGATTTCAACCTCCCTATGTCCACATTTGACTCATTTCTCTCTGCCTCCTTCTTTCCACTCCTCTCCTCTTTTGACCTCACCCTCTCACCGTCCCCCCCTACTCACAAGGCAGGCAATACGCTTGACCTCATCTTCACTAGATGCTGCTCCTCTACTAATCTCACTGCAACTCCCCTCCATGTCTCCGACCACTACTTTGTTTCCTTTTCTCTCTCGCTCTCCTCCCACACTACTCACTCTGCCCCTACACAGATGGTAATGCGCCGCCGCAACCTTCGCTCTCTCTCTCCCACTACTCTCTCCTCTTCCATCCTATCATCTCTTCCCTCTAATCAATCCTTCTCCCTCCAATCTCCTGATTCTGCCTCCTCAACCCTCCTCTCCTCCCTTTCTGCATCCTTTGACTCTCTGTGTCCCCTATCCTCCCGGCCGGCTCGGTCCTCCCCTCCAGCTCCGTGGCTTGATGACTCATTGCGAGCTCACAGAACAGAGCTCCGGGCAGCGGAGCGGAAATGGAAGAAAACTAAACTCCCTGCCGACCTGGCATCTTTTCACTCCCTCCTCTCTACATTTTCTTCATCTGTTTCTGCTGCTAAGGCCACCTTCTACCACTCTAAATTCCAAGCATCTGCCTCTAACCCTAGGAAGCTCTTTGCCACATTTTCCTCCCTCCTGAATCCTCCCCCCCCCCCCCCCCCCCCCTGCTCTCTCTCTGTGGATGACTTCGTCAACCACTTTGAAAAGAAGGTTGACGACATCCGATCCTCGTTTGTTAAGTCTAATGACACTGCTGGTCCTGCTCACACTGCCCTACCCTATGCTTTGACTTCTTTCTCCCCTCTCTCTCCAGATAAAATCCTGCGACTTGTGACTGCAGGCCGCCCAACAACCTGCCCGCTTGACCCCATCCCCTCCTCCCTTCTCCAGACCATCTCCGGTGACCTTCTCCCCTACCTCACCTCGCTGATCAACTCATCCTTGACCGCTGGCCATGTCCCTTCCGTCTTCAAGAGAGCGAGAGTTGCTCCCCTTCTCAAAAAACCAACACTCGACCCCACTGATGTCAACAACTACAGACCAGTATCCCTTCTTTCTTTTCTTTCCAAAACTATTGAGCGTGCCGTCTTTAGCCAACTCTCTTGCTATCTCTCTCAGAATGACCTTCTTGATCCAAACCAATCAGGTTTCAGGACTGGTCATTCAACTGAGACTGCTCTTCTCTGTGTCACGGAGACTCTCCGCACTGCTAAAGCTAACTCTCTCTCCTCTGCTCTTGTCCTTCTAGACCTGTCTGCTGCCTTTGATACTGTGAACCATCAGATCCTCCTCTCCACCCTCTCCGAGCTGGGCATCTCCGGCGCGGCTCACTCCTGGATTGCGTCCTACCTGACCGGTCGCTCCTACCAAGTGGCGTGGCGAGAAGCTGTCTCCGCACCACGTGCTCTCACCACTGGTGTCCCCCAGGGCTCAGTTCTAGGCCCTCTCCTTTTCTCCCTATACACCAAGTCACTTGGCTCTGTCATATCCTCACATGGCCTTTCCTATCATTGCTACGCTGACGATACACAACTAATCTTCTCCTTTCCCCCTTCTGATAACCAGGTGGCGAATCGCATCTCTGCATGTCTGGCAGACATATCAGTATGGATGACGGATCACCACCTCAAGCTGAACCCTGGCAAGACGGAGCTGCTCTTCCTCCCGGGGAAGGACTGCCCGTTCCGTGATCTCGCCATCACGGTTGACAACTCCGCTGTGTCCTCCTCCCAGAGTGCGAAGAGCCTAGGCGTGACCCTGGACAACACCCTGTCGTTCTCCGCCAACATCAAGGCGGTGACCCGCTCCTGCAGGTTCATGCTCTACAACATTCGGAGAGTACGACCCTGCCTTACACAGGAAGCGGCACAGGTCCTAATCCAGGCACTTGTCATCTCCCGTCTGGACTACTGCAACTCGCTGTTGGCTGGCCTCCCTGCCTGCGCCATTAAACCCCTACAACTCATCCAGAATGCCGCAGCCCGTCTGGTGTTCAACCTTCCCAAGTTCTCTCACGTCACCCCCCTCCTCCGCACACTCCACTGGCTTCCAGTTGAAGCTCGCATCCGCTACAAGACCATGGTGCTTGCCTATGGAGCAGTGAGGGGAACGGCACCTCTGTACCTTCAGGCTCTGATCAGTCCCTACACCCAAACGAGGGCATTGCGTTCATCCACCTCTGGCCTGCTGGCTCCCCTTCCTCTGCGGAAGCATAGCTCCCGCTCAGCCCAGTCAAAACTGTTCGCTGCTCTGGCACCCCAATGGTGGAACAAGCTCCCTCACGACGCCAGGACAGCGGAGTCACTCACCACCTTCCGGAGACATTTGAAACCCCACCTCTTTAAGGAATACCTGGGATAGGATAAAGTAATCCTTCTAACCCCCCCCCCCCCCCCCCCCAAATTGTAAAGTGGTTATCCCACTGGCTATAGGGTGAACGCACCAATTTGTGAGTCGCTCTGGCTAAGAGCGTCTGCTAAATGACGTTAATGTGCCCTTGAGCAAGGCACTTAACCCTAATTGCTCCTGTAAGTCGCTCTGGATAAGAGCGTCTGCTAAATGACTAAAATGTAAATGTAAATGTTCAATCTTCTCAGGACTTTAAATGGCCCTACAAACCGCCGACCCAGTTTCCGGCAGGGCAGGCGGAGGGGTAGGTTTCTGGTAGAGAGCCAGACTCGATCACCAGGTGCGTACACCGGTCCCTCACTGCGGTGGAGATCGGCGCTCGCCTTATGACGACGGAGGGCCCGCTGCAGGTGGACGTGTGCAGCGTTCCATGTCTCCTCCGAGCGCCGCACCCACTCATCCACCGCAGGAGCCTCGATCTGGCTCTGCTGCCAAGGTGCCAGAACCGGCTGGTAACCTAACACACATTGAAAAGGGGTTAGGTTAGTGGAGGAATGGCGTAGGGAATTCTGGGCCATTTCGGCCCAGGGAACGTACCTTGCCCACTCCTCCGGCCGGTCCTGGCAGTATGTTCTGAGAAACCTACCCACATCCTGGTTCACACGTTCCACCTGCCCATTACTCTCCGGGTGGTAACCCGAGGTGAGGCTCACCGAGACCCCCAACCGCTCCATAAAAGCTCTCCAGACTCTGGAGGTAAATTGGGGACCTCGATCAGACACGATATCCTCGGGTACCCCGTAGTGCCGGAACACATGGGTGAATAGTGCTTCGGCCGTTTGCAGGGCAGTAGGAAGGCCCGGCATAGGGAGCAAACGACAGGCCTTAGGAAACCGGTCCACAACGACCAGTATAGTGGTATTCCCCTGTGAAGGAGGAAGGTCAGTGAGGAAATCCACCGAGAGGTGAGACCATGGTCGTTGTGGAACGGGCAGGGGTAGTAACTTACCCCTAGGCAGATGTCTAGGCGCCTTACACTGGGCGCACACCGAGCAGGAGGAAACATAAACCCTCACATCCCTCGCCAACGTGGGCCACCAGTACTTGGCACTAAGACAGTGCACTGTCCGGCCGATACCAGGGTGTCCAGAGGAGGGTGACGTGTGAGCCCAATAGATCAATCGATCCCGAACCTCGAGCGGAACGTACTTCCGACCCTCCGGGCATTGAGGTGGACTAGGGTCGGTGCGTAACGCCCGCTCGAGTTCAGCATCGACCTCCCACACTACCGGTGCCACCAAACACGACTCCGGTAGTATGGGCGTGGGCTCCACGGACCTCTCCTCCGTGTCATACCGCCGAGACAGTGCATCTGCCTTACCGTTCTGTGACCCAGGGATGTACGTGATCTTAAATGTGAACCGGGTCAAAAACATATTCCACCTCGCCTGGCGAGGGTTCAGCCTCCTCGCTGCCCGGATGTACTCCAGGTTACGGTGGTCCGTCAAAATGAGGAAAGGGTGTTGAGCCCCCTCAAGCCAGTGCCTCCACACCTTTAGGGCCTGTACCACGGCTAACAGCTCCCTGTCCCCTACGTCATAATTTCGCTCCGCCGGACTGAGCTTCTTGGAATAAAAAGCACAGGGGCGGAGTTTAGGTGGCGCGCCGGACCGTTGCGAAAGCACGGCCCCTATACCGGCCTCTGACGCGTCCACCTCTACCTGAAATGGTAAAGAGGGATCCGGATGCGCCAGCACCGGGGCCGAGGTAAACAGGTCCTTCAGCCTCCCAAACGCCCTGTCCGCCTCGGCTGACCACTGCAGACGCACCGGACCCCCCTTCAAAAGAGACGTTATGGGAGCTGCCACCTGTCCAAAACCCCGAATAAACCTCCGGTAGTAATTCGCAAACCCCAAAAACTGCTGCACCTCCTTCACAGTGGTTGGCGTTTGCCAATTACGCACGGCTGACACCCGGTCTACCTCCATCTTCACCCCTGACGCAGACAACTGATACCCCAAAAAGGAGACTGACTCCTGGAAAAACAGACACTTCTCTGCCTTGACATACAGGTCGTGCTCCAACAGCCTCCGCAACACTCGGCGCACCAGGGCCACATGCTCGACTCGGGTAGGCGAGTACACGAGAATGTCATCTATGTACACGACCACCCCCTGCCCCTGCATGTCCCTGAAGATCTCATCCACGAATGATTGGAAAACTGAAGGAGCGTTCATCAACCCGTATGGCATGACAAGATACTCGTAATGGCCCGAGGTGGTACTAAAGGCTGTCTTCCATTCATCGCCCTCCCTAATGCGCACCAAGTTGTACGCGCTCCTGAGATCTAATTTAGTGAAGAAACGCGCCCCGTGCAATGACTCCGTCATGGTCGCAATCAGCGGGAGTGGATAACTGTACTTCACCGTGATCTGATTGAGACCACGGTAATCAATGCACGGGCGTAACCCACCATCCTTTTTCTTCACAAAAAAGAAACTTGAGGACGCAGGGGAAGTGGAGGGCCGTATGTATCCTTGTCTCAGAGATTCGTCTATGTAAGTCTCCATAGCTCTCTTCTCCTCCTGAGACAGAGGATACACATGGCTCCGTGGGAGCGCAGCTCCTGCCTGGAGGTCTATCGCACAATCTCCCTGCCTATGGGGAGGCAACTGCGTCGCCCTCGACTTACTGAACACAATAGCCAAATCCCCATACTCAGGGGGAACGTGCAATGCGGGCACCTGGTTTGGACTCTCCACCGAGGTAGCCCCTACGGAAACGCCTAAACATCGACCCACACACTGGGCAGACCACTCCATCAGAGCCCTCTCCTGCCACGAAATAGATGGGTTATGGGTACTCAACCAGGGCATGCCCAGCACCACCGGATACGCAGGCGAGTCAATCAGAAATAGCTGGATCATCTCCTGATGACCCCCCTGCGCACACATCCTAAGTGGCGCCGTGACCTCCCTGATCAAGCCCGCACCCAACGGACGGCTATCTAGGGCATGAACGGGGAAGGGGACGTCAACAGGGAGAAGGGGAATCCCTAAGGCTAAACAAAATTTCTTATCAACAAAATTCCCAGCCGCGCCTGAATCTACCAGCGCCTTATGCTGGGAATGAGGTGCTACCTGTGGAAAATGCACAGGTATACAGAAGTGTGCAACAGAGAGCTCTGGGTGAGTGGGGCGCCTACTCACCTGGAAGGACTCCCCAGTGCGGGACCTGTCGTCTTCTCCCCTAGGAGGCCATCCCCAGCACCTAGCCGCGGTGTGTCCTCCCCGACCACAGTTGGTGCAGGAGATGGACCCCCTCGTAAGCCGACCCCTCCTCTCTCTAGCGCCAGCGCCCCCGAGCTCCATGGGGCACGGCTCGGAGGCGCTGGAGGATGAAATGGACGGACCCCCCCTCGGGACGTCCGCGGGTAGCTAGCAGGGTATCCAGCCTGATGGACATGTCGACCAACTGGTCGAACGAGAGACTGGTGTCCCTACAGGCCAGCTCCCTACGGACGTCCTCACGTAGACTACATCGGTAGTGATCGATGAGGGCCCGCTCATTCCACCCTGCATCCGCCGCTAGAGTACGGAATTCTAAGGCGAACTCCTGGGCACTCCTCTTCCCCTGCCGAAGGTAGAACAGACGCTCCCCCGCCGCGTTCCCCTCCGGGGGATGGTCAAACACCGCCCTGAAGCGGCGGGAGATCTCGTCGTACGTAATGGTGTTAGCGTCTATTCTCCTCCACTCCGCGTTGGCCCATTCCAACGCCTTGCCGGAAAGGCAGGAGATCAGGGCGGACACGCTCTCGTGTCCCGAGGGCGCCGGGTGCACGGTGGCCAGGTAAAGCTCCACCTGGAGAAGGAATCCCTGACACCCGGCAGCGGTCCCATCGTAGGCCCTCGGGAGCGAGAGTCGAACTCCTCTGGGTTCCGGAGCGGGAATGGGCTGACTTGCCGATGGTGAGGGCAGGGAAGATGGCGGTGGAGGTGTCCCTCGGGTCTCCCAGCCTCGGATGGTGGTGATCACCTCCTGCAGGGCGGCCCCCATCCGCAGGATCTGGTCATTCTGCTGGAGGACCCTGTCCTCCAGCGTCTCCTGTGCTGATGGGGCTCCTGCTGATTCCATTCGAGCTGGTGTGTGATTCTGTCAGTGTGGCTGTAGGTGGGTGTGGTGGTGGAATCAGGCGCAGGACGCAGAAGCACAGTCCAAAGACTTTAGTGAAAATCACAAGGGAAATGCACCAACTAGCCCGAAGGCGAAACTCCGCACGCAGGCGAGAAACAAAACGGGCGCACTACACAGGTGCGCCAAAACGCTCCAACACAGTGGAGAACAGCTCAACCGAGCAATACAATAATTACGTCCAGCAACGCACGACAGAGAAAACAATCACACACAACAATTGACAAACACAACGAGAACTTATAGGACACTAATTACACTAAACGATAACAGGTGTAACAACAATCAGACAAAAGCAAACGAACATAGAAACATGCAACGGTGGCAGCTAGTATTCCGGAGACGACGAACGCCGAAGCCTGCCCGAGCAAGGAAGAGAGGCAGCCTCGGCCGAAACCGTGACAACAACTGATTGGCTCAAACGCTGTCACGGTTTCGGCCGAGGCTGCTCCTTCTCCTTGTTCGGACAGGCTTCGGCGGTCGTCGTCCCCGGAGTACTAGCTACCACCGTTCGATGTTTCATGTTTGTTTGGTTTTGTCTGGTTGTACACCTGTCCCTTGTTAGTCTTTGATTTTGTTTCCTATTTAGTTATTGTGTGTTGGGTCAGGTGTTATGTGTGATTATTATTGTCAGCTGTTGCCATTGAGGAGTTTCCTCTCTCATAACTTTGTATTTGAGAGTTCGCACTGCGTGCGCTTTGTTCTTGTATTTCGCACTGTTGTTGTTGTGCGTAATTGTTCGTGCCACCCGGTTGGGTTGGCGACTCATTCCTGTTTTTGGATATACTAAAGTCTGTTGACGAACACCCTGGTTCCTGCGCTTGATTCCCTGCACCACATCCACACGCAGCGTTCTGACAAACGCATTAAGAAGGAAAGAGATTCCACAAATTAACTTTTAACAAGGTACATGTTGGGTTCTATTTTTCTCATAATTGGATCTGTATGTGATGAATAGCTCAGAAGGAATGCATTAATGAGGAGCATAGGTTTGTACTATACTGATATAAATTGTTTCACATAACAGGCTGTGATTCATGTGTGGAACGTTAGGGGTAGGACAGATAAGACTTGTATTTCTTACAGATACGAACACTCTCTCTTTGTTGTCTGTGAAACCGTCCTTGAACGTGGGTACATGGAGTACAGATTGGAGGGTGTCTTTTGGGTGCTGACTCCACAGGTTATTATGATAGCAACTTATGCCTGGGAACGGTGGAGCGCCAAGGGGTGGGACTAACCCGTGCACCAACGGATTGGCTGAGTAAAGTCTAAACCACACTCAGTCCTTTACTCTGATTGGCCAACAGAAGAGGTGGGAACTATCTGTCAGAATATTTGAGAAAGAACCTGTAAACAATGTTTTAGTTCTCTGAGTGCCCTGCGTGGTATCTCAGCGGACCCATATATACGAACCTTCATACTTATCATACATACATTTTGCATATAATAAATTAAGCTTGGATTGAAGATCTCTTGATTCTTATTCCAATACCAGATTTGAATTACGCAATTTCTAACAATTGGTGACCTCCGACTGTGATCTGGTAGCGGAACTTCACTTCGCTGGAATTCATCCAGCCTATTGGACAATCGCTGTCTTCGAACCGTGTGTTTCACAAATTGCCCGGGCTTCTAAAAAGGTAAGCAAAACACCTATTGTAATATAACTAAAGTTTTGCACATTGGCTTTATCCAAATTAATTTTGTGAAACACCTGTTTGATGTAAGTGAACCCTATTGTACTATAAATAACGATTACAGTATACTACATCCATTTCATGAAAGGCTATGCAAATGTTTGATAATTGTGATGGTTAAACCCATGGGAGTGCAAACTATGACTAGAGGTTCATAGGTGGCACTTTAAAGCGAATAAACAGTGTGACCTATGGTTAGAGGGTGTGACTCCCATAGGATGTATTTTAAATAAACAGTGTGACCTATGGTTAGAGGGTGTGACTCCCATATGATGTATTTTAAATAAACAGTGTGGCCTATGGTTAGAGGATGTGACTCCCATAGGATGTATTTTAAATAAACAGTGTGACCTATGGTTAGAGGGTGTGACTCCCATAGGATGTATTTTAAATAAACAGTGTGACCTATGGTTAGAGGGTGTGACTCCCATAGGATGTATTTTAAATAAACAGTGTGACCTATGGTTAGAGGGTGTGACTCCCATAGGATGTATTTTAAATAAATGGTGTGACCTATGGTTAGAGGGTGTGACTCCCATAGGAGGTGTTTTAAATAAGTAGTGAACTATGGTTAGAGGGGTCTGACGCCCATAGAAGATATTCTACACAAGTGGTGTGACAGTACGGTTTATGACTTAAAAATCATAGGAAGCATGATAAAAGGTTAGACAGTGTGAGTGTGGTCGTATGAATGAGAGTGTGAATGATAAACCAGTATACCTTGATAGAAAACTAATTGGGAATCAAAGACGTCTGTGCCTGTCCAAACTGTATAATTTGGGGATAACTGTTGGGTTTGTGGTTGCTTAAACCATATAACCCGTTAAAAACAATTGGGAACATAAAGCTAAAGTGATGAATTGTGTGACTGAACTGAAACGGTTGAGCTGATATGTTTGAACTGTGCCGTTTGGTGTTAGACATAGCATAATTCTGGTTATAGGTGCTTGGGTTGAGGCTTTTTGTTGATTATTTGATGTAATGTTTGATGTTTGACCCTGCAAAATACTGGTTAAACAATTAGACTGAAATAATTCGGTTTATCATTTAAATATAAACATGCACCAACTTTAACTAATTAGGTGGGAATAATTTGATTTAAATAACTAGATGAAAGTACTTTAAATAACGACAGAATATTGGAAACACTAACACAGCTCCTCAAAAGAGCCTACTCCCAGAGAGAGAGAGAGTTGCGAGGGGAGGGGCTGGAGAGAGCGAAAGTGTGGCTTTTGGAGCCAGAAAAGACTGGGAGTTGGCTGGGAACACCACTTGTGTTTATTTGAGAGGTGCCTGGGGGTTTCTGACGATGGATATTCTGAACTTGCTCATCCGAACGTAGACGTACGTCATGGGTGGGAAAGTAGAGAATATTAACATTTGCATTTTTGGTAATTTGGCAGACGCTCTTGTCCAGAGCGACTTGCAGGAGCGTTTGGGGTTGAGTGCCTTGCTCGAGGGCACATCGGCAGATTTTTCGCCTGGTCGGCTCGGGGATTGGAACCGGCGACCTCTCGGTTGTTGGCGCGGCGCTATTGATCACTAAGCTGCCTGCCGCCCCATATGAGTTTAAGGTTGTGGCGTTGTTTGATCATGTGATAAGGTTTAATTGCTAATCGGACCATAACTAATGTGGTTATGGAAGTAATGTATAGGTAGGGGAGAGCCAATAGGGGGCTCCATTTAACTATTATGGTTTATTTGGCATTTCGGTGGCATGAGGCGAAGTCAACGGTTGGTGTGGGTGGTGACCGGATGCTACTGAGTATTTAGTTTGGTAATGTTGAATGGACTATTTGTAGCGTGTTTTGGGGTTAAATAGAAAAACTAACTTATTCAATAGGGAATCAAAGGGAGAGAGAGTTTTTTGCTGAGGTGAAAGCTACTGCAATTTTCATTTGGTGACGTCACTTGCTCTATGAACTGGGAGTAGTTACTTTGAGAGCATCGCAGATGGTGTGGAGTGACTGGCGATGTCCCTGGTTCGAACACAGGTAGGGACAGTAGACAAAGCTTTCGCAGTGGGGCTATATACCTAGATTACTATGTGGATTGAGAAATGTGAAAGGTTGAATTAGATAGCTTAAATAGAAGTATTCTAGAAAAGTCTATGAAAATATGTTATAAGGTTACCATGCGCTCTCCCCGAAGGAGCAAGGGGAGGGTGAGAGACAGTACAGTTCAGATGGTAGGAACATCATGCAAAAAAAATGTAATCAGAGAGAACAGTTAAATAAATTGAATAGCGAACTGAAAAGGTTTAGCGGGAAAATAATTTTTTTGGGTACATTTTAGAACGATAATGTATTTTGGTTAAGTGGATGCAAGTGACATTGGCTGTTGTGATGGGGGAATAGCGCCAGCCTGTGGTGGGTTATGGACTTGTTACATAAACTTATATTTTAAACTAAAGTGATGGAATAGGCTACAATTATAACATTATCAGAAAAAAGACACAATTTAATGTGAAATAGTTATTACAATTATTATCATTGATCCAGTAATGATATAATGATAGTAGAGGAAGGCAGGGGATTTAATCTCATTTAGGGAAGTTATATTAGGAAGAAAATACCATTAAATGAGGGAACATTTGATGTAACCGTGATTGTATTGGCCAAAAACTCAAATATAACATTTACAGGGGGGACAGGAACAATAGAAGGGGAGACAGATTTTCCTAGGGGGTTGAACAAATAATTGATAATGGATCATTTGAGATGAGATCACATGTAGCAGAGTTAGGGTAATCAATTAAATAATCATTGTATACTCGAGGAATTTTGAGTGGTTTTATAGATTAGTTATGAGGAATTAGATTGATACAAACAATTATTGATGGGTTAAGACTGGGGATAACCAGGAGAAAGAGATTAGCTCATCTCGTTGGAATGATGCCAAGGGCTAGGGGAGCAGTAGTGTAGTTAGGCAGTATTTAGGTCATAAAAGTGAGCTACCAAATTAAGGCCTGGCTATTTGTGGTTGTTTTTCAAATTGGGTTTTTCAAACAAAAAACAACACACCTAGTATGATGTTTATAAAGCCTTGTTGTTTCAATTTTGGGGGGGTTTCAGCAGGTCAAGGGTGATAGGTCTTAGAGGAGCACACAGTGAATTTTAGTATTTAGTTTGGTAATGTTGAGTTTTTTAGCTTTTGGCTGAGTTTGGGGTATATATGATTTCTTATGAGAATGAATGTCATGAGGACTTAATGAACACTTGGGATAACTAACATTTATGAAATATTTAGAATAATGGTAATGTTTAGTATACTATGGGATTAAACAGTTCGTTAAATGATTTCAATTGCCTCTGAACTCTGTTTTAACATTCTGGTGTTATTTTAATCATCCACACTAGTAAATTCTAAAGGCATGAGAGGAGGACTTTAAGATAGTTTATTTTACTAAGTTGAGGGTAATTTGTAACACTGTGCAAATTGTGAAGAAGATTATAATTTGGTAATAATATATTTAATTTGAACCATAAAATAACAGAAGAGAGAGTGGAGGAATGGCAATTGGATAATGAATTACCAATATTACCAAAGTGATTGTTTAGGTAGGTGGTAATATTGACACATGGCCAAATCATGTGTCAAAAAGGGGGATGGTTGGATGAAATAATAAATATATACGAAGGAGAGGACAAAAAAAAAAAAAAGGATTCGAAATTGAGAGCTGAACATGTATGTGTGATGATAGTTTATTAACCACACCTGTATGTCAGAGGTTTTGTGCCCCACAGGTGAACTAAAGGAGAAGGTGACCCACTCTATCTAACCAGGAGACTGGGTGTGGATCCAGTCCCTAAAAGAAGAAAAACTGGAAGCAGGCCTGTTGGGAAGGGCCCTATCAAGTCCTATTAGATCCATCTGGGTGCATGTCACTCACTGCAAAAAGGTAAACCCAGCTACACCTGACGAACAAACGCAGAGTTAGGAGAAAGAACCGATCACCACTAGGGCTCGGGGGTTGGCTCCTTAACGAAGATTCCCTTACCCTGTCTGATCATCCCTGTGTGAGTTCGATAGAAGGTGAAGCAATGGGTTGGCCTCTGGTGTCTGACATGTTCTCAGGGCGAGGGTGGGGATTAACAGGTCTCCCGACGGTAGGTAGCTGTCTGATTGTGGGGGCCATATTCCTAACACACACGGACCCTCCTGTTTCAGCCAGAAGTGGTAGTTAACCTAACACAAGTTGAAAAGGCATAGGAGACAGCTAGACGTAGGGAAAGGGGAAATACTAGGGACTTTAGGGGAGGACATCACCATATGTATGTCACCATGTACATCCTGGGACTATGTAGTTGCTCATACCGAGCGGGGGGGGGGGGGGGGGGGGGGGATATGTAAATCTCCATACACAGTTTAGGGACAGGTGTAGTATTGTGAAAGTAGGCAATTATCAGAAATGGCAGTGCGACCCATATAAGGGTAGGTACTGTCTGAAAGTCTGAATTATGCTAAAACAGATTACAGACCTGACAGGTGAGATATCCTCTTCAACTGGGGCACCCTATAGAGTAAACCTCTCTGAGGGAGGTAGTGAGACAGTGCAAACTAACTATAGACCTGAAGGAAGTAGTACAGATGGAGACGGAGTAAATAGATTTTAACCTGTGGTTGGAATGGATTCAGTATACGGTCTAAAGAGGACTGTTATGCCTGTAGGACAGCCAAACCAAGGTTAACAACTACTCTGTTCCCCTTGACAGGCTTTAACTCTGTGTCAGGTTTATCCTCCATGCAAGCCACCTGGGAATGTGGTGAAAGAGTCTTGTAGTAACTTGCACTATCTGTATCCCCCCATAACAAAGTCATCCCGACCTGGGTTGCCTCAGTTTGAAGTCACAGGGGATTCTTATTGTTTTTCTAGGACTAGTAAGATAGGATACAGGGTAAGGCATCTTAGCTCCTGCTCCCACACAGAGAATGTCACAACTAAAAGAGACCATGACTAATCTCTCCTCTTTGTTGCAGCCAGAGGATTTTAGGAACCAAAACCAGGCCCGTGCTGACATCTGATGGATGTGTGGTGATAACTGATTGTGAACTCACCTACATATGTAAACAATCAAACGTGTCAGAGACTGGTGAGTTGTCACATAGAAAGTAGGACCTCCTCCTGGGATCCTTTGATGAAAGGATATATATTGATGGGATAGCAGTACCCCAAGGGGTTCCAGAACAATTCAAAGCTAGGAATCAGATCGCAGCTGGGTTTGAATTAAGTATTTTCTGGTGGTCAACAATTAATAAAAACATAGATTGGATGAATTATATTTACTATAACCAGCAAAGATTAGCTGAGCAGACAGCGGCAACTAGCTTAATGACATGGCAGAATAAAATAGCTTTAGATATGCTTGTGACTGAGCGGGACGGGGTTTGTGTTCTGTTTGGATATATGTGCTGTACTTTCATCCTCAAACAACACAGCACCGGACGGGTCCGTGACCAAAGCGCTTCAGGGACTCACCACGCTGGCGAACGAACTGGTTGAGAACTCTGGTATTGATAGCTCCATAAACGGTTGGTGTCAAGGTAGATGTAGGTGGGTGTGGGTGGAATCAGGCGCAGGACGCAGTACGTTAGTCCAACAGACTTTAGTGATGCACAGCAAAACAAACACGAAAGAAATGCCCTGAGGCAAAAGCTCCGCACGTAGGCGAAAACACAAGCGCACAAACAGGTGCGACAAAATACTCCCAAAACTAAGGAGCAAAGTAGCTCAACCGAGCAAACAGTAAATATCCAGCCTACCGGCACGACAGTAAAACAATCACACACAACACTAGACAAACACAACGAGAACTTAAAGGACACTAATTACACTAAACGATAACAGGTGTACAACAATCAGACAAAAGCAAACAAACATAGAAACATGCAACGGTGGCAGCTAGTATTCCGGAGACGACGAACGCCGAAGCCTGCCCGAGCAAGGGAGAGAGGCAGCCTCGGCCGAAACCGTGACAGTACCCCCCCCTTGACGCGCGGCTCCAGACGTGCGCCGACTCCGGCCTCGGGGACGACCAGGAGGACGCGGAGCAGGGTGCGTCGGGTGCCCACGATGGAATTCCGTCAGGAGAGACAGGTCCAAAATGTCTCTCCTCGGCACCCAGCACCGTTCCTCCGGGCCGTACCCCTCCCACTCCACTAGATATTGGAGACCCCCCATCCGACGTCTCGAATCAAAGATGGACCGTACGGAGTACGCCGGTGCCCCCTCGATGTCCAATGGGGGCGGAGGAGTCTCCCTGATCTCACTTTCTTGGAGTGGGCCAGCTACCACCGGCCTGAGAAGAGACACATGGAACGAGGGGTTAATACACTTATACTCAACAGGTAGTTGTAATTTGTAACACACCTCGTTCAACCTTCTCAGGACTTTAAATGGCCCTACAAACCGCCGACCCAGTTTCCGACAGGGCAGGCGGAGGGGCAGGTTTCTGGTAGAGAGCCAGACTCGATCACCAGGTGCGTACACCGGTCCCTCACTGCGGTGGAGATCGGCGCTCGCCTTATGACGTCGGAGGGCCCGCTGCAGGTGGACGTGTGCAGCGTTCCATGTCTCCTCCGAGCGCCGCGCCCACTCATCCACCGCAGGAGCCTCGATCTGGCTCTGCTGCCAAGGTGCCAGAACCGGCTGGTAACCCAACACACATTGAAAAGGGGTTAGGTTAGTGGAGGAATGGCGTAGGGAATTCTGGGCCATCTCGGCCCAGGGAACGTACCTTGCCCACTCCTCCGGCCGGTCCTGGCAGTATGTTCTAAGAAACCTACCCACATCCTGGTTCACGCGTTCCACCTGCCCATTACTCTCCGGGTGGTAACACGAGGTGAGGCTCACCGAGACCCCCAACCGCTCCATAAAAGCTCTCCAGACTCTGGAGGTAAATTGGGGACCTCGATCAGACACAATATCCTCGGGTACCCCGTAGTGCCGGAACACATGGGTGAATAGTGCTTCGGCCGTTTGCAGGGCAGTAGGAAGGCCCGGCATAGGGAGCAAACGACAGGCCTTAGAAAACCGGTCCACAACGACCAGTATAGTGGTATTCCCCTGTGAAGGAGGAAGGTCAGTGAGGAAATCCACCGAGAGGTGAGACCATGGTCGCTGTGGAACGGGCAGGGGTAGTAACTTACCCCTAGGCAGATGTCTAGGCGCCTTACACTGGGCGCACACCGAGCAGGAGGAAACATAAACCCTCACATCCCTCGCCAACGTGGGCCACCAGTACTTGGTACTAAGACAGTGCACTGTCCGGCCGATACCAGGGTGTCCAGAGGAGGGTGACGTGTGAGCCCAATAGATCAAACGATCCCGAACCTCGAGCGGAACGTACTTCCGACCCTCCGGGCATTGAGGTGGACTAGGGTCGGTGCGTAACGCCCGCTCAAGTTCAGCATCGACCTCCCACACTACCGGTGCCACCAGACAAGACTCCGGCAGTATGGGAGTGGGCTCCACGGACCTCTCCTCCGTGTCATACCGCCGAGACAGTGCGTCTGCCTTACCGTTCTGTGACCCAGGGATGTACGTGATCTTAAATGTGAAACGGGTCAAAAACATATTCCACCTCGCCTGGCGAGGGTTCAGCCTCCTCGCTGCCCGGATGTACTCCAGGTTACGGTGGTCCGTCAAAATGAGGAAAGGGTGTTGAGCCCCCTCAAGCCAGTGCCTCCACACCTTTAGGGCCTGTACCACGGCTAACAACTCCCTGTCCCCCACGTCATAGTTTCGCTCCGCCGGACTGAGCTTCTTGGAATAAAAAGCACAGGGGCGGAGCTTAGGTGGCGCGCCGGACCGTTGCGACAGCACGGCTCCTATACCGGCCTCTGACGCGTCCACCTCTACCTGAAATGGCAAAGAGGGATCCGGATGCGCCAGCACCGGAGCCGAGGTAAACAGGTCCTTCAGCCTCCCAAACGCCCTGTCCGCCTCGGCTGACCACTGCAGACGCACCGGACCCCCCTTCAAAAGAGACGTTATGGGAGCTGCCACCTGTCCAAAACCCCGGATAAACCTCCGGTAATAATTCGCAAACCCCAAAAACTGCTGCACCTCCTTCACAGTAGTTGGCGTTTGCCAATTACGCATGGCTGACACCCGGTCTAACTCCATCTTCACCCCTGACGCAGACAACTGATAACCCAAAAAGGAGACCGACTCCTGGAAGAACAGACACTTCTCTGCCTTGACATACAGGTCGTGCTCCAACAGTCTCCGCAACACTCGGCACACCAGGGCCACATGCTCGACTCGGGTAGGCGAGTACACGAGAATGTCATCGATGTACACGACCACCCCCTGCCCCTGCATGTCCCTGAAGATCTCATCCACGAATGATTGGAAAACTGAAGGAGCGTTCATCAACCCGTATGGCATGACAAGATACTCGTAATGGCCCGAGGTGGTACTAAAGGCTGTCTTCCATTCATCGCCCCCCCTAATGCGCACCAAGTTGTACGCGCTCCTGAGATCTAATTTAGTGAAGAAACGCGCCCCGTGCAATGACTCCGTCATGGTCGCAATCAGCGGGAGTGGATAACTGTACTTCACCGTGATCTGATTGAGACCACGGTAATCAATGCACGGGCGTAATCCTCCATCCTTTTTCTTCACAAAAAAGAAACTCGAGGACGCAGGGGAAGTGGAAGGCCGTATGTATCCTTGTCTCAGAGATTCGTCTATGTACGTCTCCATAGCTCTCTTCTCCTCCTGAGACAGAGGATACACATGGCTCCGTGGGAGCGCAGCTCCTGCCTGGAGGTCTATCGCACAATCTCCCTGCCTATGGGGAGGCAACTGCGTCGCCCTCGACTTACTGAACACAATAGCCAAATCCCCATACTCAGGGGGAACGTGCAATGCGGGCACCTGGTTTGGACTCTCCACCGAGGTAGCCCCTAGGGAAACGCCTAAACATCGACCCACACACTGGGCAGACCACTCCATCAGAGCCCTCTCCTGCCACGAAATCGATGGGTTATGCGTACTCAACCAGGGCATGCCCAGCACCACCGGATACGCAGGCGAGTCGATCAGAAATAGCTGGATCATCTCCTGATGACCCCCCTGCGCACACATCCTAAGTGGCGCAGTGACCTCCCTGATCAAGCCCGCACCCAACGGACGGCTATCTAGGGCATGAACGGGGAAGGGAACTTCAACAGGGAGAAGGGGAATCCCTAAGGCTAAACAAAACTTCTTATCAACAAAATTTCCAGCCGCGCCTGAATCTACCAGCGCCTTATGCTGGGAATGAGGTGCTACCTGTGGAAAACGCACAGATATACAGAAATGTGCAACAGAGAGCTCTGGGTGAGTGGGACGCCTACTCACCTGGAAGGACTCCCCAGTGCGGGACCTGTCGTCCTCTCCCCGAGGAGGCCATCCCCAGCACCTAGCCGCGGTGTGTCCTCCCCGACCACAGTTGGTGCAGGAGATGGACCCCCTCGTAAGCCGACCCCTCCTCTCTCTAGCGCCAGCACCCCCGAGCTCCATGGGGCACGGCTCGGAGGCGCTGGAGGGTGAAATGGACGGACCCCCCTCGGAGCGTCCGCGGGAAGCTAGCAGGGTATCCAGCCTGATGGACATGTCGACCAACTGGTCGAACGAGAGGCTGGTGTCCCTACAGGCCAGCTCCCTACGGACGTCCTCACGTAGACTACATCTGTAGTGATCGATGAGCGCCCGCTCATTCCACCCTGCATCCGCCGCTAGGGTACGGAACTCCAAGGCGAACTCCTGGGCACTCCTCTTCCCCTGCCGGAGGCCGACCAGACGCTCCCCCGCCGCTTTCCCCTCCGGGGGATGGTCAAACACCGCCCTGAAGCGGCGGGAGAACTCATCGTAGGTGATGGTGTTAGCGTCGATCCTCCTCCACTCTGCGTTGGCCCATTCCAACGCCTTCCCGGAAAGGCAGGAGATCAGGGCGGACACACTCTCGTGTCCCGAGGGCGCCGGGTGCACGGTGGCCAGGTAAAGCTCCACCTGGAGAAGGAATCCCTGACACCCGGCCGCGGTCCCATCGTAGGCCCTCGGGAGCGAGAGTCGAACTCCTCGGGGTTCCGGAGCGGGAATGGGCTGAGTGGCCGATGGTGCGGGCAGGGAGGATGGCGGTGGAGGAGTCCCTCGGGTCTCCCAGCCACGGATGGTGGTGATCACCTCCTGCAGTGCGGACCCCATCCGCAGGATCTGGTCATTCTGCTCACGGACCCTGTCCTCCAACGTCGCCTGTGCTGCTGCAGCTCCTGCTGATTCCATCGAGTATGGTGTGTGATTCTGTCAAGGTAGATGTAGGTGGGTGTGGGTGGAATCAGGCGCAGGACGCAGTACGTTAGTCCAACAGACTTTAGTGATGCACAGCAAAACAAACACGAAAGAAATGCCCTGAGGCAAAAGCTCCGCACGTAGGCGAAAACACAAGCGCACAAACAGGTGCGACAAAATACTCCCAAAACTAAGGAGCAAAGTAGCTCAACCGAGCAAACAGTAAATATCCAGCCTACCGGCACGACAGTAAAACAATCACACACAACACTAGACAAACACAACGAGAACTTAAAGGACACTAATTACACTAAACGATAACAGGTGTACAACAATCAGACAAAAGCAAACGAACATAGAAACATGCAACGGTGGCAGCTAGTATTCCGGAGACGACGAACGCCGAAGCCTGCCCGAGCAAGGGAGAGAGGCAGCCTCGGCCGAAACCGTGACAGTTGGTTTGATAACATATTTGGTAAATGGAAAACTATTGTTGTGACTATTCTGGGTGAAGTTATAGCTTCTATGGGTATACTTGTTCTTTGTGGATGTTGTCTTATTTCCTGTGTCTGAGGGTTGGTGAGAAAAGGAGATGGAGAAGGTGGTTTCCAAACAGATGGTGAGATACGGCCCAATCCCGGACTCCGACCTAAGGAATGAAGGATATGACCTACCAGGCTTGGTGGAGTGACACTCTAGAGGGTGTCTAAAGGGGGCCAAAATGTACTTCCCTGTTTGTGTTTTATGCTTTATTAATCAAGCTAACCATTGTGGATGTTTGTCTTTCCTTATGTGAAGGTTTGAAGTTCCTGGGTGACTGGTAGCCAACCGTTTGCAAGTTGGGTGTAGATGGAAGGACTGAAGGCCTTTTATTATCAAATTGTCTATTAATAAAAGTGTTTATTTTTGTTTGTATTGTATTTTAATGAGTGACACCCCAGAGGGTGTCAAAAGGGGGATTGTTGGGTTCTATTTTTCTCATAATTGGATCTGTATGTGATGAATAGCTTAGAAGGAATGCATTAATGAGGAGCATAGGTTTGTACTATACTGATATAAATTGTTTCACATAACAGGCTGTGATTCATGTGTGGAACGTTAGGGGTAGGACAGATAAGACTTGTATTTCTTACAGATACGAACACTCTCTCTTTGTTGTCTGTGAAACCGTCCTTGAACGTGGGTACATGGAGTACAGATTGGAGGGTGTCTTTTGGGTGCTGACTCCACAGGTTATTATGATAGCAACTTATGCCTGGGAACGGTGGAGCTCCAAGGGGTGGGACTAACCCGTGCACCAACGGATTGGCTGAGTAAAGTCTAAACCACACTCAGTCCTTTACTCTGATTGGCCAACAGAAGAGGTGGGAACTATCTGTCAGAATATTTGAGAAAGAACCTGTAAACAATGTTTTAGTTCTCTGAGTGCCATGCGTGGTATCTCAGCGGACCCGTATATACGAACCTTCATACTTATCATACATACATTTTGCATATAATAAATTAAGCTTGGATTGAAGATCTCTTGATTCTTATTCCAATACCAGATTTGAATTACGCAATTTCTAACCTGTGAATTGAAATGCATTCCAGGTGACTACCTCATGAAGCTGGTTGAGAGAATGCCAAGAGTGTGCAAAGCTGTCATCAAGGCAAAGGGTGGCTATTTGAAGAATCTCAAATATAAAATATATTTTGATTTGTTTAATACTTTTTTGGTTACTACATGATTCCATATGTGTTATTTCATAGTTTTGATGTCTTCACTATTATTCTACAATGTAGAAAATATAAAAAATAAAGAAAAACCCTTGAATGAGTAGGTGTGTCCAAACTTTTGACTGGTACTGTATGTCAATCTAGCAAACCAGGCAACTAAAAGCAACTTTCTAAACAATGTTTTGGTTTGTTTCTAGCTTGTTAGCTAGCCAGATCAAATGATTTTCAGAGCATAGTTGACAACGTCTTAACTTTAGGAGGGGAAAAAATCATTATTACAGGAAAATAGACTCGCAACAAGATAATTATTTACATGTTAATGGCGAGCTAATTACAGAAAATAGCTTACAGTTGTGTGTGACGAAATAAAAGCAGCGCATTCCATTTTAAAACTTGTGCACTCTCTCCTTGCTTGCGCAGTCAGGTAACCATGACAACGACCACAGCGACATGGTCAAAACTTTTTTCATCTGTCTGCAACAAGGAAACCAACAGTCGTAGTGATGGTCTACAGACATTCCACCGGAGTATAAATTACATGTATTTTTGACCAGCAACACTTGTCGCATTCTAGCTGTCTACAGACATGTTGATAGACTAAGTATAAGCCAGCCTTAAATTTGATGGGTAGGTGATAGTATTCATGGATGCCACGAAACAGCACCCCTCTGTCTCTGTATGTGTATGTATCTGATGCTGTCTGGTCAAAAAGAGTATAATATTTTTGCTGCCCGTAGCATTTAATGCAAGGGAAGCCAGCGAGCATTTGGCCTCCCTTTATATTTTTTTTATACAATAATAGCCAATCAGCATTGAGCTAAACTGGGTGAGCTCAACTGTGAATGGTCCTGGCCCATCCAAAAAAACTGTCAAGGGAAGCCAGTTAAGATTTGGCTTCACACCAATCACATAGATAGAACAATAAGCTTTGCCAATCACATCACATCAAAAGCCAAACATTGACAGATTTTTTTATTTATTGTTGCATTTCATTCTGTTGTTGTCCTCCGGTGATTAGCTAGTTAGCTAAAATTGGCCCTTTCCTAAATTAGCCATGGGTGAAGATAAGGATTTTGACTTTTTGGTTTTACTTAATTCTCCGTACTGGCCAATGATTATAACTTTGATTCTGATCCAACCATAAATTCATACATTGTGCCTCTGGCCTGAGAGGATGGAAATGTAGCTAAATGTAGCAGGCGAATGTTAACTGGCCGGCTAATCGTTGCCCATGAAAGGAAGTTAGGCTAGCAAGCAAGCATTTTAGCCAGGTAGCCTAGGACAACAAAAACTAAAAGCGTTTACGGTATGACAGAGTCATAGACAGTTTCGGCAATATGAAAGAGAGGAGGATGGCATTGGCGATTCTCTACAAGTAGGGTGAGTCAACACGTTTTTCTACTTACACGCACACACACACACACAAACACACACACACACAGAAATCAGTTCCATGGACAGCCACATGATATTTAGCTTACGTTGATTGGACTAAATTGCATTTGGAATCTTTTAGTTGTCACTGTATTATACTAAGCATAGGTGATTTGATGATGTTGAAATGTTGAAGTTGAAATGGTTTTCTTTGCGACTTGTGGTAACTCTCCAGTGTTCTAAATCAATAGCTGTTTAGTAGTCCGAAAACGTCGGAAACATTAATTTGATTGACCATGCTGTAGGTCATGTAACTGTTTATTACATGCAATATGCTTTGTGGACTCCACCGGACAGATGTTGCTGTCAGGTTTTGTGATGAAACAAAGGTGTGGTTGAATTAACTCTGTCACTGTCTTCTTATTGTCTCGACCTTAGGCGTATATATCACGGTAGCAAGGCATATGAACTAACATGTTATAGATATAATAAACAACTCAATTATCACAACACATACAATGAGCTCCAAAAGTATTGGGACAGTGACCATTTTTTGTTGTTGTTTTGGCTCTGTACTCCAGCACTTTGGATTTGAAATATTTGTTCATATTTCCCCCATGCAAATTCAAGTATTTAAATATGATTTAGTTTCACATTGTTTTCAGTTGTTCAAAACTCATTGACATACGATGAAAGCCCTATAATTTAAGGTTTTGTGTGATATAGCATTGTAATGATGGTATCATATTAGTGCTAGAAAGCTGTTCACTATTATGTTCAGCATGGGTTGTATTTTATGTACCGGTACCAGCTTTAAGTATATTTTTCACTGCTAAAACAAGCCTACTGTTATGTTTGGTTTGTCAATTAGGCCTAAAACATGTCATCTCACATTTTTTGCTTAGTTTTTAGTTTTGATGGCTTATGTCTATGAGGCAACAGTGTTGTGTTTGCAGCCTTTTCTGTGCACTAACAATATAATCCAACATCCACCATTATGTAACTCCCCGGAAAATAGATATTAATAATCTCAGCATGCTGTAGGGTCATCATCAGTGGCTGCAGACCATGGCCAGAGCTTTTGGGAAAACATGCGGATGGCACTGCCATGGTAGGTCATTGCGAAGATCAGTGGGGGATTCATAATGAATATGCTATGTTACATTGATTATATGTACTGCAGTCTGAGAGGACACACAATTGGGTCTGTAAGAGCAGATTTATGAGTGCCTCTGTGGTTGTATTGTATTTGATTGTACTGTGTGTGTGTGCGTGTGTGTGTGTGTTACACAGGAGACAATGGGTGGTCAGAAAGGGCAGGCTTGTTGTGAGGTGGAGAAACTAATGAGACCCTACCAGTCCCAGAGGGAAGTGCTGTGGAGCCAAAGACAGTGGTCAGACACAACTAAGAACAACTCCACCCACATGAGGGACAAGGTGAGTGGATCCTTCTCTATCAGTCAACCAACCACTGACTGAGGTGGTGTATTTTGGTCGGTATGGTATGGTCGCTTACAAAATGGAGCATGCTGCAAAGAGTTTTGGCTTTATCAAGTGGGAAGTTGTAGTGTGTCTTTAAAGGATTAGTAGTTGATGATGCTACGATTAGGATTTGACCTCACCCTGCACCATTCCGTCCCAAAGCTCCCCCAAAGCGCTCACCATTCACTCCCAAAGTTTAACAGTACAGGTTAATTACTAGCCATATCACCATGTGAAACTTTCACAGGGATTTTGATTATACAGTTTATGAATCAACCAAGATGGCTTTAAAAGTATTTATTTACAGCAGCAATACTCAGTTCTATACTGTATATTACAGTATACACTCCCCTCCATATGTATTTGGACAGTGAGGCTCAATTTTTTTATTTGGCTGTATACTCCAGAATTTTGGATTTGAGATCAAATGTTTCATATCAGGTGACAGTACGGAATGTCGCCTTTTATTTGAGGGTATTTTCATATAAATCTGTTTTACCGTTTAGAAATTAAAGCACTTTATGTACACTATATATACAAAAGTATGTGGACACCCCTTCAAATTAGTGGATTTGGCTATTTCAACCACCCCCAGGTGTATAAAATCGAGCACACAGCCATGCAATCTCCATAGACAAACATTGGCAGTAGAATGGCCTTACTGAAGAGCTCAGTGACTTTCAACGTGGCACCGTCATAGGATGCAACCTTTCCAACAAGTCAGTTAGTCTAATTTCTGCCCTGCTAAAGCTGCCCCGGTCAACTGTAAGTGCTGTTATTGTGAAGTGGAAACGTCTAGGAGCAACAACTACTCAGCCGCGAAGTGGTAGACCACACAAGCTCACAGAACGGGACCGCCGAGTGCTGAAGCACGTAAAAATCGTCTGTTCTCAGTTGCAACACTCACTTCCGAGTTCCAAACTGCAACGTCAGCACAAGAACTGTTCGTTGGGAGCTTCATGAAATGGGTTTCCATGGCTGAGCAGCCGCACACAAGCCTAAAATCACCATGCGCAATGCCAAGCGTTGGCTGGAGTGTTGGCTGGAGCGTTACCTAACGCCAAGGTAGTGGGTTCGATCCCCGGGACCACCCATACACAAGAATGTATGCACGCACGACTGTAAGTCGCTTTGGATAAAAGCGTCTGCTAAATGGCATATTATATTATTATTATAGTGTAAAGCTTGCCGCCATTTGACTCTGGAGCAGTGGAAACGCGTTCTCGGGAGTGATGAATCACGCTTCACCATCTGGCAGTCCGACGGACTAATCTGGGTTTGGTGGATGCCAGAAGAACGCTACCTGCCTGAATGCATAGTGCCAACTGTAAAGTTTGGTGGAGAAGAAATAATGATCTGGGGCTGTTTTTCATGGTTCGGGCTAGGCCCCTTAGTTCCAGTGAAGGGAAATCTTAACGCTACAGCATACAATGACATTCTAGACGATTCTGTGCTTCCAACTTTGTGGCAACAGTTTGGGGAAGGCCCTTTCCTGTTTCAGCATGACGATGCCCCCTTGCGCAAAGCGAGGTCCATACAGAAATGGTTTGTCGGGATCGGTGTGGAAGAACTTGACTGTCCTGCACTGAGCCCTGACCGCAACCCCATCGAACACCTTTGGGATGAATTGGAACGCCGACTGCGAGCCAGGCCTAATCACCCAAAATCAGTGCCCGACCTCACTAATGCTCTTGTAGCTGAATGGAAGCAAGTCCTCGCAGTAATGTTCCAACATCTAGTGGAAAGCCTTCCCAGAAGAGTGGAGGCTGTTATAGCAGCAAAGGGGGACAAACTCCATATTAATGCCCATGATTTTGGAATGAGATGTTCGACGAGCAGGTGTCCACATACTTTTGGTCATGTAGTGTATCTCGTCCCCCCCCATGTGAAGAAGTAAAGTATTTGGACAAATTCACCTATAGTGTATCAAAGTAGTCAAAAGTTTAGTATTTTGTCCCATATTCCTTTCATGTAATGGTGGAGAGGTTATAGCGGAGCCAGAAGCCTGGGGATAAGGGCCAGTACTCTCCAACTCCATTACACAATCGAGTCCTTATACAATGAAATAATCCCGGTCATAATGTCCATTAGGTGTGTCCATTTTTGGGGGGGTATGATCTTTGTGCCTCTAATCTACTCACTCATCATGATTCACAATTCATTCAAGATTATCCATAATCATGATAGCATCCACATGAATGTAGAGGTGTTCAGAAACATCTTCTATTCTTACTTACAATAAAAGTTACTCCAAAATGGCACAAGACAATATTAACCATTCAGTTCCTATTGGGCAAAATGTAATCCAAAACACAACCAAAACAAACTGCAAATGCATCCAACAAGTTTGTAGAGACACAAGCTTGATGTAGTCATTACGTGCAAATATTAAACTTTTGACTACTTTAATACACTAGAGTGCATTCGGAAAGTATTCAGACCCCTTGACTTTTTCCACATTTTGTTACGTTACAGCCTTATTCTAAAATGGATTTTAAAAAAAATCCTCATCAATCTAC